>NW_027528369.1:10943379-10959503 GCF_008692635.1 Crocuta crocuta | reverse complement strand
GGGTGCAGGGGTGAGGCCCGCGAGGGGGCGGGGTCTGAGGGCAGCAGGCGGTCAGGACGCGGGCTCACAGAGCAGCAGGACGACGCTGGCCAGCACGACGACCAGGGCGCCCAGGCTGACGCCCACGCCCCCCGCCCGCCAGGCAGCGGCTCCCGGCAGGCAGGTGCCGTCCGGGCCGCAGCGGCACACAGTCACGTTCAGGGGCTGCTCGCGCCGCTGGGGCGGCTGCCCGGAGTCNGGGGCCTCCCCGCCAAAGGCCCCAGACCCTGCCCCTCCAGGGCCCGCCCCGCCCCGCCCCTTGCTGCTGGGAGAAGCGGCCGGGTGGGTGGAGAGCCCGCGGTCTGGGGCCTCAGTGTCCCCATCCTCCCACCGGGGGTGATGGTCCCCGCCCCACGTGAGGGTGCTGCGGAGCCAGGACACGGCGCTGAGCACACTTGGGGCTCAGGTCTGCACCCTCGGGACTGTGTGCGGGAGAACCCACCGTTAACCTGGGTGATGCTCCAGTTCCGGGTCAGCTCTGGGACACCGGGACTCAGCTGAAAGTGGAAGGGAGCCCCGTGGGGGGGCAGGTCCGCATCCGTGGCCCCCAGGAGAAGGCCAGAGCCCTGATCCGGCTTGCTGCACACACTGCCAGATGGTGGGGACAGCTCAGGGGCGTGGTCATTGACCTCCAGGATCTCAATGGACAGGGTCCCGGTGGCCGTACTGGGTGGGGAGGCTGTAGGCAGGAGAGGCCTGGTGGGCTCCGTGCCCTGCTGGGGCAGACGGCCCCCACCCCCNCGCTCCGAGGAGCCGGCCCCGTGGCCTGCACAGCCCTCAGCCCCTGGGCCGAGGCAAAGGTGGCCAGCCTGGGCAGGGAGCCCAGGAGCCCAGGCACAGCTTGGCACTCACCATCGTCGTAGGCCAGGACAATGGCCCGGTACCAGCCATCCTTGAGGAAGGGTGAGGCGGGGCTGAGCACTCGCTGGGTCTGGATCTGACCTGTGGCTCTGTCCACTTGCAGCCAATCATCTGGGTCATAGTCCTTAGAATAGCTGTTGGCCAAGGAGGGGACAGAGCGACCCTGACCTTATGCAGGACCCCAAGAGGTGTGGTCATACATAAACACGCATGTATACACACACCACACACGTGCATCCCATCGGCACACGTACTGCATGTACTTGTTGCACACGTGTATACACACCATATGCACTCATGCGCACCCCAGTCCCCTGACTGCCCTGAGCTGGTGGTTTCTGTCCCCATTGACAGATGAGGAAACTGAGGCTCAGGGAAGGCAGGTGAGGCCTTCCAGGGCCCCACGGCCCAGGGCCCCACGGCCACTGAGTGCCACAGCCAGGCTTCATTGCGTGGGCCCCGTGGAGGCAGACACAGATCCCCAGGGCCAGGCCTGGGGGTGAGATCCAAGACCCGATCGGCTGGCCCCACGCAGCAGCTGACCGGAGGGGACAGGGCATGGCCGGAACAGGCTGGTGTCCGTGCGTGCCAGCCAGCGCCCAGCCCTGCCTCATGGGACAAGCTCACAGAGACATGCACACACGCACAGGACTTGAGGCCGCAGGGACCCTCGGAGACGCTCAGGCAGTTGTGCCCTCCACCCCCTCTCGGGAACCCTGGCCGGGAAGTGGACGAAGGAGGCCATCGGCTCCCTCTGCCGCGCCCCTGCGGCCCCCACCTGAGCCTCTGCAGCTGCTGTGTGTCAGGGTCATGGGCAGAGAAGGTGGCCACCGGGGTTCCTGGGGGCACCCCCTCCGGCAGGCTGGTCCGCAGCGGGTTCTCTTGGAACACGGGCGCCTCGTTGACGTCCCGCACCTGCACGCTGACCCTGGCCTGGCCCCGCTCGGGCCTGGGCGCGGCCGCCTGCAGGGGCGCCTCGTTCTGCACCGCCACTCGCAGCTCGTACTGCTCACAGCTCTCGTAGTCCAGGGGCTGGGGGCGGGGCGCAGAGCCGGTGGTCGCTCAGCACCCCGGCCCCCCCCACATCCAAGGCGCCCGGAGGCAGCTACGGGGCAGGGCGAGGCCCCCACAGTGGGGCCGCCGCCCCTTCGGTCTCTCCTCACAGCCCCTACCTTCCCTTCCCCTCTTTAGCCCTGCAAAAATCAGAACTATTCAGGACCAAAAGCTGCGAAGGATAATGCAAAAATGACAGCCACTCGTCACTCAGAATGAGTTTGTTAGATGTTGTGCGTCACTCGGTCGGGTGGTCCTCCCCGGTGACCCAAGCCACGCTCGCCGGGCGTGCCGAGGGGGCCAGGACTGGGGCCAAATTGCCCCCCACAACATGCTGACTCTAAATCAAGGTTGTCCCAGGTGACCTGAGTGGCCCTCGTCCGAGCTCAAAATCCTCAGGAACAAAACTGAGACTTTCCTGAGGAGGAAGGATTCAGGTCCCGAGCTTCCAGCCCGCTGGCCAGCCCTGCGAACCCCGCTTCCGGCCCTGCGAACCCCGTTCGCGTGTCAGCATCTAAGCAGGTCTGCACCCGTGCGCCCTGCACACCTGAAGAGGCAGGACTCCACCGACGAAACCCGGGCCCTGGGGGGCCTCCTCTGGCCCTGGTGCCCTGGGGCTGGCGTGGTCCACGCCCAGAGCCCCAGCGTGCCCGGGTCCCCCAGCACCCTGCTCTGCCCCAAACGGGGTCCCCCTGAGCTTGGGTCCAGTGGCCAGCCCCCCACTGGGGAAGCCGCGCGCCCCCCTCACCTTCACCACGGACAGCACGCCCTCATTGGTTTTGGGGTCTGTGCGGACTGCGAACTGTCCCCGGGGGTCTCCCTCCAGGATGGTGAACACGGCGGCCCAGTTGGGGGAGCCTGGCAGGTCCCTGTCCTCCACCGGGAGCCGGCCCACGTCCACTCCGCTGACGGCTTCCGCGGCCTCCATGAAGAACTGAAGGAGCCGGGCCCTCCTTACTGCTGGGCTGCGGGGGCGCCCCCTGCTCCCTACCCCTGCCCTCCCAGGGAGCCTCCCGGGCTTGTGGCCTTGGGAATCAGAACCCCGTGGGGGCACCCCATGAGCATCGTCCGCGCACTCAGCTGCACGCCAGGCACCCTGTGAGCCGCCTGGTCCTGGAGGCCGGGGCTGGCCGCTCGGTCCCACATCCAACGTCCCGCACAGCAGCGCGGAGGCCAGACTCCCTCCTGCTGCCTGAGGGCCACCGACGGGTCTCCGGGGTGTCCCCCAGGGTCTCTGCTAGCGTCCCCGTGTCTGGGGGCGCACAGGCCACTACTCTAACCTGTGCTTGTCCTCAGACAAGTCCCTCGTCTCTGTCAGGAGCTGGGGAGGGAAGGACGTCCCGGCGTGGGTGTGGGCGGGGCCAGTACCTCGTCCCTGGTGAACCCAGGGGCGTTGTCGTTGACGTCCTCGACGGTGATGATGGCCGCGGCCGTGGCGGTGAGCCCGTCTCCAGACATGTCCGCCACCTGCAGGGTCAGATTGTACACGGCGACCACCTGGGGGCAGAGCAACGTGCAGTCAGGGGCCCCAGCGGGCACTGTGGCGGGGGGGCAGTCACCCCCGGGCTGGGCCCCCAGGAGAGCCATGTGCCGTGCGCACACGGGCCCCTGCCCGGCCCTGGGGCGAAGTGTGCTGCCCGGTTCTTGGGGTCTGACCACGGCACTGCCAGCCCCGACTCTGGCCCAGCGACGAGTGTGCAGGCGGTCAGTTACCCAGGTGGGTGAGCATTTACGGAGCACCCACAGCATGCTGGATGCTGAGCCGACAAGCTGGGTCCCTGCATTGAGGGGCCACATCCAGTGGCAGAGAGAGAGGCTGATGAAGACCACCTAACGCAGCTGTGACCAGACAGAGCTGTGTAAGTAGCCACGGGGAAACCAAGGAGGGCTTCCTGGAGGTGCTGAAGCTGCAAAGAAGCCTGGTCATGAGGGACAGCAGGAATCCCGATGGAGGAAAAGTGTGCAAGGACAGAGAGTGACGGTTACTCCAGAGCGTGACCGGCCGCCGTGGGGCCGCGTGGATGGCCCCACCCCATGCCAGGACGCCTGACGGCTTTGCAGGCAACAGGGCGGGGTACACTGTGGGCAGAAAACACGCAGAGGCCGCTCCCCCATCTCCCCGGCCCTGACCCCACAACCTGCTGTGAGACACGGGTGTCCAGAGCCACGGTGTGCGTCTGCAGCAAGCGGGAGCCCCCTCTACTGGGTCCGGGGGACAACTGGGGTGGGCACGGCTGGGGCGGAGGGCCCGGCTTGAGGTGAGCTGCCCCGTCAGCCTCAGAGACCAAGAAGGCGGGCGGGGAAGCGTCCCGGGCCGCCCGGCCCCCAGCCTGCACGGCGGTGCCTCACCTCTCGGTCCAGACCCACTTGCACGGTGCGTATGTCCCCCGTGTGCTCGTCGATGCTGAAGCGCTGGGGCCCCCCCTGCTCCAGGATGGAGTACCGCAGGGCTGCGTTGTCCGTCTCCGGGTCGTCAGCATCTGTGGCTTCGGCCCTGGTCACGTAGGTGCCTGGTAAGGACGGGGACAGGCAGGGACGACGCACGTGGGTGCCGGCCCGACCCCGGGACGCGTCTCCCCGTGCCAGGTCCAGGCCCCATTCGGCTGGAACGAACTCAAACATTCAAGCCGTTTGCCTCGGCCTGGTTGGAGGGGAGGCAGGGACGTCCGGTACACACGTTCGATCAAGAGCTGACGCCTGTGTCCCCCAGACACGGAGACAGCCCGCCAGGGCCCGAGAGCCCGGGGTCCGACGGGAGGAGCAGCTGGAAGCCTGGGCCCAGCTCCGAGCCGCAGGAACTCCCCACACGGAAACACAGGTGTGAGCAGCACACACACGTGTGCACACGGAAGCAGAGCTCCCGGCTCTGTCTGCCGCCAGGGCCTGACGGTGGCCAATCTGACGAGCCTCCTGTTGGCCAAACACGGACAATTTGGGCATCAAAGCAATGCCCGTAAGGAATTATAACTCACTGAACGAGTCAGACCTCAAAAGTCCAGAGTAACATAAACAAAAATAACATACACACACACGTACACACACAGGGGGAAGTGAAAGGCCTCCCACAGGCAGAAAGCCCGCTGACAAGTGGGGAAGAGACTTGGAAACCAGCTCTCGGCGCCTAGAACACGAACAGACCCGGACAAGGACCGTGAGCAGATGCTCATCCTGGTGGAAGTTTAAGGAATAACAGGAAACTAGTTCAGGATCTTCCGCAAGATGCCTATTAATTACAAGGGGAAACATGTAAAACTCACAGCAGAGGCGCCTGGGGGGCTCAGGTGATTAAGCATCTGACGTGGTTTCAGCTCATGTCATGATCTCACGGATCATGAGTTTGAGCCCCGTGTCTGGCTCTGCGCCGAGAGTGCGGAACCTGCTTGGGATTCTCTCTCTCCCTCTCTCTGCTCCTCCCCTGCTCTCTCTCAAAATAATAAACTTAAAAAAAAATCAGTGGAGAAGGCCGGAAGACACCCCCTAACAAGGCAAATCGAAGTCAACATCTGCAGGAATGGGATGTGTGTGCCTCCTGAGACGGTGCCAACGAGCGCCAACGAGCATTGGCGCTACCAACGTGCAAATCCCATCCAGCCACACAAACCCGCGTTCTTCAAGATGCCCGTAAGTGCTTCAGAAGGTCAGTGTTAGGCGTGACTAAGGAGGCGTGACACTCGTGCAGTGAAAACGACACTGTGGAAAGGAACTAAACACAAGTAAATGGAAACACATCCCATGTTCATGGATCGCACGCTAACGCTGTTACACGTCAGCACTGCCCACAGCGACCTGCAGATCCAGTACTCTCTCTATCAACACCCTAAGGACAGCTTTTTGGTTTGCAGACATAGAAAAACCGTTCTAAAATTCATGCAGAATCTCAAGGAAGCCCGAATCACCGAGAACAAAGCGGGAGGGCTCACACCGCCTGATTTCCGAGCTACTGCCAAGCTGCGGGGTCAGAACCGTGCGGTGCGGCCGTGCAGACACGCGCGGCCGGTGGAGGAGGTCCAGGGACAGACCGTCACGCGGCGGTCACACGGCCCGCTGCAGGGGTGCCCAGGCCGCCCGAGGGGGGGGACACGGTCTTCTCGGCAAACGGCGCTGGGAAACCGGGCGTCCCCGGCCCAGAGCGTGAGGCTGGACGCTCACCTCACGCCGTAGTGCAAAGCCTCACTCGAAGGAGATCAAAGACCTACACGTAAGGCCTAAAACGACAAACCTTAGACGACAACAGAGGCAGAGGTCTGACGACACCGGGTTTGGGTCCGATTCCTGGATGTGACGCCGACGGCACGGCGACGAGGGGGCGGGACGAACGGGACCCCGCGAACGCGCGGAGACGCTGTGCGCCAGACACTACAGCGGCGTCAGACCCCAGGCCCGGGGGCGCGAGCGCGGGTCGGGGTCTGCTGCGGCCGATCGGAGGTGGAGGGGGCCCTGGAGCTCAGCGGCAACACAGCTCGACCCGAAACCGGGCGGAGGACGCGAGAACGCTTTTCTCCAAATGAAATAAACAAATGGCCACAAAGCACATGGAAAGGTGTCCGGCCTCAGCTGTGGTTACGGAGATGCAAACCCAACCACGAGACACCACTTTCACACCCACGTGCACGGCTACCACGAAAAACCAGAGAACAAGTGTCGGCGCGGCCAGGAGAACCGGGGGCCCCGTGCGTGGCTGGCGGGGTGTGAGACGGGGCAGCTGCCGTGGAAAACAGCACGGTGGCCACTCAACTAAACACAGAATCTGCATATGATCCACCAACCCCACTTCTGGGCGTGTCCCCCAAAGAACGGAAAGTGGGAGCGTGAAGACCTATGTGCACACTCCTGTTCATGACAGTCACTGTAGCCAGGACGTGGAAGCCACCCCCGTATCTACGGGAGAAGAGACTAGCAAAGCGTGGTCCAGCCACGGAATGGAGTATTTATTCAGCTTTAAAGGGAAAGACCTGCTGACACGGTCTATAACACAGATGAGCCTGGAAGACACTCCTGCTCAGTGAAATAAGCCGTCACAGAAGGACAAATACTAGAAGATTCCACTTCTATGCAGTCCCTAGAGCGCCCCACATTATGAACGTATTTAATACCACTGAACTGTCCCCTTGAAAATTGTTAGGATGGTGGGGCACCTGGGTGGCTCAGTCAGTTAAGCGTCCAACTTCAGCCCCAGTTATGAGCTCACGGTTCATGGGTTCAAGCCCCGCGTCGGGCTCTGTGCTGACAGCTCAGAGCCTGGAGCCTGTTTCAGAGTCTGTGACTCCCTCTCTCTCTGACCCTCCCCTGCTCACGCTGTCTCTCTCTCTCTCAGAAATAAATAAAACATTAAAAAATGTTTAAAAAAAAAGAAAATTGTTAGGATGGTAACGTCTATGTGTATTTTAGCACGATAAAATTTTTTTGGAAAAAACAAATGTCAGGGTCCCGAAAACCTAACAGCTCAGGAACTACTCCAGGCGGAGAGAACAAAAAGGCTTTGGAGGTGGAGAGGGAACATAGTCCCAACCTAAGGATGCAAATAAGCAGATAATCCGCAACATAGTACTTAATCTGAGTTGCTCAGGCTGACGAGGGGCAGGGCGCCGTCTGTGGGGGCGGACGTGCAGGGGCTTCAGCTTTGGTGGAGCAGGGCAGGCAGGCAGCAGGTGGGGCTGGATCACCGGCCACGGAGACGCCCGTGGTCAGTTCTCGTCCACTGGCCCCCGGGGGCTTAGGAGGAGGACGGCAGGGAAAGCCCCCGAGGCTCGGTCACGGTCTGCCTGCGTTTGGGGCTCGGAGAACTAGCGAGCCCGGCNCCGCCTGCCTAACGGCCTCCCCCAGAGCAGAGCTCCTGCGTTCCCAGACGTTTGCGATTTCCCTTCCTCTCTCCTGTTCTTCACTCACAGAAGAGCAAGCGGAAAATAAAATCCACCCTCGACAACCACACGGCCCAGAGAACCAGATCTGCGGCCGATCAGGCGTTGAGGCCTTTATCCATCAGGAAGAACCAGGGTCAGGGTGTGGGGGCCTCTCCTGGAGAAGGGGGTCACTAGGCGGGAACAGGGGGCCCAGAAGCAGGGCGGGGACCCGAGGGGGGTTCTCTGCTCTCGTCACTGGGCTGGACTGTTCATACGTGTCCGTAGGAGCTTCCTAATTCTGACAGTTTCACTGCATCCAAGTTATTGGAGCCCGCTGAGCGCGCCGTGTCCACAGCCGCCGCGTCCACAGCCGCCGCGTCCACAGCCGCCGCCCCCAGGGAAGGGAAAACAAGCAACAAGTTCAAAGCAAACATGATAAACATCGCAGCTGTTGCAATTCTCTTTAGCTTTTTTGCAAGTCTGAAAGTGTGTCAAAAAGAAGTTAAAGAAAAAGAAAAGATTGTCATTTTAAGTCTTGAAATGTGAAAAGGGACACGAAGTAAACAAGCGTGCAGGCGCCCCTCCCCTGGGGCCAGAGCCGGAAGGACCGAGGTCCGTCCCACGGGAGCGGGCGAGGCAGGCGAAGCGGCCCGAGGACAGACCCTTGTGTTGTGTGTGCGGCCGTAGGTTCCTTCCCGGGGACAGACGTGGTCTGGAACCGGCCTGACGGCGTCGTGAGCGCGCTAAATCCACGGATTGTGCACTTTTAACTGGTCAGTCCCACTTCGTGTGGATTTCACCTCCGTGCAGCCGCCCCGCCGTCAGAGCCCGGCCACCCGTAAATCCTCACCGCATTTGGGAAGAGTTGGGTTTGAAATTTATATTGAAATGGGGAAGGGAGTGGAGCTGAGAGCAGTCCCTTCGCTGGAGAGTCTCTGCTTATTTGTGGGCTCGGACGGACTCAGATCCCCCCCCTCCCCGCGCAGCCCCCAGCCTCACCTGGCACTGCCCCCTCCGGCACCCGGCCACTGAACACCTGCTGCCTGAAGACGGGCCGGTTGTCGTTCTGATCCACAACCACGATCTCCAGGTCCGTGGGCTCCTCCAGGGTGGCTCCTCCCAGGTCCAGAGCAAAGGCCCTTAGCTAGGCAAGCAGAGAGCAAGGGCTAGTGCCGTGCTCCCACGATTTCGGTGGCTCCCACCAGGCCATGCAAAGGGACAGAAGCGCAGACTCAGTGTCCCGCTGGAAACACCAGTGTAGACAGGCGAGAAACGGTGTGGGCTGGGCCGAGTGTGCAGCAGATGAGACCTCCCCGAAGAGCAGCCTGGTTGCCCACAGCCGCCGTGCTGCCCTGCTCGCCTTGGCTGCCGGGAAGCTCACAGCTATGTTTTGTATGAGACTGAAGGCACAGTCTCACTAGCGTTCCCACTCCCTCCCTTCTGCTAATCAGTACAGGCTCCTCTAGGAGCGCAGTAAACCCGTGAAATGAAAACCCAAGCCAACCCCTTTCGGGGAGCGAGTGTGCTATCATGTCCAGGTAGGATCACTGTTTCTGACAACCCTCTGCGTAAGGGGCCCCAGAGCTTGTTCTCCAAGTCTGGAGGGAGCAGGTTCAGGGCACAGAAAAAGCAAAGTCAGAAGCCCCCTCCCCCAGGGCAACACTTCGGAGAGGCCAGGCTGGGGGGCGTCAGGCTCCCTCCCTTCTCCAGCGCCCTCCCCCCAGCCTCTCTCTCCAACCTCACAACCCCATGGCCTCCAAGGGGTGGGCCCCGTGCACCCTCCCCAGAGAATCCAGCGACAGCTGCTACTAGGATGGGCCACACTGTGGGCTTCCGCACAACGCCCCTCCCCCACCAAACATGGTCAGGCGGGGGCAAAAGCAGGGTGAGGTGTGAAGAGTGCGCCCGTGTCCAGTGCTGCTTTCCTGGGAGGCTGAGCAGAGCGGCTCTGCTGGGGGCTCCCCAGGCCTGTTGGCTGGGCAGGACCAAGCCCCACCTCCAGGGACCTCAGTTTGCTCATGCCCATCTGTTAAATGGGAACATAACCCTGACTGTCTTCTCTGGGCTGCAGGTCCTGGTCCCAAATCCCTGTCCGCACCTACCAGTGACAGGCACGGGGCCTAACGACCCAACCCTGGGGCCCCAGGAGCCCCCCGCCAGCCCCCCCACAGCGGGCCCCACCCTGAAGCGGTCCGTCTTCTCCCGATCCAGCATGGCGTTCAGGAACACCTTCCCCGTGAACTTGTCGATGGAGAACACGCCCTGCGGCTCCTCGTCCACGCCGGGGCCCTGGATGCTGTACAGGACGCTGCCCAGCGGCTGCTTGTCCGACCTGATCTGCCAGGGAGGAGCCAGGCTGGGGGAGGCGCCCCAACCCGGTCCCTCCCTCTTCCCCGGCCTTGACCCCTCCCCCAGCAGCTGGGCCTGTGACCCGAACGGTTTGCTGTCCTAAACCACAGGCCCTCAGGGACCCTCCGGGGACAGCCCAGCCCCTGCTCTGCCCCCGGGGCCCCCTCACCTGCACCAGGGGGTACGGGAGACGCTTGTGGTTCTCGGATACACTGATGGGGGGGATGACCCAGGCCCTTCGCACACGGCCTGACGCAGGTGCCCGGCGCCAGGGGTACAGGGCACTGGGCCTCCTCTGCCCAGGGACCCCCAGCGACAGGTCCAGGCTCTGCAATGAAAGCACAATCAGCTGTCAGTCACGTAGCGAGCCCGGCGAGCCCAGCGAGCCCGGCGAGCCAGGCCTCAGGAAAGTAAAGCAGCCACCACCTCGGCCCCCATCAGAGCCCTGAGCTCATGGTCCGGGGAGACCCTGCAGCCACACCCCAAGCCTGGGGCTCCAAAGCCCTGCACGTGTCTCCTGTCCTCGCCTGGGAGCCCCTGGGGCCTGGTGAGTGTTTCCTGACTGGCTGGCGGGAAGCGAGGCCGCCGGGCCCCCACCTCCTCCCGGAGCGGCCCAAGGGACGGTCAGGCACCAGGTCCCGGGAGTGTGGGGTGCTGGGGGGCAGAGAGACTCAGCTCCGGGAACGGCCGCTGGGGGAGGCTCCCAGGGACGCTTTGTGTCAGAAGAGTGTGCCTAACGGGGTGGGACACCTCTCCCCTTCCCCACTGTTGGATCTGTCTGAAGAGAGGGCAAGGGGTCACCTGAGGGGGGTGTGGGGCTCCCCCCGAGGGCAAGGGGCCACATGAGGGGTGTGGGGCCCCCCCAGTGCCTCCAGGTGCCCCCCCAGGTGCTGCCCCGCAGGCAGGTTCGGAGGGGCTTTTCCAGGCTCCTGGGGGATGAAGGCGCATTGGGTTTCCAGGGTGTCAGCAAACTTACCTGAACCCCCTTGATGGGGGGGTGGTTCATGGGACCCAAGGGGTTGCGGTGCGACCGCAATACTGGGGGCTAAGCCCATGCTGTCCTGCCCTCCACAGAGCCCACCACCCCGGGATCCTCAGGGCCCTGGGGTGCTCTCCCCCTTCTCCACGTGCCCAGGGGGCCCTGGGGCTGCCAAGGGAAGATGGGGAGCGCGTGGCAGCTGTGCTCACCCCTCCTCCCCAGGGCACGTAGACACGCCCCCAGGCCCTTCCCTTGGCCAGGCTTTGGCCCAGAACTGGGGGCACTGGGAGTGTGGGGGGGGTACCGGTCAACAAGCTCTCGAGGCCCACTGGCAGCTCCCTGTGGTGAGCACACAGAGCCCCACTTCACAGTTCAGATGGGGAAACTGAGGCCCAGAAAAGGCACCCATCCTGCGGGTCAGGGGCAGGGCTGCCAGTGTAGACACCCCTGAATTTCCTGGGAAGGCCCCAGGGTCTTCGGTGGGGCGCTGGCTGGTCTGAGTGTCGGCTGGGGGGCTGTGGCCGGCCGGGCACGGGGGCTCTGGTTCAGGGGCCCAGAGTCTGACTGGACTTGGTAAGAGGTGGCAGCACTGGGGACAGGGTCTGGGGGAGGGGCTTGGTCATGTGCTGGGACCCAGCTGGCTTTGGCTGCTAGAGAATGCACCCTCGAAGGCTGGTCATGCCCTGACCCCCCCATTAGCAGCTGCACCCTGCCCTGCCCCCCCCAAGCCCCAGGCAGGACAGGCCAGCTGGGGGCATGCAGGGGGGGCACTGCCCTTCCGGATACCAGCCCTCTGCGCTCTGGGGATGACCCTAGGACCTCTCTGGCCCCACCCAGGCTGGGGGGTGCTCCCTTCTAGCTAAGGTGGGCAGGGGTGGCTCCCAGGGCACCTTCAAGGGGGGCCATGCTCCCTGGCTGCCCTTTGCCTCCCCAGTGCCTTGAGTTCACCCCCAGCCGCTGCCTTGCAGTCCCCAGAGAGTGGGCGTGGGATGGAATGGTTTAGTGGCCTCAGAAGAGAAGCACCATGGAGGAGTGGGGGGGGTTGGGGGGGGACACTGTCACCCCGTGTAACCTGCTGCCTCCGCTCCCCACCCCCCCCGGCCTCCGCACCACCCCAGGGCCAGCACGCAGTGCCTTCCACACACTTTGTAACGTTCACACGACAGCTGATCTCTCCCTGTGGCCCCCAGTCCTGGAATCCCCGTCTCCTCCTCACCTCCAGTCCCAGGGGCACCTCCACCTGCGCGGCCCCCAAGCCTGCCTGGGGCGGCTCGGCATCCCCGCCAAGTAGAGCCCTGCTGGCCTCTGTCATCGCGCTAGCAGGGACAGCGTGTGTCCCTGGGCGTCTCGAGCCAGCATGGAGCTCCGTGTCCGTCTCTCTCATCCCTTTCTCCCCCCTCCCCAGGCCCTCTCTCAGCCCTCACGGCCCCTAGAAACCCGGTTACCCAGAGTAGGGCTCAGAGAGGCTGAGCCATTCGCTTAAGCCCACACAGCCCGAGAGCAACAGACAGGAAGCCAGCTTCTGAACCTCCATCGCTCACGGGGGTGCCCCCCAGCCTCAGTGCGGGGAGGTGTGGGGGGGCGCTCCAGGGGTGGTCCCTGATCTCAGGCTCCTGGAGGAACACTGGGGGGCACACGCTGCCCTGTCCAGCCCACCACAGAGCCTCTGGCCGCCCCTTGCCCCCCTCTCTGCCAGTGGCCTTGGCTGACACTGTGGGATGCCCAGCAACGTGGTGGGGGCTGGTGTGGTCGTGGCAGAGCCTGGGACTCCGCGGGCCAAGTTCAAGAGGTCAGCAGAAGCCACAGAGCCTTGGCAGGGCCCCTGGCCAGATCAGAGGCTGCGGTGGGTGGGGTGGCCGGGCCGGGCCACAGCCCACGTCCGCCGTCCGGGCATTGCTCAGCTAGCCTCTGTCCTCCGGCCACCCCTTGCCAGGAGACGTGGCCGGCTGGGGAAGGGTCTGGGAGCAGCCTGGGGATCACGGGACATCTGGTGCCAGGACAAAGCCACACCGACGAAGCTCACACAGACCCCCCAGCACGTGGGCAAAGTGAGAAGGCACCACTGAGGGGCTGTGCGCCCGCCTCCACCGTCCACCGTGCTGCTCCCACGCCGGGCCACAACCGATGAGTGTCATGGACCCATTTCCCCTAAGTGATGCCCAATGATATCTTCACATTCATCCTTGGCCTTTCCCTTAACCAAGAACCCGAGAGAACAGTCTGGAAGCCACAGAGACACCAAGGCTACTACCCCTCACTGGGGCCCGCCCCCAGCCCGACACCCAACCCCAATGGCCTCTGAGTAACAAAGCTCCCCCCCCTCTTCCTCCCATGTAGGAACCCATTCTGCCTGGACGAGGCCCACGGCAGCCCATGGCTGGCTCGGAACAAAGAATTCTAAGCCATGGCGTAGTCCCCAGGAGCCTGGGAAGGAGCCGGGGTGCTCCCCCACCCCGGGTGGAGAAGCTGTTGACTGGGGAGCCTGGGTGGGAGGTGAGGAGAGCCCACTTCATCTCTTGGCACTGCTGGCCTTTAGGCGCCCCGGGGCTCCCTAAAATCACTGCCGAGAGTCAGCGGGCAGGCAGCAGCTGGGCCTGGGTTGGACCTTTGCTCCTGTGGCCCAGCTTCCATCGTTAGGGGAAGGGAATGTTTTCTAATTGTCCTGTGTCGCTGGGCGAACCTCAGAAAACGCAGCTGCAGGCCTGGGCTCGGGTGAGAGGCTGGGGCGTTAATCCCACACTTGCGAGCGCAGCGGCCCCTCAGCGGTGCTTCTGGCTCCTGGTTTGGTTTCTCAGGGTCTAGCAGCCGGCTGGGAGGCCTGGCCTGGCGCNGGAGGGCTGGCGGGCATCAGGCCCGCGGGGAACGGCCCAGCTGTCGCCCGGCCCAGAGAGGCCCCTGCATGTCGCCCCTGCAGCTGCTGCAGGCTTCAAAGGAGGGGTGAGGCCACAAAGCAAGGGGGTGAGCGGAGCGGCTGTCTCCCCCCCTCCCCCGCTGCGCTCCTGGGCTGCCCCGTCCACCTCCAGGAGAGCGAGCGGTCCAGGAGCCAGCTGCCCGCTGCTGCCCCCGCTCCTGTCACATTAGCGTGACCACAGGGTGTGGCCTATCTCTGCCGGGTCCCTGTTCCGGTACTTTCCCACATTGCCCTGTGGGGGTCTTCACACTTCAGAGCCCCCAGGAGTGCAGCTAAGCCGCAGCACTTTCCTTCCACAAACCATGTGGCTCCCCCGGATCCCCATCCCGTCGCCCTGAATCATCCAAGCTCTCCTGTCCCTCCCTCCCTCCCCCTGCCCCCCAAGGGCAGGCCCAGCTCTGGGGGCACTGAGGGCCCAGGGAGGGAGCCGAGAGGCCAGTTCTGCCAGCACACACTCTAAGCCCCCTCACTGAGATTTTAGGGGCACACGCAGGGGAGGGGTGTGCCTTGTCCCAAAACACGCAGTCAGCACCGGATCAGCAGAGCCCTGTCCCCAGGCCCCTCCTCCGACAGCCCGGCCTCGCCTGACCTGGGCGCTCCTGAGGTGGAGGAAGCGACGTCTGGAGGAGCCATCAGCTGCCCTGTGGTTGGATGGGAGGGGACACAGATTTGGAAGCTGGGCTGGAGGGGGNGCCACGGATGTATTTTGGGGGGGGTTGGGAAAACTCTCCTCAAGCACTAATCTGAGCCACACCGAGGGCAGGACTTGTGTCCAAGCTCCGTTGGCTGATTCCCCCCAAATCTCCAAAGCCTCCAGTTGTGGGGGTCCTTCCACAAGAGCCCCGCGGAGGAGAGGAATCTGAGGCAGAGCTACCCCAAACCCCGAAACGCAGGTCTCCGTCAAGGCGCCTGTCCCGCGTACTGGGTGTGGGGCAGGGTGGGGGTGGACTGCTGCTCCTACAGCGAGTGGGGAGAGGGCCCCAGAGCCGCGGAGCCTTCTGGAGTGGAGGCCAGTGCGGGGGCGGGGGGCATAGGTGCTGCGGGGGNCAAAGCCAGGGGTGCAGGAGACCGAGCTGGGGGGGTCCAGCTGGGGGCACCTGATCAGCTTCCAGCCACAGCTGGGAGGTCTTTGTGAGTCAGGGGGACTCAAGAGGCCCCGAGTGGGTGCTGGGAAACTTGACTGTCCCCCCTCCCCGTGTCTGGCACCATCACCTGTGGGCACTTGCTAAGCCCTCAAGCTCACTACCTGTCAAGTGCAAGGGAGCGGAGATCCTCTATTACGCAGTGTCCCCGGCACTGCCCAGCCCTGCCCCCGGCCTGCGACCCTGACTCAGCCTGCTCCCCGAAGGCAGGCGGGGGGCTGCACTCCCAGGCTCAGGCAAGCGCCTGCCCAGTCCAAAGGGCCACCTCGGCCCAGGATGCAAGGACATGTGGCCCCTTCCCAGGGGGTGTCCGTGGTCTGCGCCTCCCTCTACCCCGCCCTGCTCCTGGCTCCGAAAGAGCAGGGACCTGGGCCAGGTGAGGCGTGTGGGGGCGGCGGCCTGTGGGGGGGGGGCACCCCCANTCTGTTCAGAACTAACCAGGGTCATTGCCAGCCCAGCAGGACTGTCCTCAGGGAGCCCGGCTTCCCGGCTCCTCCAACTGGGGTGCTCCTGCCCCCAGCCCCCCCAGCTCTCCCCACAAGTCCGTAGGGTTGAGGGGCGCACTTCCAGGGGAAGGGCCGGCCTGCTAGGTGGTCTCCCGGCGGCCACCCGGCTTGGCTGCCCGTCCAGTTCAGGCGGAGGAGGTCACCCTTCGCCTCTGGACCCCTCGGGGCACAGAACACCCCGGACAGAGCTGCCCACCGGGCACCCTCGGCTCATGGGTCCTCCCAAAGGCGGCCAGGGCCAGTGGTCCCGGGAGCGCCCCACCGTAAGACGGAGGGCAGGGGGCAAGGGGCCCCGCGCGGCCAGACGCCTTACCTGGGCCAGCAGCCCGAGGGCGACGAGCAGCGCGGCGTCCATGGACTGGCGGAGTGAGGCGAGTGTCCGGCCGGCAGCCTCCCGCTCGGACACAACCCGGGCTGAGTGACAGCACAAGTGCGCGGGCTGCG
>NW_027528369.1:10939986-10943269 GCF_008692635.1 Crocuta crocuta | reverse complement strand
CGGGGGCGGGGGCGGGGCGGGCCACAACCAGCCTGGAGGCGGCTGTCCAGGGACGCAGGAGCCCTGGGCGTCACGCGGGAAGACGAGCAAGGCCGTCAGAGGAGGCGGCGGTGGGTGGGGGCTGGGCTAGGCGCCAGAGTGGATTGATTTGTTCAGCCATTAATTTTCATGTTGCTGCTCCCTGAACTCACCAGGCACACTCTTGTCTCAGGGCCTTTGCACGGGCTGTTTCCTCTGCCGGTAGTGCTCTTCCCCTGGCTTCCCCAAGAAACGTCGCTTGCTGTCTCGAGGGCTTTGTCTGATGGGAACTCCTGACCACCCTATCGGGCACTGGCACCCGCCTGCCCATCGTAGGTCGCAGTCTCTGGCACTGGGGTGGGACTCCCCTGGGGCTGGCGCGGAGGACGGCCAGTCAGACCCCTAGCCTGGGGTTAGCCCTCCCCCCCAGCCGGAGCCCTTCCTTCCTCCTCTGGTCCCCAGGGGCCTCCTGTTCCGTGTCGGGTCTTGGTTGCATCTAACCGCTCCCTTCCTCAAGCCCTGCGCTCCGGGTGCGTGTGTCCCTCATGAGCCCCTCACGTAAGGGAGGGTGGAGAGCGCAGGACGCGCAGGGACCCTTACCGGGAATGTGCTGCCTTCTGAGCAGGACGGGTGGGGGCTGTCCAGGGAGCCGGGTCGTCTCTGCGGCCGGGCCGGGCCTCTGCTCTCCTGTGCAGGCCGTGGGGCCGGCGAGCAGGTGCAGCACCATCTGCGCCCTGGCCTGTTTGGAAGGAGGCCAGGCTGCTTGAAGGAGGCTCTGGCAACGATCGTGTCCCTGGCGCTCACTGCTCCAAGGTGGGGAGTTGGCGGGGAGCCCCTTCCGTCTCCAGGCTCTGAGGCCCTGAGCCTGGGGAGTGGCCCCTAAGGGCCACCATCCTGCCTCTGAGGTTGGGGACCGTGAACGGGGTGGGACAGCCCTCTGAATGCTGTGGACTTCTGGTACTAGTGCAGGGGTGAGGAAGAAAGGGATGGTGGCTGAGCCTGGCTCACCTCAGGCACTCTTACGGGGGTGGGGGGACGTGGCCTTGGAAGATCCTCCCTCTCTCCCTGTTGGCCCATCCTTCTGCACCTTGCTCTTGGCCATTTGTCTCCCACCCAACAATCTCAGGGAGAAGAGGTTCTCCAAGGGGAGGGTGAGCTGGGTCGGGTCATGGATCAGCCCCAAGGGCAGGGAAGGGCCGCTGTGATGGGGTGTGGTCCCCAGGTTGGTGGGCAATCCTCCCCATTGGGGACTTAGGGCAGCGCCCTGGGAGGGGCGTTCTCCCCGCCGCCCTCGGTTTCCCGTTGGGTCCTAGGGTGGGGGGTGGGCTCCCGAGCACGGAGGGCTTGTCCAGGGCTGGTCCCCCCAGGCCACAGGGACGGTTTGCTCTCCCTCCTAAAGAAGGACTGGCCCCTCCAGAAGAGCCCTCTCGTTTTCCCACGGACTGGGGGCACCCGACCACCTGGACTCTCCGAGCCTGCAGCTCGGACCACACTCGGGGTCACCACCCTTTCTGCAACTCTGCAGCCTCCCTAGGAGTCACCCCTTCCCCAGACTCTACCCTGCACCCCGCACCGGAGCCCACACTCCACCCCCAGTCCTGCAGGGAGAAGGGCGGCGCGTCCGCGGGGTGGCCCGTCCGCAGGGCACACGAGCGCGTGGGGCCCATGGCGCCCGTCACCGCACGCTGCCCCTTGAGGAGCCACAGGCCGCACCCCTCCAAGACCCCGACCCAGCCTGCAAGGCTAGGTCCTGGGAGATCCCGAGGGGGGCGGGGGCGGGGAGCTCGGGAAACCCTGGCGGCCACCAGAGCCCTGGCAAAGGTCAAGGCCGCCCCCCTGCCGCGCCCCGGCAAGGACGCCTCAGGGGGTTCCTTTGGCCTTCTGTTCTGTGACCAGGAGCAGACCCGAGGATGCTCCGCCACTCAGTCTGCGGGAACTTGTTCCGGCGGCCACAGGCCAGGGGCACAGGCGCCAACCTGCCCCAGCGGCTGGGACGCACCGCGCTTGCTCCGCACGCGGGACCGCCGCACGTCCACGGCAGCCGCCAGGGGGCGCCTGTGTGCACCCCTCACTTCGCCCGCGGGGTCGGTTAGGGTCTCAGGCCGGAAAAGCTGCTGTGAACGCAACGAGGGGCACCCGGCTCGGGCTGCTGGGTGGAGGATGGGGGCTCGGGCCGGGGGCAGCAACACCGGGGGTCCGGAGAGAAGTGACCTGACACCAGATGTGTCAGCCTGGGCGGGGCAGTTTCCTCCTGGACGTTCCCTGGGGTGCCTGTGGTCACCCACGTGGAGACGCCCGGGGGCCAGCCCCCTACGAGGACAGTAAAGCCTGAATGGGGCCCAGGCACATTCTCACCCCACACGGGGCCCGTGTCTCCGGGCCCCTCGCTTTAGAGGCAAGATCAGGGGGAGTCCAAGGCAGACCCACACAGGTGGGGCCTGGCCAGGGGCCCGGCTGACCTCTGGGGGCCTGGGCTGGAGGTGAGGAGAGTGCTGGGTGGGGGCACGCCCGCCGCCCTTCCTTTCTTCCACGGCTGCCACGTCCAGGCCCGTGGGCTTCAGTGCCGAGGAGCGTCCTCCTGGGGCTGGNGATTCCTCAGTGCAGAGTGCGGGGGGAATCCTGAGGCCCTGACTAACCCCAGTGGCCTGGACGGGGCAGTGGGGCCTGCAGACGGCTTCCTGACCCTTCAACGGTTCCCAGGGTCCCAGGGGACGGCCCGCGGGTGGGCGAGGCCAGGCTGGCCTAGGAGGGGCAGGGTGTCTGGGCCTGGTCCAGGCCGCGCCTGCCCTCTGGCGGCCACAGGACACAGTGCAGGCGGGGGCGTCGGCTCTAGGGGGTCCTCGTCTTTGTTCAGAAGCGCCATGACAGTCCCTCAAACACACAGTGAGAAGCCGTTCTCAAACTGTGCTTTAAAGTCGTGGAGTCACAGGCAGCAACAGCAGAGAGGCTGTGGGGGNACTGATGGCTTGGCAGCCAGGTGCTCACAGGCTAACCTGGGTGCTGGTCACAGGGAGCTGGGCTCAGGTGCCCCCTGGAAGGCTCTGGTCTTGGCTTCCCTCCGGGGCTGTCCCTGACCTCCAAACCCCCAGCCACTGGGGCTGGGGTCCTGTCCTGCCTGCGGCCGCCGGCCCACACCGCTGATACACTGATGGCGATTCCAGCCAGCCAGTGGCCCCAGGCTCACTGGACGTGGCTTCCTGTGTCCTTTAGGTGATCATCAGCCCCAGGGACCGGGCTTCGGGGAAGGCTTGGCGGGGGGGGGGGG
>NW_027528369.1:10937292-10939967 GCF_008692635.1 Crocuta crocuta | reverse complement strand
GCTTGGGGGAGGGCTTGGGGGGGGGGGGGGGTCCTTGGGGCTCCTGCCATGCCCGCTGGCACCAGCAGGGGGCGGTGTGGCTCTAGGGAAGCCTGGGAGGGGAGGCGGGGACAGTGGGCTGGCCCTCCTGCTTCTGGCCCAGAGGTCACCCCGATCTGCGCTCAGGGGCCAGGTGGGCGGGGTGATGTGTCCTGGCCCCCACCCTGGACACACCTGCCCCTCCCCAGGGCAGAGGGTCCCCAGTGTGGGCTCCTCAGCCTTGCTGTCTTTGGGACCCACGTCTGTCCCAGAGACGGCCTCGGGCTGCCAACCCCTTGCCCACCACGGCGGACCCTGCGCAGCTCGCCCGAGGTGGCCATGGTGCTGGCCCCGCAGGCAGCCGGGACTCCTCCCCACAGCCTCTGCCACGGGGCACTGTTCTCGGCGGAGTCGGGCCACCCCGCCAGAACCCCCCAGATCAGCCCAGGAGTGCTGACCTTGAGGTTCCGGGGAACAGCCTGGCCGTAGTGATGCGGGCATGCTCACAGGCCTACGTGGGGGGCAGGCCAGACAATGGAGGCCACCGGGCACAGAGGGTCAAATTTTAGAGGAATTTGTGAGCTGTCCCCAGGTCAGTTGCGATGGAAAACTCACTCCAGTAAGAAGCCTCACCAAGACAGGAGGGGGGCCCATGCACCCCAATAACCTAGCGCAGGTGTGCAGCCCCCCATCCTGCTCGTTCAGTCTCNTTGGCTCCCCCTGCCCTGGCTGGTGGTCTGTGCCCACAGGCGCTGGCAGTACCGCCTGGCTTTGGCACATGGAGCAGAGGGACTGGGAGGGCGTTCCCACTCGGGGCCTCGTACAGCCTCAGGATAAGCCCCATCCCCTTAGGGTGGAACTCAGTGCGTCTGCTTCCTGGCGGGTTCGCAGGGTCCTTGAGCCCTGCTGAGTCGCACAGGCCCTGGGCACGTGCCCCCAGGAGGGTCTTTGGAAGAGGCTGGTGGCAGGGGCTCCGGGCAAATGAGGCCACCTGGTGGCTGGTCATTTGCAGGCTGGAGGGAGGGGAGGCCAGGGGGCTGCGCGAGGCGCTGTGCCTCACCCTTCTTTCCACGCGGCCCAGAGAAGCTGCCAGCAGAGCTGCACACACACTCAGTCTGGGNGTGGGGGGAGCCATGCGGGGGTGGGGGCTCCAGAGCAGGGTCCCTGAGCCCGCTCAGCGCAGCCCCCGCCACCCCCAGCCCGCTCCCCTCAGCCGGCGTGGCGCCATTGTCTTTCATCAATACCAAGTGGACTGGTGACAAATTCGGGAGCAGAGAATCCCAGATACCTGCATAAATCACATCAGCGACCGTCCAGACGACATCCGAGGCTGTAACAGGATCGATGTCGTCTGGCGACTCTGCTGCTACATCTAATCTCGCCCTTCGTTCTGGGGCTGGGGAGGGGGGCTCACTCCGCCTACGGGCAGGGTCTCCCGGGGGCCTCCAGTGACAGGGCCCACGAGACAGATGCAGGGCCTCAGGGCCTTCCCGTCAGACCCTCTCCTCCAGACAGACGGACTCAGAGCAGAAGGGTCAGGTCGGGGCAGGAGCTGGTGCGCGGCCCAGAAGCCTCCTCCCTCGGGGTTGCTGGCAGAGGCCCAGCCACGCCAGGCAGCACCCGGTGAACGGCCTCCGTGCCCCCTTGGAGAGAATCAGCCATTCTCCTCGGTCCCGAAGCTCCCGGCTTCCCCCCGATGCCGGGGGCCTGCGCGCACCTGTACCTCCGGCCCTCGCCTGCTCAGAAGGCTCTGGTGACATCCGGGCTGGCCCGGTGTCCTCTGCCAGCTCACGCCTAGCGTGCTCAGGCCTGAGCCCCACCTTGCCTTCTTCCACCCACCGGTTCCTCCTCCTGGACTCTCCATTCAGGCAGCTGAGCTCGAAAGCCCGGAGCATTCCAGACTCCTCCTCCTGCGCCTCCTCTACTCAGCCAGCTCTCCTGCCCGAGCCGGCATGCGCCTCCAGTCAGCGGGCAGCCCCTCAGGCCTCTGTGGACCCTGCGCTGATCCTGTCCCTGCCCCAGCGCCCGGGGCTCCCCCCTGGGCACCTCGCTATTGCCAGCACCTTCCTCGGTTACAGCGAGGCCCCAGCTTTCATCCTGGGGCGCCCCTGCTGCCCCTGCAGGGCTCTTGCCCTCCCCGGCCTCCAGGGCCCAGTGCCTCGTCCCCCGGGGGAGGCTCCACGGGGCAGGGCTGTACCCGCATCTAGTGTATCCGAGGTTTATCCAGTAACCGCATCCGACAGGCAGCGGCAGCTCCGGGAGGGGGGGGCGGGGCCTCCACAGGCGCCGGATGGTGACTCTGGCCGGGTGCCTGGCCGCGTCCCCTATGGCACTCGCACCTTCCGAGGGATGGGTCCTCCCCGGAGCACAGGGCCTGGCGCGGCCCACCCTGCCCTTGGCCTTGCCCTGGCCAGTGCTTTCGTTCCTGCCTGGGATGAAGCCGCGGTGGTGGCCCAACGTCTGTGGCTGTTGAGAAAAGCAAGATTCAGAACTCTCTAGAAAGCCTGTCACACCAGCGCTCCAGCAGGATGAAGCTGCGCTAACGTGCAGAGGGACGCGGCCTCTGCCGAGCTCTGGGCACATCAGCAGGGGCGGAGGGGCCGCAGGCCTGGCTGCAGGTGAGCTGAGCGGGGTGGGCCGAGCGCGCTGCAGTGATC
>NW_027528369.1:10935287-10937143 GCF_008692635.1 Crocuta crocuta | reverse complement strand
GCCAGGCTCATGTGTGCAGGGTGTTTCCATCGTGTAGACGCACTGTTACGTCCGGGACAAGGAGCCTCAACAGCATCCAAACAAAAAGGCTCCTGACGCGGGAAGACAGGAAAGTCAAAGGCACCAGAAGCAGGGAACTGGCTGGCACCCGGGCGGCGCGTCTTTCAAGAGGGACGACAAAACAGAGGCTCCCGCGTGTGAAGGCGAAGCGGGTGACGACTCGGAGGTGCCGGCCACAATGATCAGAGAGCATTCTTTATGACAAAGAAACCCGCTGAGCCAAGAACTTCAGAAAATGTCACTTTGATAAAAACAGAGGCTGTTCACTTTCGTCTCCAAAACAAAACAAGACTGAGACTCAAGAGAAGCACGTCAGGGGCGGGAGGCGGGTCAGGGCCACAGGCCGCCTGCTGCGAAACTACAAGCTGGGGGAAGGGCCTGTGAGCGTTATACGCATTAAGAAAACTTAAGGGTTTTCAACAGAAATGTAAGTATATTTATTATTATTTTTAATTAAAAATGTTTAATGTTTTTTTTGAGACAGAAACAGAGCACAAACTGGGGAGGGGCAGAGAGGGAGGGAGACACAGAATCTGAAGCAGCTCCAGGCTCTGAGCTGTCAGCACAGAGCGCGAGGTGGGGCTCGAACTCAAGAACTGTGAGATCATCACCTGAACTGAAGTCAGAAGCTCAACTGACTGAGCCCCCCAGGCGCCCCTATTAATCTATTATTATTAAGTAATCTCCATGCCTAGTGTGGGGCTCGAACTCAACACCCTGAGATCAAGAGTCACACGCTCTACCGACCAAGCCAGCCAGGCGCCCCAGAAATTTAATTTATAATTTCCAAATACACGAAGGGAAAAAAGTAGAGGTTATTAAAACATCAAAACAGAAGGCAAAACAACAAACCAAAAATCCGTAAGGTGGTCGGCAGAAAAGGCCAAGTAAGATTGCAGGATGAAGTCTCACACACCAAATGTCACAATAAATAACTACGCTCAGTAACTAAGACGACCCCCCCGCCCCGAGTCACAGACGTGGGCTCTGTGCTCACGGGAGACACACCCCAAACCAAACAGAGCCCGTGAGGAGGGCGCGGGTAGACGGTCTGGACGCGACCCCACAGGGGAAGAGCAAGATTTCTCAGAAAAAGAAAACTTGGGGGAAAACACGAATAGGGATAGAAATGCTAACAATTCCGCAAACATATTTAATAATCAAGAATAAATGTGCCGAAGAACCTAGTGTTGAGACACACGAAGGCAAGACAAAGCCGCCGGCCGTGTGCAGATTCGAACAGGCCGGTCCCGGGGGGAGGCTGACCCCGAGGTGCCCTCACTGTCATGTGTCCGGTCACTTGGCTCCGAGGCAAAGCTGGCTGCACAGGGGGAACAACAGGCGCCTGGGAGCACAGGCCTGTGCGCGCAGGATGACGGAGAGCGGGGGGGCGCGGGTACTGACGGGTGCTCCCAGCTGACTCATGGATTGGGGTTAGCAGATCAAGTCAGAGTAGAGATGACGACGGTTTGGAACCAGAAGTGCCACGTACCAAAGCATGAGGCCGCTCCAGTGGCGCCTCAGCACCGGCTCTGTTCACAAAACGGGCCTGACGGGGGCCAGCCAGGGACGGCCCAGCTGACGCCACCAGGAGAAGGCCAGGTGACCCTAAGGAGGCAGGAGAGGTGGGTAATGGCGGAAGTTAACCACGCAAAAGCAACCGCGGTGCAGAGGAGCAAACAGGGAGAACTCCAGCGAGGAGGCACACGGAGGGTCGGCCGGGCAGGGGGCGCAGGGAGAGACGGGCAGGGCAGGGGGGCGCAGGGAGAGGGGGGGCGGGGAGGGGGGGCGGGGGG
>NW_027528369.1:10924839-10935262 GCF_008692635.1 Crocuta crocuta | reverse complement strand
AGGACCGCCATCGGCACCACGAGGTTTACTTCCATGGTCAGAGAAGATGGGACGTCACCGATCGGAGAGCTGGACGGCAGGCGAGGTCTCACAGAAGACACACGGATCACGTGACCTAAAGAAGCGAGGCCCCCACGGCCAGTTTTACCACCTTCAATCCTGAATAAAATGCAAGCCCGAGGCCGGCATTCAAACTCCCGGGTGAGAAGTGTGCTGGGATTCAGAATTTTTCGCATGTGTGGATGGAAGGCACATTGCTGCGCATTGCGTTTCTCCCTCAGGGTCTGGGACGGCACAGTGAGCCCGGTCTGTTCGGGCAGCGGTGACCAGATAAACGGATTTCCACAGTTCTGGAGGCCGAGGTCCAAGGCATAGGCTCCAGCACATTCTGAGTCCCGCGAGGGTGTCCTGGTCCACAGCCCAGGTCTTCCGGCCGCGTCCCCAGGGGGCGGGAGGGGCCAGGGCGCTCGAATCCCACCTCCTGCCACAGCCCCGCCTCCCGATGCCGTCACCCGGGCTGGTGGGTTTCAACATAGGAATTTGGGAGGGGGTGCAAACATTTCAATCTACAGCGTGGGCCGGATCAGTTTGCCCCCAATAACGACAGAAATAGACAACTTCCTAAAGCCTCTTGGATTTTGGAATTGTAGGTAAGACACGGGGCCAGTTCAGTAGTTGCATTAATCAGAGTACGACTCAGGCCCCCTGACCCCATCCGCACACTGTGACCATGCAGGGTGTGTCCCAGGGACACGACTGGGCTTCAGTGCAGGACACCAGTGGGTCCGTATTGACTGTCAAAGCCGGGGGTGCCCGGGGGGCTCAGCCGGTTCAGCATCTGACTCTCGGTTTCGGCACAAGTTATGGTCTCGTGGTTTGTAGTTTCAGGCCCCTCATCGGGCTCTGCGCTGACGGTGAGGCACCTGCTTGGGATTCCCTCTCCCGTCTCTCTGCTCCTACCCTGTTTCCTCTCTCAAAAATAAACAAACTTTTTAAAAAATTAAAAAGAAAAACAGCCACAGACAGGATGGCCAATTTAATAGAGAAGAAAACATCTCAATGAAATCTAGCGCTGCTTCCCAGAGCATCTTAGCAATAAATGTGCTGATGGGAGTCAGGCGTGCACTGCTGGATGGTGGCTCTGGGGCATCCACCCCTTTCCCGGTTTGTATTTCGCCGGATGCTTCAGCGGCGCAATGCGAGGCGGCGGAGCGGGGAAGCACGGGAGATGTGACCTGCCCACGGGCACGCGCGGGCCCCCAGGAGAAGCCTCACAAGCACTGAGCAAGCCTGCAGGGTGGAAAGCCAACACACGAACCACTGGCCAGTTAGAATCTGGGGTGAAAGGTCCACTCAGGATTCCAACCCTCTCTAAAGATGGGTACAGTTATCACTGAGAAAACGACAGAAGAAGGAGCCCAAGAGACACTGAGCTGGGCCATGTTTGTGGACTAGAGGGAGCTCTTCTTGAAGATGTCAGTCAGATGTCGCCAAATTAACCCATAAATTCCATCGCCTCCAAAATAAGGTTCTTTAAAAAGGATCTTTAGGCTGCTCTTAAAATTCAAGTGGAAGAGCAGAAGGCCAAGAACAGCCAAGACGGTTCTGGAGAAGGAAACAGGGGCGGTGCCTTGTGCTAACAAGCGCCCCGGCTTTGGAAACAGGGCAGAGGGGGACGTAGCCTGAGCAGGACACGCCCGGATGCTGGGCAGAGAGCAGAGGCCACATGTGGTTCAGAAGGAAACACTGGTTACTCTGCATGGGAAATATCAGGGCCTTTCATGCAAAATGTGAAGATAAAGTTCCAATGAATGAAGAGCTTACGTGAGAAAAGGAAAGCTTTGTAACTTTTAGAAGAACACGTGGGAAAGTATATTTAAGAGCTTGGGGTAGGAAAGGAATTTTTAGACAATACTCAAAACATAAAAAACATGAATCCATTTGAACATATTAAAATTTAAAAATTCTGCACATCAATAAAGAACATAAAAGGCAAGCCACACAACCAATGCATAATCAAGAAAATTACCAACAACCAACTCAAAAATGGGCAAAGACTATGAACAGGCAATTCACAGAATAAAAAATTCAAATGGACAAAAAACATTTTCAAAATATCCCACCTAACAGGCAATTAGGGGAGTGCAAATTAAAATGAAGAGATCCTATTTCGCACGCAGCACCACGGCAAAGATTTAGTCTGTCGGTCCGTGTTGCATGGAGGGGAGATAGGGCATCTTGTCAGGTGGAGGCCGTCTACGTGGCAGGGCCTCTTTGGGAAGAGGCCCAGGCCCACGGCCACGTAATCCACAAAGGTGACACGTGGGAGCGGGTGGGCCTCTGTGTGGCAACTCAGAGCTTAGGTCCATGGACACAGCAATTTGTATCAGCAGCAGATTTGTATCAGCTCAGAGGGAACATAACATGAGCACTGGGCACTGGGTGCTCAGCTCCTGAATGTGGGAGGGAGGCTGGGACTTCTCAAAAAGGATCTGAGGCAAGTCCTGCCCGAGGCCAAGACCCGACAGGCTGGGTAGACACGGCACTGGCCAGTCTTCTTTCTTCTGTCCTCAATGTTTGAAATGATTCTGAGAATGTCCTCGATCCACTGGGAACAGATTTCACTGTTCTGGGGAAGGGGGAAGCTGGGGCCCACGCGCAGGCTGTTTAGGGAGGACAGGGTCCCCGGCTGGAGTCTCACGCCAGCCATGCTGGCTCCCAGCATGTCCCTGAGCTAGCCTTGACCCTGATCTGGCCCTCACTGGTCACTGGGGGCCCAGGGGCAGCTGACATGGGGCAGGAGGCTGCAGAGCCCAGACCTGTGTTGTTCATAAACATCTGTGTCTGCATGTGATTATACACGCCTGCGCACGTGTCTGTGCGTGTACGTATCTACGCGCATGTGTAAACATGCATCTGTGTGTGCGCGTGTACATCTGCTCAGTGGGCAGCCCGGCCGGCTGCTGCAGCGTGACATCGCCTTCTAAGTGGCTCTTCCCCGTTGAGGCAGGCGCTAACGGGAACGTCACGGGTGCTGTGTGGGCGCGGCTGCTTGTTGCCGTTGTTCCGACGGTTTACCGCGAGCCGGCGGGGGCAGCGCCGTCAGGCTGGAAGGAAGCAGACGGCGGCTTAACGGCCTGCAGCCCTTCTGGAGTAAGTGGATGGCCGGTAGCTACAAGCAGCCTGTTCTCGGATGACGTGCCCTGCAAGCCGACGACGAGATGCTGTCCAGGTGGGAGGGGCCGCAGCGGGGCCAGGGCCACCACGTGCCAAAGCATGCAGACGCGTGGGCCCCGCGCACAGTCCCCACCGAGGCAGGTCACGCCTGGAAGTTACACACGTGCACAGGGACGCCCGCCCCGCAGGCACGTGCTCACACCCTCACACTTGACACGAGGCAGATGCAGGGAGGCCCCCTGCGCTCCCACACCGCCTGGCCATCCTGAGCTCCCACCTCCTGCCCCCCCGGCCCCCCCTGGGCTCCCGCAGCCCTGCTTCTGGGGCTGGGCCCCTGAATAAGGACCCATATAACCCACCTGTTAGGGGCTGAGGGGCAAGAAGGAAACCCCTTGGGGCGCCTGGGTGCTGACAGCTCAGAGCCTGGAGCTGCTTCAGATTGTGTNCTTGCCAAGCCCGTGGCCTGCAGCAGGCACAGAGGGGCCTTCGGGAATGGGATTCCCACCAAACCCTCTGCCTCAGGCGTGGACCCTTGTCCCTGTCTTGCCCGTGGAACAGGCTCTGAGTATGTGGGTGCCCTGGCTGCCTGCCTCCGTGCCTTCCCCACGGGACTGTCCCCAACCTGGGACCCAGAAGAGGGGGGGACGCAGGACTGCCGGGGCCTCCTGCCCTGGCTGAGGGACGGTGCCTGGAGACGCCGTCCCCAAGCCCCTGTCGCTGTGTCCAGACCCGCTTCCCACACTCTGCACCTGCCACGGTCACGGCCATTGGGTGTGGAGGGGCTGAACGCACAGGAACCAGAGGCTGCCTGCTGAGGGGAGACTCCCCTCATGGCTGGGGGCCCAGGGCTAACATGGAGGTGTCACAGGGCTGTTTCCTCCTGGGGGCTCCAGGGGACGATCCGCTTCCCCTCCCAGCTTCTAGAGGCATCCACGGCCAGCAGTGTCTGACTCTGTGTCCCCAGGGACAGCCCTGCTGCTGCAGTCCCAGTGCCAACCAGGGCCCGGGTGAGCTCCCTGCAGACGGCCTTCCGCCCAGACCGCCGCGCCCGCACTGCTACGACTGTCTGACCTCACCCCCAGACAGAGTGTGGTTTTCACCCCGCCTCCCTCTTCCTGAGACCCTGGGCCGTCACCCCCCACACGGCCCCCGGTTTGTCTATACAACAGGCTGGGAACATCTGGGGTGTCCGCCCGACACAGCCCAGCTATGGGAATGCGGCGGGGACCTGAGTGGGGCCGCTGCCCTCCCCTCCCTCGTACGCGGGGTGCACCCCCAAGCTCATGGCAGAGGGTCCCGGGCGGTGACTCCGCCCTGCGGCCGTCCACTGACAGCTGTACTAAGTGCCCACGTCCGTGCCGCCCTGCAGCTTCCCCAGGGACGCGTCCCCGTTGCTGTGGCACGAACGCAGGCGTGACAATTTGATATTGATCTATTTGATGAGTTCGGCATTTCCTGCGGTGCTGTTTTAACAAAGGACACACTGTGTCCTACAGTCAGGACGAAGGGCAGCTCGGACTCGCGCACAGGCTGGGGCTCTGAGGTTCCAGAACGTGGCCAAGCAGCCGTGGCAACGCACACACGACCACAGTGGCGGAGGAGAAAGACGGGACACAGAATGGGGGGCGGGGGACACAGCCAGGTGTGCGAAGGTTCGGGTGAGGAGCCCTGGGGGGCACAGTCACAGCCGCGTCTGGTGGCCGAGGGCAGGGGAGGCACGGACGGGCTCAGGAAGTGACGGGGGAGCAGGGAGAGGTGGGCAGGGTCACGACGGTCACCGGGGGCCCAGGGGCCAGGCTGCACAGGCCAGGGCTGTTTCAACAACCAGAGCCACACTTATCAAATGTACCGCTTAGCGCTGTATCTCCTTCAAAAAACCTTTATGGAGAAACTCAACATAGAAGAGAAACGGAGTTAGGCTTTCAGAGCTTCAGCTGACCCCAGGGGCTCTCGGGAAAGTACCTTATAACCCAGCCACGGGGCTCGTGTGCCTGGGGGCACTTGTGTGTGCAGGCGTGGCTGTGGCCTGAGCCCCTGGAGGCATGTGTCTCCCGCCCCTTCCACGCGGCAGGCCCTGCCCTGTGCCACACGCTGTGCCGTCCTCCCAGCGCACGGAGCAGAGCCGTGTGCAACCCTCCCCAGACGGGAACCCGATTCACGCACCAGGACCCGGCTGTCGGGGCTGCTGGCCTTGCCTGGCCTCAGAGCGCTCGAACGGCTTCCTCCCTGGGCTGCCAGGGGGCCCAGGCTCACCTGTGTCGGCTNGGAGCCAACCAAGCTGCCCACGGCTGACTCCCGGGCGCCTGCTCCTGCCTCTCCTCTGGGAGTGGACTGCAGGATGGCACGGATGGGGCTCTCTGGCCACGGGGGACGTCTCGAAGCCTCTCGAAGCTCAGTCTCATTGACAAGTAGGACACGGCATTCTGTGTCCTCAGAACAAGCCAACGTGCTTCTGTGGTCCTGTTAGCTGAAGGTGACTATTATGTTTTCAAAGTATTTGATACAGATTACAGCATAAGCTGAATAGTTTTGTAAACGTTTTCAGGAGATCAGAATTTTCAGGATTAAGACAGACACAGTGTCAAATCAGGAGGATTAAGTAGGAGCCCTGCCACGTTTGATCTGGTTTTCCCCAGTGGCAGGTGGCTGCCTGGTTACAAGGCCAGACCAGGGCCGCGGGGAGCTGAGCACGCGCCGTCCCGCAAGCTGCCGGGGGCCACCCTGGAGGAGAGCGACAGCGGGCAGCCAGGGTGTGTCCCGGGCTCAGGTAGGAGCGAGGGCTGGTCGCCCTGGGGCAAACACTGCGCCTGGGGTCAGGCTTTCGGGGACCCAGGCCGCACACCGCACAGGGGTAGGGGAGTAGGGGGCCGGTTTCTTCAGCCTCTCAAGCACCGAGCCCCTTCCCGGGGCCAAAGTGGCCCCTCCCAGTCCTTGCCTCACCTTGCTGGTCTCTCAGACGCACATTCCGGGCACCTAACGTCCGGGAAGAGCCCAGACCCCAGCAGTCTCAGGCAGAGCAGCTGCCGTGGTCTCTGATGAACTATCCAGATGCCTCTGGATTTTCCGCTTGGAGTATGGGTGGGGCACCTATGTGCCAGAGCCAGCAGCACTAAGAACCGAGGTGCGGGGCTGCGGGGTGGTGCCCGTGGAGGGCGTGGCACAGAGAGGCGGGTCAAGGGTCGAGGCAGCACAGCTACGAGGGCACCAGCCTCTCCCACAGCCAGCGGATCCACAGCGACAGGGGCCGCGTGGCCGCAGAGCTGGAAACCCAGACTGCTTGGCTCACCCATCACAGAGGCCGTCAGCCCTTGGTCTAGAACGTTCCTGCAGGGGACCGTGGGGCCACATGTGGCCACCGGCATGGCATCCAGGGGCCTTGCTGCCAGCCCTGAGCTGAGTCGCATGGCATCTGCTCGGCCCTGACAGCCCGTGTGTGTGTGCAGATGGACGCCCCTCAGCGATGTGCCCAGGGCACCGGGCTGCCCTGAGCGCAGTTAACTCTGGGGTGAGATGGCCAGGCCCATTCTCCGGGTCAGCCTCTCTGAATAGTTAGGTGTCCAGCCAGGAGGCCCTGGGGGGTCATGGTCACCTGGGAGGCCACACGGACAGCCCAGGCTGTGGGAGACACTGGGCTGTGCACGCGGAGACGCACGACTTGTGACCCGGGCGCAGCCCACGCAGGCCCTGGGCAGATGGCACGGCACAAGCTTGTTTTCTCTGCACAGACTTTACTGAATTTGCCTGGAGACCTGCTGCCTGGGGCACACGCTGGACACTGCGGGGACCCGCCCGGCAGACGGCACCACGTGGGGCTCCACGGCGTGGGTGCGGCTGTGCGGACGCAGCAGAGGCGACGAGGCGGGGCACATCGATCTGGAAATCAGCCCGAGGCTGAGGAGGCGTTGCACCGGGATCCCCCCTCTGCCAGCCCCGGCTCTGCTCCGATTTTGGGGTTCCAGGTTAGAGGGGACCCTGCTCACACGGGTAGAACTGCCTGATTAGGTCTCTCTTGTTGACCTTCCCCATCTGGTTCCGCGGGACCTCCTCCACCAGCAGGAGCTCCGAGGGCACGGCATACGGGGCCAGGACACCCCTGCAGACATGGGCGTGGTCTCAGTGGCAGGCACTGGGGCCCGGACAGCCCCCTCCCAGTGCAACAGGGGGCCGTGGGGCCCCGGAGCCCGGCCACGCCCGCGCCTGCTTGGGGAGGGCACCCCGCTGCAGGACACCGACACGGAGGTGCCTGGGCCCGTGTTCCAGGCCCAGCTTCGGCCAGAGGACGAGCTCTCTTCAGGGCCAGGCCTCCCCGAGCAGAGCAGGGCAGGGCAGGGCAGCTGCGGCCAGATGGAGGGAACAGGCAGGGGGGCGGGGTGGGGGGCCTAGAGGGCTGGTGCTGCCCTCCCTGCAGAGCCCGGTGAAGGCGGAGGGGCGAGCCTGCGGGTCTCAGAGCCGCTCTGCACTCTGTCCCGTGGGGGCCCCCGTTAGCGTGTTCTCCTGTGAGTGGCCTTGTGGAAGGATCTTGCCCCCCGAGGCTCTACTCTGGGAAACTGCTCTGCAGGTGGTAGGCACTGGCCCTCCTGAGGCCCCGTCTGAGGCCCCTGCCCCGTGGTGAGGAGAACACGCGTCCGGCCAGGTGGCGGGGTGGGCACACCAGCTCTTGCCTCGTGGGCCCCTGAGCCCCACTCCCCGGGGCTGCTGCCCACAGCTTCAGGCCAGGCCAGAGGGACACGGCACCCCAATGTCCATCGGGGCCAGCAGGTACGTGTGGCCTCTGGTCTGCAAACCGTGGGGGCATCTCAGCCGCTGGGGAGGTGGTGGCGAGCTCGTGATGGGCCACGGCGAGAGCTCCCGAGTCTTGGCCTCAGCAGCCGGTGCTCACAGACACGCAACTAATCGCCTTCGTGGGCTGCGTCCACCTGCCCACGGGCAGTGAACGTCACCAATAGCCCACCAAACGCATGGTTACTCTGGGGGCCTGGGGGCTCAGGTGCTGGCTCACGAGGGGGAGGGGGCCCCACCTATGGTCCTGGCAGCTTGGGGGCCCGGCCAGCCGCCCACCAGGGCCCAGAGAGCACAGGCGGCCAGGCTGGACTTCGCTGAGGCCGCCAGGACTGGCCGGGGGGCGGAGCACGGCAGGGCGAACCCAGAGGCCCGATCCGGGGACGCAGCCCCTCGCAGCCCCCCACCCCACTGCCCAAACCCCATGTCTCCAGTGCATGGGTGGCTTCCCCTGAGTCCCCTCTGGACGGCCAGAGCGGAGCTGGTGCCAGGGCCCAGAGAGAGCGGGCAGAGGGGTCCCAGGGGCACAGGACGGAAACAGCATCACCTCCTTGTGACCGGACCCTCCCTGAGAGCCGACCCGTGAACAGGCACAGCTGAGCCTGGAGGAGTCCGAGCGGAGCACAGCCTACGAGACACTGTCCACCCACCGCTACGGGCGAGGCCGCGCTCAACACCGCGCCAGGAGCAGGTGCGACTCTGGGGTCAGAACACGCGCTGCTCCGACTGCTCAAGGGTCAGCAGAGGAAGAACGCAGTGTGGGTGAGTGTGCACCGAGGGCGGCACTCGCACCACGGGGCAGGGCTTTGCGGGGGGCAGATGGCAGTAAGTCAGAGCCCGGCGTTACAAGCCCTAACTTAGCGGCCACTTTTGAAAAGAGGAACAAAAGGCACCAACACGAGAAAAGGCTCTACGAGCGTCGTGAGGGACACGGCAGGGCTAAATCCTGCGGGCCCTGCCGTTTCCAAGGACAGCTTCCTGTCGGACCGAGGGCTCCGACCCTGGGGATGAAGGGGTGTGCCCCCCGTCCTCCTCCAGAGGACCTCAGCTTGGCAACTGGTCAAGCAGGAAACTTCTAGAATCACGTCGAGGCGAAGTATGCCCTCAAACAGAGACCCTGCAGAGTTGTTAGCCGCAGGCTCCTGGGGCGACGGCCCGCGCACCTGGGGGTGTCCCTCCCCCCAACCACTACCTCACGCGCTTCTCCAGGGAGAAGGCCCGGCGGGCACTAAGCCAATGCCGACTGCTCCTCCGTGGCCTCCTCAGACGTCACCACTGGGTTCAGGAGCACAGACCCTGGTTCTTCCCTGGTGTGTAAATCCCACATCCCTTTCCAACTTGGTACGTGGGGGACAGAAGGGTGGCGGGTGGTCCACATCCCAGACCCTGCAAACGTGGTCCTGTTGCGCTCCAGGCCCCCTCACTCCCTCCGAGGGGACAGCGGCTCGGGGCCACAGGAGGGAGCCAGCCCTCCCCGAGGAGCAGGGTCTGTGAGGGCGGAATCTTCAGAAAGGAAAAAGTGGGAGCACAGAGGAAAATGTTATTTTAAAAAAACCTTCCGAAAGACCCCCAGATGACAGCGAGCATGACAGAGAGAGAGAGAGAGAGAGAGAGGGAGAGGGAGAGGGAGAGAGAGAGGCCTTCACCAAGAGCCTCGCGGGAGCCAAGGTCCAGAGTCGGACCTGCCCTTCGCAAGGAAGACCCCTCTCCTTCCTCCATGGGGTGGGTGGCCTCTGTGTCACCGCCCAGTGACTGCCCAGCTTGAGGACACAGAGGCCCGGATGCTGGCTGCACTGTGCTAGTCCCGGAGACGGGGGGCTGCCCTGGCCTCCCAGGGTAACCCCGGAGCACGGAGAGCCAGCCTGAGCCAGGTGTGTTCACACGCACATGCAGGGGTGGACGTGAGGGGCCCCCCGCCCGGGGGAGGCCAAGATGGCGCCCGGACAGTCTCTGCTCAGCTCAGGGCCTGTGGTTTCTTCTCTTTAACAAAATAATTGTCTAATCAAAGCAGCTACAGCGACTAGAATCTTCTCCATCGTTAAACTGACTCTCAACTGTGACTTTGCGAATGCAGAGGAAGTCCCTCGCCCAGCTCAGCGGGGCTGCCCCTCATGAAACAAGGCTCTCCTGCTGTTTGTGAAATCCCTGGACAAGCCCAAAATATCTTCAGCTCTCAAGAGAGAGGAGAGCCAGGCAAGTCGGGGAGGAAGGCGTGCGGGCAGGAGAAAGTTGCCAGATCTAAGACAAAGAATCTGGGGATATCATCAGCGCTTCCTTTCTGAGCTGCCTCCAGACCCCGCCCCTGCCCGAGGGTCCCAGCCTCAGCCTGACCCACAGCCGGACCTTGGGGCACCGCAAGACACAGGGAAAGAGAGGCCCCGGGGTCATGGCATGTGGCAGAGAGGCTCTGGGGGAAGGGACACAGTGAGGGATGGGCCTGGGGCTTCAGTGGGGACGCAGAAGGGGC
>NW_027528369.1:10924557-10924779 GCF_008692635.1 Crocuta crocuta | reverse complement strand
GGCTCCGGCTCAGAGAGGGCAAATCCCTGTGTTCGGCACAGCTGACGGAAGGGCGCCCGGGAGGCGGAGGTGGCACGAGGCCCGCAGAGTCTTCCGGAAGTCGGGAGAGGCCCTGCAGCATGCGCCCTGTCCCGGGGCTGGGAGGGCAGGGGCTCCCACCCAGTCTCTCTATCTGTTCTGGATGCCATTACAGACCTTTCCTGGGACCCTTTGTGTGTCTGC
>NW_027528369.1:10921237-10924453 GCF_008692635.1 Crocuta crocuta | reverse complement strand
CCCCCCCGTCCCTTCCCCCAGCGGCAGGACCCTGGCTTGCCTGCCCCTACCTTGCCCACTCTTTGAGTTCCCTGTGGGACAGGGAGTGTCCCTCCTGAAGGGTCACCACTGCGGCGACCCGCTGGCCCCACGTCATGTCTGGAACTCCAATCACAGCCACATCTGTGGACAGAAGAGCAGGTGGGATGCCTTGGAAACGTCGTGATGGCTGACACAGGCCCAGGACACGGGGCCCTGGAGCAGGGCCTGGGAAAGCCCTGCTCAGCAGCCACGTGGAGGGGAGCGTCAGGTCAGAATGCGGGGCCTGCTGGGGATGGAGGTGGGGGGGAGGGAGTCAGCTGTCCCGTCTCTGCCTTCCGTCGCACGGCCGGAGGGGACAGTCATTGGTAAGAGGGCTGGGGACAATGACAAGTCTGGAGCGGTCACGGCGGAGAGCCTCTGCCGCCCTCGGGGTTCTCACAACCTGTGATCTGGGGTCAGGAGCACCCACCTGGGCCACGGGGATAGCTCAGGATGCCCCCACCTTGGCTCCAGCTTACCCGGGGGCCCGTGCTCCTGAGCCCGTGGGTGGTGCCAACCAGCAGCTCCCTGGTCAGGCCTGGACCCCAGCCGAGGCGGAGTTGGGGGAGGGAGGTGGTGGGGGAGGCAGGCAGGCCCCAGCAGACACATGGGGGTGGGGAGCAGGAGAGAGGGCCCCAGCTGTGTGTGTCCTGAGGGTGGGTAGCCAGATCCAGTTCTGTGTGCAATCACACGCCTTGGGGTCCTGACCACGGGGCGGGGCGTGCAGGGGCGAGGGGCGCCGCGTACCTGTGATGCTGGGGTGCGCCAGCAGGAGCCGCTCCACCTCCAGGGCGCTGATCTTGTAGCCGCCGCTCTTGATGATATCTACCGACGTGCGGCCCCGGATCCAGTAGGTGCCGTCCTTGAACACGGCCGTGTCACCTGAGGGCGCGTGTGTTGGGAGGAGCACACGCATGGCGTGTCTGGGAGCAGCAGTGTCCCTGTGTGGTGACCCCCGGGGGACGGTGGTGGGTGTGGGGTCCCGGGACAAGGTGGCAAGCAGGGGCCCCCATGCCAGAACGGCCACGCGCATACGGCAGCGTCCGGAAGGGCCACTGGGGACCGTCTGCCGTAGGGACCAGGGCTCAGAGGCAGGACGGCTGGTGCTCTCACCACCCAGCTCGGTCCCTTCCCGCCCCTTCTCAGGGCCATGAAAACAGAGGAAAGAGGCCCGCTGCCTCCGGCCATCCCTCCACGGGGTCCCGGTCACGGCAGGGTCCGGGGGCAGCCGGCACCACTCAGCTCCCCTCATCTGTGGGGTCTCCCGGGCAGCACGCAGGGTCTCTCCTGCTCCGCCACGCCACCTTCGTGGTCCCCACCCCGCGGCCCCGCACCCTGGTGCCCGTGGAGGCCCTCCCGGTCCTCTCTTGGGCAGCGCTGGGCAATGTGGCATCACCAGCACCCCAGCACGAGCAGGTGGCGTGGGGACAGTGAGTGCCAGCCCGGAACGTGGATGGGGCAGGGAAGGTGGGCCCGAGTGTGTCTGTGTGTGGACATGCGTGTGAATATGTGTGGGCACGTGCGCGTGGGGCCGCCCCCGGGCCCTCTGAGAACAGTGCTGGGACCTCCCTGCCAAGGATCACAGGCCCCGTGCCCCGTGCCGGGTTACTGGCTGGAATAAATCATAAACACTTCATTGCGAGTCCCACCGCCCATGCAGGAAGTCACCATCCATCATTCCCGCCCCCCACGAGTGGCCGCAGGGCAGGGCGAGATCCGGTCTACTGAACGGCGTGGGCGCCTGGGGGTGGCCGGCGGCCCGCTTGCTTACGGGAAGGCCACGCTCCAAGGGCTCAGGGCCGTGAGCGAGATGGGCTCTGCCCCATGGACGGGAAGCAGAGGAAACCAAAGGCTTTGCAAGTGCATCTTTGGAAGGGGTGTCATGGCCTCAGGACACCTGACTGGGGGGCTGGCCGGCCAGCAGGGAAGGGGCGCAGGTGTGGAGGAGCGGGGATGGGGGGTGGATGTGGCCTGTTGGGTCCTGCGAGGCCCAGTGCGAGGCCCGTTCCGGGGTGCAGCCCCAGCCCCGCCACGTCCCCTCCCCACTGGACGGCTGTGCAGGCTCCCGAGAGCTTTCTGACCGCACGGCCCACGCCGTTACTGCCTCCTGCTGTGGGAGGGGACACCACACTCACTGGCACTCGGGTTCTCCACCGGGTTCCTGGGCCTGCCTCCCCCCCGCCCCCCACAGCTACTCGCCTGGAGACCCTGCGGCGTGAGGGACCCTGCCCTGGGCTCAGGCTCCTGTCCCTGGTCCTGCTGGGGACGCCCATGTGCGCCCCCAGGGCCGGCGAGGCTGTGGGGCGTGGCCTGACGCCGTGTCTCTGCCTCTGCACTGCTCTTCCTGCTCTGCTGCTGGTGCGGGGGAAGGAGGCCCAGGGCTCCAGCTTGCTGCCCTGGACAGGGGAGGGGCTGGGTGGGGAACCACCATCTCGGGGGTGAAGGGGACCAGGATGGGATCGCCCTGCTCTCCCCGGACCCCTCCCCACAGTGCCTGGAGACCCTGAGGCCCCAAGCACCTCAGTTCTGAATGCGGGCCCCTGCTCTGATTGCGGGGTGGGCTCAGGCTAATCAGGTGATGTGCTGAGACGTGTGAGGCCCGGCCTGCAAGGCTGCGGGACGTCCCGGAAACAAGGGCCCCCAACCCCCGTCAGGCGTTCTGCTCCACCCCCTGGTGCTGGCGGAGACTGACTCTAAAGTCCAGCAGAGATGGTGGCAGCAGGAGGGCGCCGTTCCCAAACCCCGCCCCGCAGCCCCCCCCTGCAGCCCTGCACCCCCTGCCCTGCCGCACAGGGTGGGAAGAAACACTAGCGCCTCCCAGACCCAGTGGTGCCAGGACAGCCCCGCCTGCCCCTGGGGCCCACACCCCCCGCATCCGGGACAGCACACCTGCTCCCTCTGGCGCTGACCCTGCCCACACTGGGGACACCTGCTGGCAGCTCTGTGGCCAATGTCCTGTCCAGCCCAGCCTCGGGGGGGTGGGGGGGACACGGGTTCTGTTTCTGGGCGGGGACGCTCGACACGGGACGGCTCAGCTTCCAAGGACATCCTTCCCTGCTGCCCAAGTGTCCGCCTCCCGCGGGGTCGGGTGTGAAGCCTGGAGGGCTGCCCGGGGCTGGGGTGGGGGCACGCGGATTCCCAGGGAATATGCTGGTT
>NW_027528369.1:10920028-10921117 GCF_008692635.1 Crocuta crocuta | reverse complement strand
ACTCCTGAGAAGAGGCCAGTGAGCACACATCGTGCTACCGGCAAGGAGGCTGGGGAATGGTGTGAGGGTGCAAGGGACTCCCTGGGCCCTTCCTGCCCCATCATAAGGGTCCAGGGCACACAAGCCACGGGTCTGAGTCCTGGCAGGAGCGTCACAGACACAGGACCCCAACCACGTGGGTCACCTTCACTCTTATAAACTCTGTTTACCAGAGCCCCCGGGTTCTGGAATCACAGTCCCTGGCAGTGGCTGTCCCACACCGAGGGGGCCGAATCCTGACAGATGCGGGATCACCACCATCCCCCTCAGCGCGGGAACTCCGCGACGCGAGTTTGAGCAGGATGTGTCGGCCACTTCCCGGCTCTGCCTCGGTCGTAGGAAACATGCCTCCCGACACCCAGAGGCTGCTTTTCCGGATGCGTGGGCAGCGGGCCTGGCACCCCACACCCAGTCCTCGGCCACGCAGGACCCAGGGGCGGGGCCAGCTGGCTCTTCCAGCAGCCTCGGGGACTCAGGCTCTGCTCCTGGTCCCTGGAGAAATGGAAGCTGCTCCTCCGGCCAGTCCTGCGTCCGTCTGCGGGCACGGAGGCCACGGCCGGGCGGCGGGGAGCACGGAGCCAGCCCCTCTCCTCGGCTCTGTGAAGGCCACCCAGCCAGCTGGGCGCCTGAAAGACGCAGGAGACGCTGTCACCACGTGCCCAAGGGGGACCCCGAGCCCCGGCTCTTCCCTCACGCGGCTGCCCCCGCCCCCCGACTCCCTCCTGTGAGGAAGGGGCTGAGGAAGACACCAGAAGGAATGACACAACTCCTGGGAGAACGAACCCCCTTAAAGCCCGCCGGGCAGGCACCCACCGCGAGGCCACCCGGCGGGCAGGCACCCACCGCGAGGCCACCCCACCCAGAGACGGAACCAAGAGTAACCGTGTTTTCAGAGCACGAAGCCCACACAGTAGGGAGGCTGCAAGCGGGGGAACTGGGAGCTGCGAAGAGCTGACCTGCGGGTGCGGACAGGGCCACTGGAGGCTGAGCAGACGCCCCGAGGGAGCCCGGGGTGGGGAGGTGCTTGGGGGGAGGAGGCCTAGGAACACG
>NW_027528369.1:10917314-10919878 GCF_008692635.1 Crocuta crocuta | reverse complement strand
AGGGGGGGGGGGGGGGGGGGGGCAGGGGTTGGCCTCCTGCCTGCCCTTTTTGCTCTCAGCCCCTGCGTGCCAACCGGGCTCCAGGGGCAGAAAATTAGCCAAATGACTCCCAGAACCGCAGGCCACGGGGACCCGAGCCCCGGTGGGAGGAGGGAGGCAAAATCAGAGCTGCTGCAGGTGCAGGAGGGGCCTGGGGGGGCAGCGGGCACCGGGCCCCCCACCCCAGGAGGGGTGGCACATGGGGCCTCGCTCGGGAAGCGAGAGGACAGAAGGACCACAGCTCCCACAAGCCTCAGGTCCGAGGGGCACACGCACTGAGGGCATGGCCCTTGGGCCGGGGGTGGACGTCAGCATCGGGGCCCAGGTGTGGCCGGCTGCTCCCAGGTTGCTGGGGCCACAGGGGTCCTTGAGCTGCACCTGTAACCCTGATATAAACCGAAAGCTTACAAGCAGTCAGCTGCCGCCAGGGGTGTGGGGCCCGCGGGTGCAGAGACAGCCCCCAGGAGCTAGCCCACGTGCGGCCGGAGCTCGACATCCAACAGGGGGCGCCCTCTGCATCCCTGTGCACAAAAGCCTCTCCCAGGGGGGTCCGAGACTTAGCTTTACAGAAGCAGAGCGGGACAAGTGGCAGAAGATGACACAGGACAGCGCTCCCAGGAGCCCTGGGAGACAGTTTTTAAGCAAGACAAAAAAATTAAAGACGCGACACACCCAGGAAGGGCACAGCCCTTCACGGGGACCCTTCCTCCCTGGTCGGTGAGGTGCCCAGGTGGGTGACAGCCTTCCCTTGTGCGCGGCCACAGCGGCAAGCACGCACGGCTGGAGCCCGCACCGCAGAGCCGGGTGTGGGTCCTGACGAGGACTTACTGGCCCAAACGGAAATAAACCAGAACTCAAGGCAGCGGCGGGGCAGGAGGTGAGGGGGGGCCGGCGCTGCGCCCGAGCGCCNGCACGGCGCGCGCCCACCGTGTCCGCAACAGCCGCAAGCTCGCCACGGGGCCGCCAGAGGCCAGGGTCCAGGGAAAGAGGGAGCCTCCCCCGGCCAGGTGCCAGCGGCCAGCGGCGTGCTCGGCCCACAGGAACCCAGCACGCGTACAGGGCACACATCATCAGTCCACGCCACCGTCGCTCTCCAAACCACGGTTTCTAAAGGCCTCCGAACAGCCAGTGCTGGACGCCTCGGACACGGTCAGCAGCCTCCGTCGCTTTATCGATGACGCCGCAGGGACGTCTGCGCATGGGCTCTGCCCCTCCCTCTTGCCTGTGAACAGCTTCCCAGACGCAACCCTGACACATGGTCCCACCCGCAGGAGGGGATGTACAGCCTCGCGGCAGCGCCTGCCAACTCTGTAAGAAGCTTTACCAATTTGGTGACAAGTAAATCTCTGTCTCTGTACTTATCTCTTTCATCGTTAGGAAGTGAGCCTGTATTTTATATATTTTTATGGCCAACCACTCTTCTCTTCTGTGATCTGCTCATTGCCTTCGCTTGCTCCTGCCAGGGCTGCCTGGGCTCAGTGAGTGACCCCCTGGGGGGCCCGGCTCGGGAGAGGACCCCCGTCCCGTGTGCCCCGACGCCCGCCAGGGCCCCTCTGCCACCGCGTCACTGTAATGTCGGTCTCTGGCAATCGTGTCACGTGCTCACCGGGAAGAAGGCAAGAAGCAGCCGTCGCTCTGGGGGGTTTGCTCGGCTCCCACGCCCTCGACCAAGGCGTTAGCGTCTCATCAGCACGCACGGTTTATTAGCTCACCTCTCAACACTAAATGGTGTACGATGAAATATTTCTTAAAGTCAGGCCGTTTTTGTTTCTTTATGTTATTATTATTAGTGTTATTATTAGTGTCTTTAACACAGAACTGCTCAGGGGGAAGCATCAAAAGCAGCGGGAACTGTAATGTCTGCCTAGCTCTGTCCCCATGTCCCTTCTGTGTCCCCAGCTTGATGTCCCCAGCTGTGTGTCCTCACTTCTGTCCCAGGGCCTCACCACCCAGTCCTACCTCACCTCCGTCCCATCCTCACATCCATCCCGTGTCCTCACCTCCACGTTCTCACCCGCACCCAGGGACCTCACCTCCACCTGGTGTCACCTCCATGTCCTCACCTCCGTCCCGTGTCTTCACCTGTGTCCTCACCTCCATTCTGTGTCATCTCTGTGTCCTAACCTTCGTCTCATGTCTTCACCTCCACCCCGTGTGCTCAGCTCTGTGTCCTCTGACCTGTGTCCTCTGCTCCAACAGTAAGGTCAGCATACAGGGCCGAGGGCACCTGACTCCTGGAATGTCACCTGTCCCCTGCCCTGGGCCTGCGCTGGTGCCCACGTGCATGTGGAACAGCTTCTGAGCATGGTGGCAGCGCTCAGCGGGGACGAAGTCAGGAGGAGTCACTGTGACTGAGTGGAGTTTATGGGGGGGAACCCTGGGAGGGGGGTTGTAGGGAGCTCCTGGCACCTCTGGGCACCTGGGCAGGGCGGGGAATGGGGTAAAGGAGGGTGCCCCCTCTCCCTGTATCCAGGGTAGACTCGGCCTTTCCCTGCGTGACCGCCAGCAGGCCCCTCCCCCCCCCC
>NW_027528369.1:10900650-10917266 GCF_008692635.1 Crocuta crocuta | reverse complement strand
CACTAGCATCCCATGGCGGGAGGGGCGGCCAGGGAAAGGGTTAAGTTTAATTTATCCTGATTTCTATTTACTACCACGCTCCCCGCAGGAGCCGGCAGCTGTGAGCTGATTGCGCCCGCTCATTATGCAGCCCGTCTCGCTAATGGCCTGTGACAAAGGCACACGGCTTGCAGGCCTCACCCCCGAGAGCCAATTAAACACACACACTCCCTTCCTGTTTGCAGCGCATTACAATGAAATTAAACTGAATTTCAAAATCATTTTCTCCTAAAGACATCTCTTTACAATAATTAATGCATGCTATTCCTTTTCAACTCAAATATTCATCAGCGCCAGCGACTGAATGTTTTAACGCTGACTGCCCCCCACTTTGCCCGCTGCTGCCATGCCTGGGGGGCTGCCCTCCACTCTGCCCGCTGCCACCCATGCCCAGGGGCTGCTCTCCACTCTGTCCGCTGCCCCCCATGCCCGGGGGCTGCCCCCCACTCTACCCACTGCCAGCCATGCCCAGGGTCTGCTCTCCACTCTGCCCGCTGCCGCCCGTGCCCGGGGGCTGCCCCCCACTCTGCCCGCTGCTGCCATGCCCGGGGGCTGCCCCCCACTGCCCGCTGCTGCCTGTGCCTGGGGGACTACCACCCGCCAAATCCACAAGGTTTGGGTTCCTGGGCTTTTAAAGGAAAAAAACATCTGCAGCTTTTCATCTGAATTTAGAAATAAAAGAAAACACCGTAAAGCAAGTCAGGGACCAACCAGAGGGCTGCAGGATGGACATACAAAAAGCAAGATTAGCTCAAAATAAATATTTCTTAATGCGTTTGAAGGACAATGACAGAGAGAGGTTTGCCGCTATCAGACTGGCTTGTGTGAACACAATGTTCACGAAGGGAAGCCACGCGGGTATTAACGTGCTGACCACATCCTGTCATGGAGAAGGGAGGGCCCCAAACAGGTGATCCGGGCTCCTGGGTCCCGACACCGAGCCCCCCGCTGACCTGTCAGCGTTCTCGGGGCCCGGCCTCGCTCTGACGACTGCCAGACGTCCCCTCTACAACCCTTCACCGCCGTCTGCACACCTGCTTCTCTGCCCGGCTCGGAGGGACCCCGCGGCCGCTGGGCTGTGCACGCTGGCAGGCACGGGACAGAACCACGGCAGCTGGGGGAGAGCAGGTCCGGACCCACGTGCCACCTGCCACTGGAACAGGAAGGGGTCCCCCACCCCCGGGAAGACCCTCCATCTGTCCCTTCAAACCCAACCCCCACCCGATGGGTCCACACGGCACCCCGGGACTGTCAGGGTCTACGCGGGGCCCCACTCCGCCACTCGGCGACCTCAGGCCCATGACAGCAGCACATCGGAGTGGACACGCGATCCCGTCGCGCACAGACCCACGCTGACACAAGCCTGGCGAGGCGCCCGTGCGAATGCCAGCCACAGGCCGCCCATGCCGCGGGGCCCAGCCGCTGTTCTCAGAGGCGCACGGCGACCCCCGCCGGCACCCACTCTGCCTGCCTGTGGTCTCCCCTGGGCTCTGCTCCCCACAGGAGAGCACGGAACGAGGCAGGTTTCTGCTCGCGGGGCTGCGGGGAGCGACATGTGCAAACACCTCTCTTTTTGGAAAAATGTCTTGAGAGTCTCCTGAAATGGTGCATTGTCAGCACAGAAGTTTTACAAACACAGACAGGCAAGGAGGAGGGACCACCCGAATCCGCCCGCACACACCATCTAAACGGGCGTGCGGAGCAGCGAGGCGCGGCAGCTGCACCTAAGATTCACGAGGTCTGCTGGAAAGTCCACACCGCAGGACGGCTGGGCCAGGGGCGGAGGTAGGGGAGGAAGCAGGGGCAGGGGTGGGAGGGGCCAGGGCGCCCGGTGCTGCGGGGGGAGAGCCCCGCCCCCCAGGCCCGGGTCAAGCACAGCCCCAGGCACAGCATGGAGAACAACGGAAAATTACCCANACACTCTAGAGCTTGGGGGTCTGGGGGCGCGGTGGGGACCCAGCCTTGAAGATGGGGCCCCCTCCTACCTGTCTTGAACCAGCCGTCGCAGGTGAAGGCATTTCTGGTTTCTTCTGGTTTGTCCCAGTACTCGCGGAAGACAGACGGCCCCCTGACCAGGAGCTCCCCTTCCTTGTCTGTGAGCCCCGGGGTCACCTGCAGCACGGAGACAAACGCGTCCCTCAGAGCCCACACCCTGCGCACGGGGCTCCGCCGGCCTCCCCCGTGACCCCCGACGGCACCCACGCTTCCAAAATCAGACATTTTGTTGAAACTATTGAAAAATGCGTCCTTCTAGGGGGCACATGAACCCCAACGTTCATAGCAGCACTCTCAACAATAGCCAAGACATGGAAACAGCCTAAGTGTCCATCAACGGACAAATGGATCAAGAAGATGTGGTTCATCTACACGATGGAATACTCCATGGCAATGAGAAAGAATGACATCTGGCCACGTGTAGCAACGTGGATGGACCTTGAGGGTGTTATGCTGAGCGAAATAAGTCAGGCAGAGGACAGATACCGTATGTTGGCACGTATAGGAGGATTAGGAGGAACTTAATGGAGGATCATGGGGGAGAAGACGGGGGGAAATAGGGGGGAGAGGGAGGGAGGTAAACCCTGAGAGACTCTTGAATGCTGAGAACAAGCTGAGGGCTGAGAACAAGGGGAGGGGAAGGGGGGTGATGGGCATGGAGGAGGGCACTTGTGGGGATGAGCACTGGGTGTTATATGGAAACCGACTTGACAATAAAGTATAAAAGAAAAAAAATGCATCTTTCTTTTTCTGTTTTTCTTTTTTAAATTTTTTATGTTTATTTATTATTGAGACAGAGAAACACAGCATGAGTAGGGGAGGAGCAGAGAGAGAGGGAGACACAGAATCTGAAGCAGCTCCAGGCTCCGAGCTGACAGCACAGAGCCCGAGGCGGGGCTCGAACCCACTAACCGTGAGATCATGACCTGAGCCGAAGTCAGATGCTCAACTGACGGAGCCACCCAGGCGCCCTCTTTTTCTGTTGTTTTTAAATGTTTACTTGAGAGCGAGCGAGAGGAGAAACGTGTGAATGCACATGGACACGTGGGGGAGGGGCAGTCAGAGGGAGAGAGAACCCCAAGCAGGCTCCTCACTGTCAGCACAGAGCCTGACACGGGCCTCGATCCCATGAACCATGAGATCATGACCTGAGCCGAGATCAAGCGTCAGACACTGATGCGACTGAGCCCCAGGTGCCCTGAAGAATGCACCACTTGGTCCTGGAGCCCAATCAGATGGCGCTGCGTGCGGAGCCGGGATGTATTCATCCCACAAAGTCCCGTCCCCTAGACTGGAGGGTGTGAGTCACTGACCCAGGTCTCAGTCGGAGCCTGGCTGGGTGAGAGCCACCTGTCCACGTGTAAGTGCTGCGCTCCGGCATCTGACGAAACTCCGTCTTCGGTGTCTTCCCTGCACAACCCGCACCCACGGGGGGGGCGGGGGGGGAGGTGTGTGTGGCCACAGCAGGGCTCTGGCAGCCCCGCGGGCCTCCGCTTGGTTAGAAAGAGGCTGAGCGCACAGCCAACCAAGAAAGGACGGCTCGCGAGCAAGCGCCAGGTGCCCAGGAGACAGTGCGCCTGGATCACGAGGTCCCATAGGCAGGGGGCTTCCTCTGTGGTGACCCCAGCGCAGGGCAGGAGGGAGGCTGGGTTTTATAAGAAGCTGAGTAGGGCTTCCGTGAAGCCAGGAAAAGACCGTGAGGAGGACGAGCACATCAGGAGGCCCCGTGGGAAGCTGTCAGCGGACATGGCAAAGGAGACTGAACCGAGGCCACTGATACTCTGACTTACCGACTCCTGCCTGGAACGGACTTATTCTGGGGAAGAACCATCCCTCTTTTAAAAAAGAATCTGAGTGGGGCGCCTGGGTGGCTCAGTTGGGTTACGCGTCTGACTTCAGCTCAGGTTATGATCCTGCGGTTCGTGGGTTCGAGCCCCGCGTCGGGCTCTGTGCTGCCAGCTCAGAGCCTGGAGCCTGTTTCAGACTCTGCGTCTCCCCCTCTCTCTGGCCCTCCCCTGCTCACGCTCCCTCTCTCTTTCTCTCTCTCAGAAATAAATAAAATGTTAAAAATTTAAAAAAAAAAGATCCAAGACCCTTTAAAAGAGGCTGTACAACTGCCTGACTCGTGTGTCTGAGGCCTGGACAGAAGGTGCGCCTCAAGGCCAGCGCAGCAGCTGTGTGTGACTCCTCAGCCCACTTCCTGCAGACACGGGCAACCCCACCCTCGGGGGGCAGGGCTGCAGGTTCAGGGCCCCGCTGGGCACCTGCCACTAGCCTGCTTGCAGGAGGCAGTGTTTGTCTTTCTGCTAAATCATAGGCTTTCTTTGAATTTCACCCATTTTTCCACCACCGCCCTTTATCTGGCCCCACTGCCAAGGTCAGGCTAGCCACAGGGCAGCAAGACAAAGGCTCTGAAAATAAACAGGCAGGCACCCAACCCTGGAGAAGGCGGGAGCTCACTGACTGAAGCGAACTGGGTAACAGTAAAACAACAACAACAACCAGCATTCCCCACTGGAAACAAACAAGACCCAGAGTCTCATAACATATTATTTGAAATGTCCCGGACGCAAGATTGCTCAGCAGGTGAGGAGCCACCATGCGGGACAAGGCTAACAAGGACTTTAAGACAGACGTTATAAACGTGCTCTAAACGGAAGGGCAAACGCTCTGGAAGGAAAAGGAAAAACTGAAAGTCTCAGTTATAAAGCAAAACAAAATGGAAATTTTAGAATTGGAAAACACAATAATGGCACCAGGAAAAATTTGCTGGATGGGCTCAGTAACAGAATGGAGACCCCAGAGGAAAGACCGAGAACTTTAAGATGGGTCAGTAGAAACTACCCACCCCATCTGAACCACAGGAAGCGCCAGCGCCACCCTGCTCCCCGCTGTGAGGGCCCAACTCCTGCTCCTGGTTCCCAGGAGACGAGAAGTGAGGAGCGGATCATGGGTAAAATCTGGCTGAAAACTCTCAAGTCTGGTGAGATACATGAACCAGCAGAATTAGGAAGCTCAGTGGACCCCCAAAAGGACAAACCCAAAGAAACACAAGCTCAGACACATCACAATCCAAGCACTGGAGACCCAAGATAAAGGAAAAGGCCGGCAGTGGCTAGAGTGGATTCGCGGCTCGGACGACCACCACCTTCTCACCCGAAGCCGAGGAGGCCAGGGAAGGGGGACGGCACCTTCTAAGCGTCAGCCCGGAATCCCAGATCCAGTGAGTAACGTTACGCGTGGAAGAAAAGACAAAGACACTCTTAGATAAGAGACAACAGAGCCTGTGGCCAGCAGATCTGAATTAAAAGAATGGCCAGAGATGGGGCGCCGGGGTGGCTTAGTCGGTTGAGCGTCCGACTTTCGCTTAGGTCATGATCTCGCGGTTCGTGGGTTCGAGCCCCGCGTCGGGCTCTGTGCTGACTGCCAGCTCAGAGCCTGGAGTCTCTTTTGGAGTCTGTGTCTCCCTCTCTCTCTGACCCTCCTCTGCTCACACTCTCTCTCTCTCTCTCTCCTAGAAATGAATAGAATTTAAAAAAAAAAAAAAGAATGGCCAGAGAACGTTCTTCAGACAGAAGGGAAATGATGCCAGAAGGAAACAGGGAGACTCAGAAACGAAATAAAAGCATTAAAATAGGTAACTATTTGGGTGAGTAAAACTGACCATTCCGTTCCTCATGAGGTTTTTCAAACAGTTTTGAGCAAGGAAAGCAAACATCATAATCTTGCCTAATGGAGTGTATGACCTACATAGATGTTACACACGACAACGGTGTTTGCTGAGCAGGGAGAAGGCACCGGGACCCATATGCTGGTGACAAAGAGTCTTTATGTGACCAGACTTTAGTCAGGCTCCCAAAACTTATCACAGGCCCATCTGTGCCCTTCCTGAACAATCCAGTTTTAGCGAGACCCCTGCTGTTTCAGTTTAGCAGGAGCCCCCACTCTGATACCTGGTCAGCCTCATATGTGATGTCGCCCCGGCCCACCCTCTGCAAAGACCCTGCCAGTCCTCCCCTGCTGCTTGGCAGGCCGTCTCCAGGGCCCTGCTGTGCTCAGAGGGGGCCCCACACCCGTTCCAACGTCCTGGATAAAGTCTGCCATGCCATCTTCAACAGGCATCACTGGGTAATTTTCTCTTTGATTGGGGTAGGAATTCTACATTCTTCTGGGAGTGTTAAGTGTGAAGTCTAAGTAGGTCTCAAAAAGTGAAGTATATATATCGTAGTCCCCAGAACAACTACTAAAAAGCTGTACAAAGGCGTACGGTCAACAACTCAAGTAAATTAAAACGGACTACTAAAAAATGGGTCCAAAGAGCACAGTAAAAGGGAAGCTGAGCAAAGAAAAACTGGGGGAACAGATAGTGAGGAAATAACAAATGGTGGTGGGTGGCAGTGGGCTCAAGTTCAAGCATTTCCATAATCAATTCAATGTCAGTGCTCTAAGCACAATTAAAAGATTGTCAGACGGACTGGTGAGGCCATACATGATCCAACCGTACACACAGTGACACAGGCAGGTTAGAAGCAAGGGACGGGACCATACATACACATAAACACCAATCACAACACACCGAAGCAGCTGTGGTAAGATGAGACAAAATAAACTTAGGAGCAAAGAACAGTACAAGCGGTATCACTGACGACACAACGTCGAGTCACCAGAAAGACACACCAATTATAAATGTGTGGTCACCCAGTGACAGACTTTCAGGGTACATCAGCAAACATCTGAAAGCAGAAATGGACTATTACTGTGGAGGATTCATGCCCCTCCTCGGCGACAGAACCGGGGAGACAGCCAGCGTGGATGTGAGGAGCTGAGCACAACGACCACAGGGGCAGGACCCACGGGTGCTGCACCGAAGCAGCAGTGAGTGCATCCACCAACACAGCCACGTTCTGGGGCACATGACACGCCCTCACAAAGTTAAAAGAACTGGAATCGTATCCAGGATGCTTTCCAACTGTAAGGGGATAAAACTAAAAATGAATAACAGAAAGATGACAGCCAGCCTCCAAACACTTGGAAAATAGACAACACACTTCTAACTAATCTGTAGTCAAAGAAGTCTTAAAAGAAACTAGAAGATCAGAAAATATTTTGAACTGAATGAAATGAAACCACATAAAAATTTGGGGGGCAGCTCCAGCTCCAGTAATGTTTGCCGGGAGATTTGCATCAGTAAATGCATGAATCAGGAAAGAGAAAAGGTCTCAAATCGATAACCTAAAGTTTCACCCTAAGAAACTAGAAGAAGTGTAAAAAGCAAGCTAGAAGAACCAATAAAGAACAAGAAATCAATTAAAATGAAAAGAGAAAAGCAATAGAGAAAACTCAATGAATCCAAAAACAATTTCTTTAAGAAAAAATCAGTAAAATGGATAAACTTTTAGCACAAATAACAAAGAAAAAAGAACTAAAGGGGTGCCTGGGTGGCTCAGTAGGTTGAGTGTCAGACTTCAGCCCAGGTCATGATCTCGCTATTTTGAGTTCGAGCCCCACGTCGGGCTCTGTGCTGACAGCTCGAAGCCTGGAGCTGCTTTGGATTCTGCGTCTCCTCTCTCAGATCCTCCCCCAGCTTGTGCTCTCTCTGTCTCTGTCTCTCAAACATAAATAAAACATTAAAAGAATTAAAAAAAAAAAAAAGAAGTAGAAGACACAAATTATCCATAAGGGTAATGGGAAGAATACTGCTTCAGATTATGCAGACATGGAAAGATTAATAAGGTGATGCCACAAAAAACACTATACACATAATTCAACAACTTAAATGGACCAATTCCTCAAAAAACATAACCTATCAAAACTCACTCAAGATGCATTAGATGACAAAACTGAATTAATGGTTAAAATCTTCCAAAAAAGAAACCTCCAGGCCTAGATGCTTTCACTGGTAAATTCTATCAAACATTTAAATACATACAGAATACCAATTACATGCAGTGTCTCCTAGAAAACAGAAGAGGAGGAAATAATTCCCAGCTCACTTTATGACACTAGCATTACCCTGACCCCCAAACAAAAAAAAAAAGCACAATGAAAGGAAACTACAGATGCAGAAGTCCTCAGCAACATGCTAGCAGATCCAATCCAGCACCGTAAAAAATAAATATGCCATAAGCAAGTGGGGTTTGTCCTGGGAATTCAAGGCTGGTTTAATATTAGAAAATCAACCAATGTGGGGCGCCTGGGTGGCTTAGTCGGTTAAGCGTCTGACTTTCGCTTAGGTCATGATCTCGCGGTTCGTGGGTTCGGGCCCCGCGTCGGGCTCTGTGCTGACTGCCAGCTCGGAGCCTGGAGCCTGTTTCAGTCTGTGACTCCCTCTCTCTCTGACCCTCCCCTGCTCACGCTGTCTCTCTCTCTCCTAGAAATAAATAAAAAAAAAAAAAACATTTAAAAAAAAAAAAGAAAATCAACCAATGTAGGGGGTGCCTGGGTGGCTCAGTCGGTTGAGCTCTGGACTTTGGCTCAGGTCATGATCTCACAATTCGTAAGTTCAAGCCCCACGTTGGGCCCTGTGCTGACTGCTCAGAACCTTGAGCCTCCTTTGGACTCTATCTCTGTTTCTCTCTTTGCCCCTCCCCTGCTCGTACTTTCTCTCTCTCTCTCTCTCAAAATAAATAAATGTTAAGAAAAATGGGAAAAAGATAAATGTAGAGGGACATGTGAAGGACCAGTGAGCCAGAACACAGGCACATCGAGAAGACCTAAGGGGATGCAGAGGCATACCATGTTCATGGATCAGAAGCCTTGTCACAGTGAGGATGTTAATTCTCACCAAATTGATCTGCAGATTTAGTGCAATCTTGATCAAGATCCCAGAAGGGGCGCCTGGGTGGCTTAGTCGGTTAAGCGTCCGACTTTTGCTTAGGTCATGATCTCGCAGTTCGTGGGTTCGAGCCCCGCGTCGGGCTCTGTGCTGACTGCCGGCTCAGAGCCTGGAGCCTGTTTCAGAGTCTGTGACTCCCTCTCTCTCTGACCCTCCCCTGCTCACGCTGTCTGTCTCTCTCTCTCTCTCCTAGAAATAAATAAAACATTTTAAAAAAATTAAAAAAAAAAAAAAAAGATCCCAGAAGGACTTTTTGTAGATACAAACAACCTGGTTGTAAAACATGGCAAACAATTAACTCCAATAGCTAAAGCAGCTCTGAACGAGAATGAAACTGGTGGCAGAAGGCTATAGTTCTGAGAGTCACCATCAAGCTACAGAAGTCACAACTGGTGTTGGCAGAGAAACAGATACACGGATCAATGGAGACCAACGTACAACCTCTGTATGGAGTAGCTCAGATAGACAGCACCCCTCACAGGTCCAATACATCCACCAGTCCTAATTTTCCTGCAGATTTGCCAGTGAGTCTCTGGACTCTGGAGAGCAAGTACCAAGTAAGTAAAACAGGCCATCATTTTCTTTATGCCAAAACAAGACAAAACAAAACAAAAAACCCAAATAAAACCAAAACATTTTTCAAGAGGAAAAATGAACCCCTGACATGAAGCTCTAAATACACACGCACCCATTACACACTGGTTTACCTGATACTGACTTGTCATACAAATTTTGGGACAATAGAGTCCATTTAATTTTGGTCATTGACATTTATAAATCTTAGAGATAAGGGTATGAAGGCTAGTCAAGAATGAAGGTACTCCAGGAGAAGGGAAACAGTCTGTTGAATAACCTCAGAGAAATAAGTGATCTAAAATAGCACATAACAACAAACGTTACCATAGACTAAAACCCATCACCCGGATTGCTGGGTCACAAGCGGGGCCAGAGTCCTGCAGACCCACTCAGAGTTAGCTCCCCACATCTGCTGGGGCCAGAGCAGAGCAAGGCAGGTGCTGGGCAAGGCCAACAGCTCTGGGGCCCCAGCTGTTCCCCGGGATACGCGGTACAGGCTGGACGGGGCACGTGGCCAGGCTCGGGTGCCCAGCAGTCATACACAACGCTGCTTCAGGCTGCAGCCAAAAGCCTGGGCTGTCTTCACGGGGGACCCTCGTCTTCGTCTTCGGAGGAATTGCACGTAGGAAGATCATGTGACGGAGGGCATGGGTACCGTGCACCGGTACCGCCCCATTCACCAGGACAAGCGGCCATGGAACGAAGCCTCCTCACCTGCGGGCAGCCTGGGTGTCTTCCTCTGTCAGAGGCAGGGTTGCTAGAAAGCCCCGAGGTACAAGCCTGGACGCCTGCCCCAGTTCACAGTAAGGGGTCTGCTCGAACCCACTGGGGAGGAAAGCGTGCCGGAAGGAGGTGCAGGAATGCAGGCAGGTAGGCCGTGGGCCAAGGAGGCCGGCGAGGCTGGGGCGGGACCCATGGTGGGCTCCCACTGCGCCCCATTGCCTCACTCAGTGCCGCCCACCGCTCGGGGCCTCAGGACCCAGTTTGAGCAGGAAGGATCTGGACGAGCACGTAGGGATGAGGCCCCGGGCAGGAAGGAGGCGTGGCTGCTTGCCTTCCCCGGCTTGAGCGTGCCCTTCAGGGGTGTGTGGGGCCGGCTCTGGTCCAGGCGCGGGGAGAGAGGCACGGGGCAGCCAAGTGCTCACAGACACTCCTCCGGCCCATCAGGTGCCGAGGGCCTTCCTTTTCCTTGCGAAGTTTCCCCGTTTGGAGGCAGGGCCACCTCCTTCCTGACCTTTGACACAGAGTTAGTGGTAAACCCACGGCATCCCATGAGGCACGGAGCACGTGGCAGACGATGGTCTGCTGTTCGTCCGAGGGGAGCACCTCTGCGGGGACAGTGCGGTCACCCCAGCCCCCACGGAAGGGCCAGAGCACGACCGGCCCCACGGCTCTCCAGCCCCAGGCCTTCCCTGCCGCGGGTTGTGTGCAGAAGTCAGTGGCATGCGGCAGTGACAGATGGCAGGGATGGGCAAGGAAAGGAGCGGGGGGGGGCAGCCCAGGAGACACTGGTGGCCGTCAGGAGGACAGGCCGCCGTCCAGAGTGACGGCCCGCATATGGATAAACAAGATAATTAATTTTTAAAGGGAAATAAGGGAAGCAGAGCTCGCAGACACTGCCCAGCGCCGGCAGGAGCACCATGTACTGCGTCTCTGCGTCCTCTGCAAGGGACATTTCTGTGTGCAGGCCAATGTGTCACCCGCGGCCGGGAGGCCACTTGTCTGCCGCTGGACCTCACTGTGGCAGGCTGGCGCCTGGCTCTCTTGAAAGTGAGCACCTTGAAAATGAATAGATTCAGTGCATGCCGTGCTCACAGGATGCAAAGGCGAAGCCAGCTGGGCGTCCGCGGCGCATGAAAGACGCACCGCAGCCAATGGCTCCCGGGTCCTCCGGGCAGGTGTGGCGTTAGCGCGGCCCAGCAGGGAGACAGGACAGCAGCATGAAGGCGGAGCCACTTCCCATCCAGACAGCGGAGCCAGAAGCACGAGCTCGGAGCCGTGGATGGCGGGACACCTGGCGGTACCCCCGGGTGCCTTAGCCAGCAGCCACAGCCAGGGCGACCCACGACGGGGACACGACGGGATGCGAAGGTTTGTCACCTGAGGCACAGCCCTGCCAGGTGCACGGGGTGCCCAGCAGGTCAGGGGGAGGCTGGCACGCACAGGCCCCGGGCACGCGAGAGCAAACACAGTCCTTGCTGCCGTCTGGGAAGCATGGCTCGGCCCAGCCGCCCCTGCTCCTGCCTTCCCCAGAGGCCCCCTTTGTGGGGCAGAGACTCTGGTAGCCCCCCCCCCGGGCCGCTCACTCCTCATTCCTGGTACCGGGTTCTGGCCAGGGAAGCAGCTGGGACCGCCAGGCTGCAGAGGCGTGGGGAGCACGACAGGGAGCCGGGCACATGCGGGCCGACCCTCCCCCGGGGGCCTCGGTGCGAGGTCTTCTTGGGAACACGGAACACCTACTTGTGACGTCACTGTGAACGTTCGTAGGATTACACCTAAAACCACCAGTTCCACCCATATGCTTGACAGTCTCCTCAACCCTCCCACTCCAAGCACGGGAACTGAGGCCACAGGGCAACGCCACGGGGCAAGGCCCGGCACAGGTTCAGAGCTACGGAGCCGCTGCTCCAGGTAGAGATGTGGACACGCGGGTCCACGACTGCTTTTGCCTGTGACAGATCACTCACGCAGCGCCTCGTTTGAGCATCAGCTGTAGAGAACATGATTTCCTTTCAAATCAAGGTTCCCGTTCCCACCAACCCTCAACTTTTCTGTGGCCCGTATTGGCTTTGGATCTGGTTTGTAGCTACTAGAACCTTCACTGAAATAAGACAGTGAGCGCTGTCCCCTTCTCCACCTGTCAACCTAGAAGGACCATGAGAGCCACCACTGGCTGCAGCCGCTGGCGGCAGCCTCCCTTTTCAGGGCTGTGTGATCTGTGCACGGTGGCCTCGCAGGGGCCCAGCCACAGCGCCCTGCGTTCAAGGGATGGAGACGGGGCCCCACCGCGCAGTGCTTTTAACAACCCGCCATAACCAGGCTGTCCTGAGGCTGTCACAACCCACCTTAGAGCGGCCCCAGTGGACGGAGCCTCAGGCGCTGGGCCCCAGCTCTGCCCTGCACACCGTCCCCAGGGCAGGGGTGCCCGGCAACACTGGCAGGCGCCCCCAGGAAACACCAGCCTGAGCCCATGTGGAGGGCCCCAAGGAGGAGACCCTCGACCTCTGGCCTGCTGGGCGGTCGTGGCCATGGGACACCCGTGTGCCACCAGCTGACACAGAGCAGCAGCCCACCTTCGTCTCCTTCTCATTCCCTTCTGCGTGGAGCACGTAAGGGCAGCCCTCCTTCTTTGGGTTTTCCGAGACGATGCGCACCTCCACACCTGGCAGCGGGGTCCCCACGGAGCCTGCAAAGACAGAGAAGGAGGGTTGCACGCCTGGACGTCCTGCACAGGGGACAAGGGGACTCGGCCACTTTGGGGAGGCTCTTGGCACCTGGGTGGAGCCTGGGGCTGCCATGTCCCCTCCAGTACCTAGCTGCGTGGTAAGGGCACGGGCGCCAGTGGGCTGTCCCCAGGGTCACCGCAGAGCCCCCAGGAGGGACTGAGCAGCCAGGGGAAGCCTGTCCCCTGCATTCTGGTTCATTTATTAGGTGCCATGGTTTGCTTGGTGTGTGCATCCCACCTGAGGGATGGATGCTCTGAGGCAACGCAGCAAGGCCCCACAGCCACACAGCGAAGGACCGATGTGGCCGAGGTCCCGAGACCCCACACTCCGTGTCTGTGAGGACTCACGTCCCCTGGGGTCAGTGAGGAACGGCCAGGGGACAAGCCCGCAGGAAGCCGACTCTGAAACTCTACATTCGTGCAGGACTCTGGGACCCTGGCCTCGTTTTGCTGGAAGGGCGCCGCGCTCTCCTCGCAGCCCGCCTGTCTTCTGCATCTGAGGTCCTGGGGGGCGAGGCCAGGGCAGTGTCCCTGACGGGCAGGGCACACCTGGACCAACTGCCTTCCGGTCCTACGTTTTCTTGTTTCGCTTCCCAAGATTTTAAAAATAAAAGTTAAATCCATACAATCGTCACAAAGCACACAACTGTGGCGTCTGCACATTCATGACGTTGGGCAACCGAAACTGCCATGAGGTTCCGGACCTTCGACCACCGGGGCGCAGAGCAGAGCGGTCGGCAGGCCCCCCCACGCCCACAACCATTACTCTGCTGCCGCCGCGGGCCGGCCTGCTCCGGGCACTTCCGACGAGGATCCTGGGCACAGGGCCGCCTCGCTCCTGCTGGCGGGGCGTCTGTGTGGAGCCCGTGGCCGCACGGGTGACAGGACACTCGAGATGCCACACAGGAAGCGAGGGGGTCTCACCCTGAGTGTGAGACACGGAGACCAGACCCAAGACCGACCCCCCGAGCCCCCTCCTCCTGATGCCTGGCTCCGCATGCCCTTGGGCGTGGTGAAGGCCAGAGGCCGTTCCACACGCAATCCAGATGCGCTTGTCACGTGAGGTCACCTCCTCTAGATTAAATGGCCCCTTTCCCTGTGGATTGTTGGCAGGGACAAGTTTAATTCAGCTGCGTCACAGCCTCTCCTTAGGCTTCCCGGCCTGAGAAAGGCCGACGGGCTTGCATCCTGACCATTGGCCGGGGCCACAGCTCTGCCTGCAGGGATGCGACCCGGGCCAGGCTCCGGAGTCCTCAGACCGCCCCCCAGCGGCTGGCCTGTTGGGGCTGGGCCTTGGCGGGCTGACCTCGGTTTAGCCCTCAGTGGCTACGGCGTGTGGTCAGGACCCACGACGAGAACTGTCATTGGCCTATGGCCCTGTCTAGAGCCTGGGGAGGTGGGTCTCAAGAGAAGGGAGGCCGGCTGATAAGGTCTTGGCCTACCCCCTCACCCCCCCCAATCCCCGGCTGCAGGAGCCATTAGCGCCTTGGATCTCCACCTCCAATTAGAGCGTGATTAGGCCCAGCAGCGCCTGCCATGAACTATTCACCTCCCTTCCTGGTATCGGGAGGGAGGGACGCAGAGAAGGAACAAGAAGATCCGGCCCAGAGCTTGACGCCGGGCAAACAACCCTCTTCCGAGGCCGGCCTCGCCCTGGGTGCCCTCATCAGGTTTTGAGAACCTGGAAAAATGGATCCTGGTTGCTCAGAGGCCACACAGGCAGCAGGGAGGAAGGGCCAGCCCCAAGCGACCCCTGGCTGGGAGCGGGTACAGGGTCCCCAGTGTGACACGAGCCCAGCCCCGGCATCAAGGTGCACAGACGAGACCTGAAGGTGCCAAGGACGCCCTCTCAACCTGCCTTCTTCACGAACGACACCACTTTACTTTTCCCAAACCAAACAACAGCACCGCACCCGAGAGCTGGAGGCCCACGCTGTGGACAAAGGTCACACACAGGTATCTGGGGCAGAGGTAAGAAGAGCGACACGGCCCAGGCCCTCGGGTCCCACACTATGCCTGAGGCCCGGGGGGCTGCAGCCGTCACTGAAGATTCCAGAATTTCTGCCCAATAAACCTGGGCTTTCAGAACCTTTGGGTTCCCCCTTCCTCAAAGGGGCTGGAAGAGGCCAGGTCGGTGGGGACGTTGCGTGACCTCTGTCCAGGGCGGCTTTCCTCGCTCCCCTGGGCAATCGGCCCCCGCTATCCTCCGTGAGCCCCACGCGGGCCTCCCCCATGTACTCCGTCCCGTCCTGGCTCCTGGTCTTGGCTCTCAGGCCTCGTGTCTGCTCTTATAATTAAGGCCCAGAAGGTTCTCTGTGCACCTCGGTGCCCCTCTCTTTGCCTCCCAACTGGGCCGTGCTGCTGTGCTCCCTGGTGCCCAGAGCCACAGTGTCCTGGTTGGTCAGCGGCCTCGGAGCGGCCTGTGCAGGGAGCTGCTCTGGACACAGTGTGGCATCCTCGTAGGCAGCTGGGTCTCACCTGCCCTCTGGCCCCACGACCCCTCTGGGGACTGACCCATGAGGCGTGTGTCCACACAGAACCTGCACACGATGTGTACGGTGGCCCTCCCAGTGACTGTCCCCAGCCAGACACCACCCAGCGGCCTTCGGCCACCAAAGCGACCCGTCAGCACCATGGAATTCTTCTCGGCGGCAGAAAGGAACGTGTGTCCACGTGGATGACACACCCTGCTAAGGGACCGAAAAGGCCACGTTCTGGAGGGTTCACTGTAGGACATTCCAGACAAAGCACAGACAGGGCGCTTGCCTGGCCTGGGGTGGGGGAGGTGCCGAGCACGCACGAGGGGAGGGTCTGAGGCGCAGGACCCTTCCGTGTCTCGAAGGTGATGGTGGCTATGTAGTTACATGTTTCCAAACCTCCAAGCTGAACGCGGGCAGAGGGTAAGTTTTATATACGTGCAAGACCAATGGATGTGACACAGAGCTGTTCTGCTCTTATTTCTAAGTGGGATCTTGCTTGTGTTGTGGACACCCTGGGGGGGTGCGTCTCGGGAGGCTGAGAACAGAACGGGGCACATTCACTTTCCAGGCTTAGGCTCCGCTGGCAGGCTCCCTGCTAAGGACCCGGGATGTGAACGTCTGAGTTCAAGTTGGAGAGGGGCGCCTGAGAAAAGGCTGGACTTAGGAAAGGTCGTCCAGACAGACAGAGGGCTCCCTCACACCTGCCCTTACACCACGCGGTGTCTGGATGGGAGGCTCTGGCCAGCGGCCAGCTTGGTCTGCTCAGAGCAGTGCCCCAGAGCACATGGGTCCCAGTCATTCCTATTCTTCCCACGTGTCACCTGGGAAGGACACGGGTGTAAAGAACACCCTTCTGTCCTGCCCCTGACTGGCCATTTGGGAGAAACAGGAGCCTCAGCCGCCTGGCCGGGATCCCAGGAAAGCTCTGTGGCCCAGCAGGCAGTATGCTTCCCAGACTGCCTCCCCCCACCGCCCCAGGGCTCAGGGCACAGGGAGAGGACAAGGCCGGGGGTTACCTGGCACTCGAGTCCCGGTCAGGGGGTTGGACAGGGCCATGCCGATCTCTGTCATCCCATAGCGCTCCAGCAGCGTGTGGCCGGCGGCCCTCTGCCACTTCTCCAGCACGGGCGCAGGCAGGGCAGCCGACCCCGAAACCATCAGCCTGCAGGCACAGCAGGGGCGGCCTCAGCCCTGGGGGGTGGGGGGGCAGGGGGCGGCCTCAGGGACCAGGGAGGGTGGGCACAGC
>NW_027528369.1:10895775-10900619 GCF_008692635.1 Crocuta crocuta | reverse complement strand
CGCACACAGCCCTGGGGGGTGGGGGGGCAGCCTCAGGGACCAGCAGGGGCGTGCACAGCTGTTCTTTCAACACCGCTGCCCTACAGCTCAAGATGCAGGGGCGCCGGGGGGCTCAGTCGGTTAAACGTCGGACTCCGGCTCAGGTCATGATCTCACAGTTTGTGAGTTTGAGCCCCGCGTCGGGCTCTGTGCTGAGAGCTCAGAGCCTGGAGCTGCTTCGGATGCTGTGTCTTCCTCTCTCTCTCTACTCTTTCCCTACTCACGCTCTGTCNTAATTGAGGTAAAAAAAAAATAATCCTAGGGTCATTTTTAAAAAAAAATTTTTAATGTTTTTTATTTATTTCTGATAGAGAGAGACAGCACGAGCAGGGGAGGGTCAGGAGAGAGAGAGAGAAAGAATCTGAAACAGGCTCCAGGCTCTGAGCGGTCAGCACAGAGCCCGACGTGGGGCTCGAACCCACGAACTGTGAGATCATCACCTGAGCCGAAGTCGGACGCCTAACGGACTGAGCCCCCCAGGAGCCCCATCCTAGGGTCTCTGAAGGCACTCTCTGCGAGAACCCGCTATTTATAAGCCAGCCCAAGCTTGGAGCAGTAGTGAGACTCTGGGCTGGGAGAAACCGCTCACGGGGCAGGGGCCCGAGGGGGGCCAGAGCACAGCCCACGGGGCGAGGGCTGCTGCAGCCGATGACTCAGGGAGGGGCCCCCCCACCTTCATGCAGCCCCCGGGGCTCCTGCCCCCCTCTCACTCCAGCTGCTCATTTCTGGTTGGAGCTGCAGGGGCGCCCCCCACCCCCGCCCACGGCATTGTCTCAGCAGGACCCTCCCCACCACAAGCGTGATCCCGTGAGGCCTCAGGGCCTCTGCCTCTCAGAAATTACCCTGATTTCCTCTCTCTGATCCCACCCTTGCCCTTGGCTCTTTAGCTCTGGGGAACGTGCGCCACTAACACGGCTCTCGTCCTGGGGGCCAGGTGCCTGCTGAGGGGGACGGGGAGGCTGGCATCGGTGGGGGAGGGGCCAGAATCACGACAATGTTGGAAACTGGCTTGGAAAATCCAAATTCTCTCCAGGAAGCACAGGGGACGACCCTCCTGGGCTCTTCCTAAGAACTGGGAGCCACGTGCTTGGAGCAGCGTGGATGCCACAGAGACACACACACACACACATTTCAAGGTCACGCTTGCGTAGCAGCTCGCTCAGTGTTCTGCTGAACGGCTGTGCCAGCCTCACAGAGCTGGGCGACACGCGTCCTGTGAAAAGTCACCACCTCCTCAGGGACTCCCACTGCGGTGACAGGGACAAGCAGGCAGAAGCGCGCCGTGCCTGCAGGCGCAGGACACGGGGCCACGGAAGGGCTGGAAGAGCCCACGCATCTCTGTCAGGAAAGGTGTTTTTCAGGGATCCGGGAGGGCAGGGGTGGGGGTGCTCCGGGGGACGGGCCTCAAGGGCCAGAGACCACGGCGGAGAGAGATGACGGGGGCTGCGGGGAGCCGTGCAGACGAGGGGTCAGAATGGATGGGGGAAGCCCTTGTCCTTCAGACTGGACCACCAGACAGACCGATGCGGATGGGCAGACGCGTGGACAGACAGAATACGGATGGGCACCGTGCGGACTTTACGGGAAAGGGAAAATGCTGCTTCCTAAAACCTAGATCCGTTTTACTTCCTAAAACCTAGACACAAGTTATATCTTTGATCTTTGAGACCTTCTGGATAGGAGGGTGGACCGTTTTCATTTACCTGACTTTCTCCTCACAAACTGCACGTACAAATTCCTGGACGTGAGGCTGAACGAAGTGTTTGTTGTAATAATCCAACAACTTGGCATATATTGTAGGCACTGCCATGAACACGTTAACCCGGGGAGTTTCAGAACTTAAGAGCTTTTCCCAAACCTGAAAAGGAAAAAGGAGGGTTACAGCAAAACATTAGAAAACACACACGTGCTCAGACCTGCTTCCAGAACAGATTGCTCAACGGAGGCTGTGCCCTTCCTCCGGCTCTAAGGGGCCCGAAGCGGCTCCCACCCCTTCCGTGGGGGTCACGGCCTCTGGCAGCTCCGGGGATCGGCTGTGCCAGAGGCACTGGTGTCTGGCTGCAGGGTGACCGGTGAGGAGGGGTGGCAACAGTCATGAGAACAGGGGTGCGGCTCCAGCATCCGATCCACTGGCAGGAGAGACAGGGCCCCTCGTGCCCCCAAGCGGCACCGGTGACCTCGGGTCAGCACCGGGCCTGGCGCCGGCAGACTCACGGGGATGGTGCGCGTGGCCATCCTGGCTCATCGGAAAGTCGTGTGAATTTTGTTCACTCGGTAACAGAGGCTTCTTGCTTTCGTACAAAAACGCTCCCAGCACCCTCACTCTGTGGCTCTCTTCCCGGCAGCCCTGTGTGGAAGCCCCGGTCATGGGGGGGGGGGGGCAGGGCGCCGGAGCTCACAGCCCTGGGCCCTCGGCGCCCCGGACACACGCAGACCTCCAGCGGTGGCATCCGGGGGGCCGCCCCTCACGCCTGTCCCCTGACTGGGCTCGCAGGGTAAACAGCTCCGTTGTTTTGCAGACAATGACGCACCCCCGCATTACACAGCACGTAAGGAAACAGGGAAACGTGACCCACCGTCAGGGAAACCACCACAGGCGCAGACCCTCAGACGACCCAGAGGCTGGAATCAGCAGACCAGGAGCCAAAGGTGATGGCAACAGGCTACGGAATTTTGAAGACAAAGTGAACAAAACGAGAGAGAGGCCAAGGGTTTCATCGGGAATGTGGGAATACGGAAAGAGCCATCACAAAGCCAGGAGGCCACACGGTGCAAAGTCGCAAGCTCGCTGGGCGGACCCGGACACGGGCGGACGGCGCAGGGCGGCGCAGGGCAGAGGCCCACACTGAGCGGCGGCAGGGCCGGAGGCGGGCAGTGTGGGCGANGGCCACCCTTCCCCGCCTGGGCTGCAGCGTCACCGTGTCCCCCAGGGCCCTGGCTGCACTCACGCGGATGGTAAAGGACCCAGAAGAGCCGAACCGGGTGTGGAAGGGAGAACAAGCACGGGCGGCTCACACCCCCAACTCCCCGGTTTGCTCTAAAGCAACAGCGGCCAGCGCCACATGCTGCTGGGGCGGCCACACCCCACACCCCACACCGAGGGGCGGCCGGAGCCCAGAAATGGACCAGCACGTGCACGGGCAACTGTGCTTTGACAAAGGAGCCCTCCCTTCAGTCATCTTTTCACCGGACAGTGCGAGGACCACCGAACACACACCTGGAAAGGGTGAACTGGAGACCCTGGCTGCACACAAAAATTAACCCGGAGGGAATCAGAGGTCTACATGCATGAGCTCAAACCACAAAACTTCTGGAACAAAATCATGACCACAAGCACGATCTATGAAATTAACCGATACGATGGATTTCATCAAAATACATTTCAGAAAATAACATTAAGAAAATGAGAAGACAGGGGCGCCTGGGTGGCTTAGTCGGTTAAGCGTCCGACTTTCGCTTGGGTCATGATCTCGCGGTTCGTGGGATTGAGCCCCGCGTCAGGCTCTGTGCTGCCAGCTCAGAGCCTGGAGCCTGTTTCAGATTCTGTGTCTCTCTCTCTCTCTGACCCTCCCCTGTTCACGCTGTCTATCTCTCTCTCTCTCCTAGAAATAAATAAAAATTAAAAAAAAAAAAAGAAAATGAGAAGACAAGCCAAACTGGGAAACACTATTTGCAAACCATCGACCTGATAAAAACCCTTATATCCAGAATATATAAAGAACGCTTACAACCCAATGAGATAAATAAACCAATTTAAAGTTGGGCAAAAAATCCAAACCGACAATTCATGAAGAAGATACAGGAATGCAAATAAGACCATGAAAAACTGCTCAACACAACCAGTCACTGAGGGATGGCAAATCGAAGCCACAGTGCGACCCCGTTCACATCTGCTACAGTGACTAAACGTTAACTTAGAACGGTGAGCGCGGGCGAGGCTGTGGAGAAGCCGAGGTCCTCGCACACGTGGGTGAGGACGTAAACAAGAACCAATCTGGAAAATGGGTTGGCGGCTCCTGAAAACACAGAACAGAACCTCTGGCGATTCTGCAAGGTAACGAAGACGTGTCCACGCAAGGGCTTGTGCGCCAGCGTCCGCAGCAGCCTTATTCTCTCCGGACAGAACTGGAAGTCACCGCATGCCCGTCAGAGGGCTCGGGGGCGAGTGGGCTGCGGCGGGTGAGGCTGAGAGATGTCCTGCAGAGAGAGAGAAGCCAGGCAGCACCCTGCAGGCCGCAGGGCTCCTTGCACACGTGGCGCAGGGAAGGGGAAGGTGCGGGCACAGGCGGACGGCGGGCACAGCTGGGAGCAGGGATTGAGACAAAGTCACAAAGTGACTTTTGTGAACTTCACGTCGACAGAGCTGCAGAGAAGACGCGATACAGACACTTGAGGGGAACAAGCTGAGAGACTCACGAGCTGGGAGGGGCACGTGGGGGGCGCCCCGGAAGCAAAGGCCTGGTCATCCCTGCACAGGCTACAAGTCCCGACCGCTCGAAGCAACCGCGGTAACGACACATGGTGAAGATGAAGGAAGGAAGGAATACAGAGCAGAGGCCAAAGGAGCAGAGAGCACAGTTGTGTCACAAAGAAAATTCCTGAAACTGTGACCCCGACACGTCAGCAGTCAGGCGAGCAGAATGAACACACAGACCGCCAGCCCCAGAGTTAGAGGAGACGCCACCGCAGGCCCAGCCACCCGAGAGGGCGAGGGGAGAAGTCGCGGGCTGCTTTGTGCCAGTGTATTTCACAGCTTTAACGGCAGACAATTTCTCTTAGAAAGAAAAACTGGGCTGCCTGGGGGG
>NW_027528369.1:10879856-10886706 GCF_008692635.1 Crocuta crocuta | reverse complement strand
GCGTCAGGCTCTGTGCTGCCAGCTCAGAGCCTGGAGCCTGTTTCAGATTCTGTGTCTCTCTCTCTCTCTGACCCTCCCCTGTTCACGCTGTCTATCTCTCTCTCTCTCCTAGAAATAAATAAAAATTAAAAAAAAAAAAAGAAAATGAGAAGACAAGCCAAACTGGGAAACACTATTTGCAAACCATCGACCTGATAAAAACCCTTATATCCAGAATATATAAAGAACGCTTACAACCCAATGAGATAAATAAACCAATTTAAAGTTGGGCAAAAAATCCAAACCGACAATTCATGAAGAAGATACAGGAATGCAAATAAGACCATGAAAAACTGCTCAACACAACCAGTCACTGAGGGATGGCAAATCGAAGCCACAGTGCGACCCCGTTCACATCTGCTACAGTGACTAAACGTTAACTTAGAACGGTGAGCGCGGGCGAGGCTGTGGAGAAGCCGAGGTCCTCGCACACGTGGGTGAGGACGTAAACAAGAACCAATCTGGAAAATGGGTTGGCGGCTCCTGAAAACACAGAACAGAACCTCTGGCGATTCTGCAAGGTAACGAAGACGTGTCCACGCAAGGGCTTGTGCGCCAGCGTCCGCAGCAGCCTTATTCTCTCCGGACAGAACTGGAAGTCACCGCATGCCCGTCAGAGGGCTCGGGGGCGAGTGGGCTGCGGCAGGTGAGGCTGAGAGATGTCCTGCAGAGAGAGAGAAGCCAGGCAGCACCCTGCAGGCCGCAGGGCTCCTTGCACACGTGGCGCAGGGAAGGGGAAGGTGCGGGCACAGGCGGACGGCGGGCACAGCTGGGAGCAGGGATTGAGACAAAGTCACAAAGTGACTTTTGTGAACTTCACGTCGACAGAGCTGCAGAGAAGACGCGATACAGACACTTGAGGGGAACAAGCTGAGAGACTCACGAGCTGGGAGGGGCACGTGGGGGGCGCCCCGGAAGCAAAGGCCTGGTCATCCCTGCACAGGCTACAAGTCCCGACCGCTCGAAGCAACCGCGGTAACGACACATGGTGAAGATGAAGGAAGGAAGGAATACAGAGCAGAGGCCAAAGGAGCAGAGAGCACAGTTGTGTCACAAAGAAAATTCCTGAAACTGTGACCCCGACACGTCAGCAGTCAGGCGAGCAGAATGAACACACAGACCGCCAGCCCCAGAGTTAGAGGAGACGCCACCGCAGGCCCAGCCACCCGAGAGGGCGAGGGGAGAAGTCGCGGGCTGCTTTGTGCCAGTGTATTTCACAGCTTTAACGGCAGACAATTTCTCTTAGAAAGAAAAACTGGGCTGCCTGGGGGGGCTCAGCTGGCTGAGTGCCTGAACTTTTTTTTTTTAATGTTTATTTTTGATTGAGACAGACAGACGTGAGCAGGGGAGGGGCAGACAGAGAGAGAGATGCAGAATCCGAAGCAGTTCCAGTTCTCTGAGCTGTGAGCACAGAGCCCAACGTGGGGCTTGAACTCACCAACTGTGAGATCACGACCTGAGCTGAAGTCGGACGCTTACCCAACTGAGCCCCTCAGGCACCCCAAGTGCCTGACTCTTAATTTTGGCTCAGGTCATGATCCCAGGGTCGTGGGATGGAGCCCCACGTCAGGCTCTGTGCTGAGTGTGGAGGCTGCTTGGAATTCTCTCTCTCAAAAAAAAAAAAAAATAAGTTAAATAAATAAATAAATAAATAAATACTTGCCAAAACTGACACAAGAAACCAAACAGGAACTACAAGAAGTCTTAAATCTGTTAACGAAACGGAACTCTTAGTTAAAAGCCTTCCAGGAGACGCCTGGCCTGGGTAGCTTCCATGGTGAGCTTGAGCGAACCCAGCCTCACACTGCCCTGCCCTGGGGGCAGGGGGGAGCCCTTCCCAAGGGGAGCATGGCCCCGACACAGAGGCCCAGCAGGGACGCGACGCCCCCAGAGAGCCACAGACCTGCCTTCCTCATAAACACAGATGCAAAAGCCTTAACAGACTATCAGCAGATCAGACTAGCGACAGAAAAGGACAGCGCGTCCCGACCGCAGGAAGTGGGCCGCAGGCCGGCAGGTCAGGAGGCAGGTCGGAGGCAGCCCGTGAAAACATGTGATCAGCGTAGTAACCGCTCAGCAGACTGAAGAGGGACAGAGACGCCAGGTAACAAAGGGGGGAAGGCGCTGTGTGGTCACCGCGACAGACACGGCCCCCTGCGTCTCCCTCGAAGATGAGCAATGTCAGCAGACAAGGCCGAGGTCGGTGCCCGTCAGGCTGATGAACAGCACCTACAACCCAGCAGCCGGCATCACACGTAGCCGTGAGCCGCGGACGCTGTCCTCGAGCGCGCGGGTCCGCCAAGGATTCCACACCATCGCACGTCCCAGCCGGAGCCACAGAAGGAAACCTTGGCGTCGCAAGGCACTGGTGGAAAAGCCAGTGCTCTGTGAGCCAGCACGCGGGGCAGCGCCCGCCGCGCGCGGCCCTGACGGACTCCGCCCGTGTTACAGAAAGAACGCCTACAGATCAAGAATAAACAGACACCTCGTGAAGATTCTGAATGGCCAACGATCGTACGAAACAGCGCTCGAGGGAAATGCAAATTCTGTAACAAAACCGAGGTGGCGCCGCACACACGGAAGGCAGCTGACACGCAAACCCGGGACAGCTGCGCTTTGCCGCCCTCGTCACCGCCGACAGAAGCAGGGAGCAGAGCCGCGGCTCGGCAGCTTCTCCAGCCGGACACACGCGGCCCAGGAGCCAGGAGCGCCCCCCGGGGGTGCAGGGATCTCCAGGACGCCGGCGCGGCAGCTGCACTCCTGCAGCCAAAATGGACACCACCCAAACGTCCACCGACGGGGGAGGGACGACAGCCGAGGAGGGATTAACCGCCGTCGCGGGAGCAGGGACACGTCTCAAGAACACGATGGTGACAGCAGAGAGACACGGGGCACAGTCACCGCGCCTCCGNGGGGGCGGGCCTGGGGGGGCTTGGAACAGTGGGGTCCACAGGGGCACAGCGGGCCTCGCAGGGTGGGGACAGCGTACAGGACGATTACGGGCTAGCCCCTCCGGCGGGCCTCACACACGCACACTCACCACAACGCGGTGAAGCACACTCAGGTCTGGACATCGCACGGCACGCGCAATACACCTCAACAGGAGGGAGCGAAAACCCACCCACTGACACGGCGGGAAGTCACACGACCGACGATGGCGACTGTGCGTGAGAACACAGAGCCACCCTCACGCCTCCACAGCCTCACGCAAATCACACGTGTGTCCAGTGGGCGTCCGGCCCTGACAGCTCACAGCCTAGACAGACGTCACAGAAAAACCCTTATGAGCGTGTCCTCAGCAGCCTCATTCACGATGTCCTCGCACTGGAAGCCATGTCCTTCGACGGCGGCACGGGTGAGCCGTGGGACCGCACAGCGGGCACGGGTGAGCCGTGGGACCCACAGGGCAGCGCAAGGCCGCATGTTGGCACAGCGCCACGTGCTGAGCCGTCAAGTCCACTCCAGCGTCAGGCGGCCGTCCCGTCCAGGTGGGGAGAGCAGGGCGGAGAGGCAGGAAGCGAAGGGCCCTGGGTCAGAGCCCCGCCAGGAAGAGGCATGTGCAGTGGGACCACGGCTCGGCTCAGCCTGCCGGCAGGTCTCTGCGTCCAGAGAGTGGCCAGGGCCTCAGCTGCCTGCCCCAGGGGCGTCTGACGCTGCAGAGTCCCTGTTCCCCTGCCACCGGGGCCTGCACCACCGGGACCCGCCGCTCAGGACAGAACGCGAGTGGTGAAGGCGAGTGGGGGAGGCTCAGGAGCAGACCAAAGGCTGGAGCCCTCCAGGGGTCCCTGGGACACGCCTGCAGGGAGCACGGAGGACGAGGACCTACACTGTGGTTGTCCCGTCGACACCCACTCACTCCTCTAAACTCCCATACGACCGGCTCTCTGGGTCACACACGGCTTTGCTACACAGCGAGTTCTTTCTGGACTTCCACTCCTGCGTAAACGAGACAGGAAGGGGTCCCCTTCCTCTTCCCGTCCTTCTGGGAGAAGCGTCCATGCTGGCCGCAGTGCTCCCACCGTGTGCCGCGCGCCCCCACACGTTCTCGGGGCAGGGCTCACACTGCTCCTCTTCCTCAGACGATGAGACTGAGGGTCAGAGAGGTGGAGGCGGCCTCGGCCGCGCTGCTCCACACAGCTGAGCTGGCGCTAGACCGGCTGCCGAGAGCCTTGTTTTCTCCACTCCCTACGCCACGTGTGGCTTAAGGCTCCAGGCTGAGGACAGGACAGGGAGTAAGGCCCTCGATCCCCGCCTTGTTCTGGGAGGCAGGAAGGTGGACGGTGGTGAAACCCGCACGCTGAAGACCAGGGACCCTTCTGTGGGGGAACTTACACGAGACTAACGCACGAGCTCTGAGCTGCTGGGCAGAGGGCCCGGAAGCTTTTCCAGACAGACCCTCCAGCGGGCCAGAGAGCCTTCCGGCACGGCTGCAGCGCTAGGTGAGCGGCGGCCTGGAGACACGCGCCCCTGCAGGCCACCAAGCCACAGGGCCCGTGCACACTGGAGCCAGGCCTCGGCCGGGGGCCCCTGCGTGCTCTGACTATTACAGTGAGATGTACACGTGAGGGTTTTTCCACATTCTCTTCAACCTTCTACCTGCGAATGAAAGCTGTGCTCATCACCTCAGTTAAGGAGCAAATCGGCAGTGAGCCCGGGTCTCATTCAAAGCTCTCTGCTTCGCAGCGTCCCTGCCGAGGGCACAGTCACCCTGACTCACACCCGGCAGCCATCCACCGGGGGCGGAGACAGATGGGAGGCCGAGGCTCCCAGAGTGTCAAGCAGCAGGTCAGCGTCTCACCCGGGTCTGTCTCCCCCAAAGACGCACCCGCACCCCTGCCCTGCTGGCCCGGCGGCTCCGGAACGAAGGAGAGCGAGTATGGTTGGCTGAGCAGCGGACCCAAACGTCCAATTCCTAATCAACATGGATATGTTGCCTCACATGGCAAAGGGACCCTGTACATGCGGTTAAAGCTTCTGAGAAGGGAGGGTGCCCTGGACATGCAGGTGGCCCGATGTGATCACAGCGTCCACACGAAGCAGGCAGAGCCGGGGGGTGAGGTGGCCACCAAGCAAGGGCACGGTGCCGCCCGATGCTGGAAGAAGCAAGGGCCAGCCTGTGCCCGAGCCTGCAGACGTGAGCCACCCTGCCCACACCCTGACTTTCACCTAGAAGACTCCTCTTGGACTTCTGGCTTCGGAACTGTGAGTGAGTCAGGGTGTGCTATAGGCTCCCCCGGTTTGTAGTTGTGTGTTAGGGCAGCGACAGAGAACTCACGCAGCTACCATAGCCTATGCGGCAGAGGAAGGCGCCTGGGCCGCAGACACCCAGCCCCAGCCACGCCCGGAGCCCGGCCCCGACTCACCAGCTCCGCACTGAACTCAGGCAGCATCACACAGGTGGCCCCCACCCAGAGGGGACAGAGCAGCTTGTTGACCACGCCATGCATGTGGTGCAGGGGGAGGACGTGGAGGATCACGTCGTCCTTAGTCCATGCCCACTTGTGGACCAGCCCCGTCACCTNAAAGTAACAGCCAAGATGTGGGGACCCGTGACTTCCTGTTCTCACCCCGATAAGCCCCATTTCAGTGCAGATCACATGTCTTGAACATTTGCTTCACAGCTGCTCCTCCTGAAACCCCTCGATATCACGTGTGGGGGCCCATTCAGTCTTCCACCTGCTGCGCGGCCCGTGGAGCCCCCCCGTGGCCCTCTACAGCCGAGGGAGCCCCCCGCCCTTTCCCGGAGCCACCCCCACGGGTTGGGGGGCTGGCGGTCACATCCACTGCCGGAAGGGCTGGTGGGAGGGAGGCAGCCGGGGGAGGCCCCCACAGAAAAGGGAAGGAAAGCAGGACTGACCCCAGGGGCCCACGCAGCTGGCTGGGAGCACTCACCATGGCCCTGATGTTGTGATGAGTGCTCAGGACGCCTTTGGGCCTCCCTGTGGTCCCGCTGGTGTAGATGATCATGGCGCCCCGGTCTCTCCAGTTCCGCTCTGGCACCCTCCACTCCCCAGGCTCCTCTGCTGCCGCTCGGTAGACTGTGGGCGGGAGGGGCAGCAGCGGGACCCCCAGCCTCCGGACCATGGGGCCCAGCAGCTCCACGTACTCATGGCCGGCAAGGACCACAGCACTCCGGGAGTCCCGGATGAAATACTCCAGCTCGGCCTGGGGGTGCTTCCTGTACAGAGGGACAGCCACGCCCCCGCTCATCCAGGAGGCCCACTGCGCCACCACGTAGGACACGTCGTTGGAGCACATGAAGGAGACCCTGTCCTCCTGGAGGTCTCCGCCGGGCCGCCCAAGGAGCCGGCACACCTCCTGGGACAGGCGGAGGCTGTGGTAGTAAAGGTCCTTGTACGTGTGGCGGCCATGCTGGTCAATGAGGGCGATCCTGTCCCCGAAGGCCAGGGCCCGGGCGAACACGGGGGCGCTCCTGTCGGAACAGGCCGCTGGCGCTGTGTGCAGGGGGCTCCCTCCTCTGCGTCTCCAGGGAGCCGGCCACTGGGAGGCCAGGGCGCAGAGCAGGCGCCGGAGGGACATGGCGGGCTGGGGCGGCATCACACCCACTAACATCAGCGGAGTTACCTGCAGAGGGGCCGGAAGAGGGGGAACCACAGGTTAGCGCCGCCAGACCAGGCCTCACCCGCCATAGCCGGGGAAGGGCCCAGCCAGATGGCGCCGGCCGCCTCGGGGCACCAGGTAAAAGCAGGTAACACCCCAAGACAGGCGCGCTACCGGCCACAGAGCACCTTCAGACCCACCTTCAGTCTCGCAGTCCAGCTTCATATTTGCTCTCATTAAAGGACCTGGA
>NW_027528369.1:10875451-10879731 GCF_008692635.1 Crocuta crocuta | reverse complement strand
ACCAAGCAGTCCCCACCTGCCAGTCCCCTGGAGGGTGGGGTGGGGGAGGACAGGCACAGGGGCCCCTGAGGGCACCTCTGGGTGCTGCAGGCTGAAGGACGCCTGCCATCCAACACTATACGGAAGCTGTAGATCTGGCCCCCTTCCCGATGGGCCAGTAAAACGGAGAAGCTCAGGAATGATCCGGGCAGGAGGGGCCCAGGCGCCCCCAATGCCTCCCTTCTGCTCTGTCTCCCACCCTCTCCCCCCACCCCGTTGCTCATTAAGTTCTCTCCCTGACAAACCCTCCCTTCGCTCTCTTTCATTAACTTGCTACAGGGGAAGACTAATGTGTTATTGTTTGTTACACGAAGGAAACAGTTTTATTCTCTGTTCTTAATTTAAAAACAAATTATACACAACACTTTATAATTACCCAACAAAACAAACAGGCCGCAGGGGGGTGTGAACTGTGCTGTGTACTGGAGCCCCGGTCTCTCCTGCAGCCTGGGGGCTCCGCAGACAGACTCTGGGCAGCCCAGCAGGGGGCCGCCTCCAGCACCCTGTGCACCCCCTGCGCTGCAGGCCTTTCAGGACCCTCTCAGCCTCCCCCCTGCTTGCGCCCAAACCCTGGGCAAATCCGCCTTAATGCTCCGCAGCCTCCACCAAATGGTCAGTTATCAAATGCATGGGACCCACACTATTTCCAGATGAAAGAGGCAGTCATCAAAGCCACCGTGTCCTATAACTTCTCTGTGTCCTTGCCCTGCCTTCTACCCACGGTTCAGAGGCGGATTCATTCGAGGCTGGGTCTGTACTTCGTTACTATAAAGAAAGTTGGTAAATGGTAAGAAGATAGCTGGACTCAACCAGAGAAAACAATAAATGTGATAAACACATCAGATATGCCAGTTTCAGAGAAAGCGAGCTACTAAAGGGCAAAGCAGGGTAGCTTTGACAGGTTTCCTTTCGCCACTTCTAGCAAGTTCCTCTCTATGTGCTGTAGCGGCCGTGGGGAAAAGGAAACAGAGTCTGCGCACAGAAAACCCACTGCCCAGAATTTCTGAACCACACTGAGATCAGGTTCTTCTGGGCAGAGCACCGGAGAGGTGCTCGGGGCGCTATTGGAGGTGACTGCATTTTCTGGGGTGTCAAGGAATGGAGCACTCTGACAGCCGCCGACAGCTGCCTCTTCCACCTCTCTCCCCAGGGGGCACAGGAGGAGGAGGTGTCACACATGGGGCTGTGACTGCAGCCCCAGAAATGCACACAGCTTTTCCTTTCATCCACATCTGTCCCCACACGTTCCCCCCGCCCCCCAGGCCCTCAGACACCTTCTGCCTCCCTCACTGGGTGTCCCTGGGTCCTGGGAGCTGCACCACGTGGGAGGGCGGGCGGCAGACAGCAGTGTGCGGCCAGGGTCTGAGCGCTTGGAACGGAGGACTGGAAAGCAGAGCCAACCCCGCTGTCCCTCCCTTGCCAGGGCCTCGTTGACCTGGTACACAGGGCTGCGGATGGATGCCAGGGGCGGAGGTCATGGCCACATCTCGGAGGGAAATCGGGAGAAGTAACCTGCCCAGGACCGCAAAATAACAGGAGACGCTGCGGTCCAAGCCCAGGCCTGGCTGTACCCCCAGACCATGACCCATTGTGCCCCACAACAGGGGGAGAGGAGCGTCCATGATGCGGGGCTGCCCCAGGGAGGCTGACATCTGAGTCAGTTCTACAGACTTCACCAACCACAAGCCAGGCTGCCCCCAGGGCACGTGGGTGGCCCCTCAGGCTAGGTGAGCCCCAGGGCATCGACTCGGCCACCCAGAAGGGTAATTCACAGTCATTCCAAGATGAGCCCCCCCGCCCCGAAAATACAAGCCCTTTGTTCCCACAGTTGTATTCTTTTTAACGTTTTATTTATTTCTAGGAAGGAGAGAGAGAGAGAGAGATAGCATGAGCAGGGGAGGGTCAGAGAGAGAGGGAGTCACAGACTGAAACAGGATCCAGGCTCTGAGCTGGCAGTCAGCACAGAGCCCGACGCGGGGCTCGAACCCACGAACCGCGAGATCATGACCTAAGTGAAAGTCGGACGCCTAACCAACTAAGCCACCCAGGCGCCCCCCCCACAGTTGTATTTTTAAAACAGCCTCAGAAAACACTCAGAGATGGACACCAAGATGCACGGACGGGACGTTCACCGCAGTGTTATTTACGATGCTGAAATCTGGGACTCGACCGAAGGGTCCAGAAAAGGTTTAGGAGATGAGGGTGAGCACAGGGTGCTGGGGCCCCAGCCCAGCTGTGGGGCTGACTGCCAGGAAGCACCCTGCAGTGCCGCCCAGGGGAAAAGAACGGTGGTGGGTCAGTGGGTCGCAGCCTGAAGGTGACCACCCAGGTGAGCACAAGGTTACGGGGATCAGGTGATCCTCATTTCTTCTTAGTGCGTCCCATTTTCTCCAGCTTTTCTGAAATGTATCACTTTACAGTCAGATGCTTTAAAAGCCTAATAAACGTCATTTAGTTTCTAAAACTGGAGATACTTCAACTTCAGCATTAGTATCGTCTGCTACACAAAAGAGACAAAAATACAAAAGCATTTGTTTTGGATGGTGGATCTACAGTGTGTTTGTAACTCTCCGTAGCTCTTTAATGCCTCAAAATGACAGAGGCAAAAAATGAGGTAACAGCGTTTTCCTTTCGGCTAAAACTACTGGTTCCTAAAAGGCTTATGCAGACGTGAAGACATGAGTGCCGATGAGGCAGTTTCCATGCACGCAGCGCGGACAGTGACACCCACTGAGCATTTCCCGCCACCAGTGTGAGTGCCTGGCGGGCGGGGAGGCCAGGATGGCTGCCGTGAGCACAGGGCTCCGGGAGGCCCGGCCTCATGGGGGGCCCAGGACAGCTGCAGCTGAGGGCGAGACGGAGCCAGCCGGGCAAGCGTTCAGGGAAGGAGACGCGGGGCACGTGCACCTGGGCTGACGGGGAGGGGGGGTAGACACCGGGTGGGTAAACCTGGGCTCACGGGAGGGTAATTCGTGGAGCAGATGCTGAGAAGCAGCCCTTCCAGTGCTCACCAGGAAGCCTCACAGCAAAAATTACTTTTAATTTGGGGAACTACTGCCAGAGTCCCCTCCAGAGAGGACGGACTAACTTATTCTGCCACCAAACACGTGGGGGCGTGGCGCCATCCCTTGGGTCCGACTTTTAGGTCGCTCAGGCACGTGACCCCGAAATGACTCCCTCCTAAACTCCTGTAGTTAAGAGCTGGTCTTCAAGGTCAGGAGATGGGGGCCCTGCCCCGAGCAAGCAAAAACAGCTCTATTCAGGGCAGATGACTGTGTGTCATCCTGCTGGACACCTCTGGGTCCAGAAAGACCAGGAGACCCTCAGGAAGAGAGCCCCACGTTCCAGCCCCAGGGAACACGGGGTCTCCACCAGCAGTGGCTCTGCCTCGACTCCACTGCCACCAAGTAAGTGCACGTGGGCCATCGGTTCTCCTTTCTCAACTACCCAAGTTCACACAACTGCGCTCGGGACCCCAGCCAGGGGCGCCGAGCAGCCATGTGGCAGAATCCCCGGACGCGCTGCTGTCACACAGACGAACGAGGCCGGGGCTTATTCTCACCGCCCAGACTCTCAGGCGGAACCGAAGCACAAGGGGCGTCAGGAAGGTCGCCCGACACAGGAGGGTCACACCCACGGTTCAGGGCACCGCTGCAGTCAGCCCGGACCTGCATCGACCTGCGCGGGGCCTCTGCTCCCCCTCCCCGGGTCCAGCACCCCTGTAAGCCTTCACGTCCCTTCGGTCACAACTCACAACACCCGCGGGAGCCGGGCGGCGCTGATCCGGGGGCCCCGCTGCACAAGTCACCTCCCGAGAGTGATCCCTGCAGGCAAACGAGGGCGGCTGGTTCCCACGGGGGTGAGAGGGCGCAGGTCGGCGCCCTGGGCCCCAGCCCGAGCGTCCCAGGCCGGCGCGCTCAGGAACGCTGCCTTCGGATCAGAAAACCAAAAGGGGGAAACGCGCTAAAACCCAGATCCGTATCAGAAGGTAAAATGCTGTTTCACAAGCGCCGCCTGGGGCAGGACGCGCACGGGCCCGGGCCCGGGGGCCCGGCCGCGCAGTCCGCCNCTCTCGGAGCCTGGCCGCTCACAGGCCCGCACTCGTGCGGTCGCCGCCGCCGCGGAGCCGCGTGGACCCGCACCCTGGGCGCCCAAGGCGCTGCACGCGGCAGGCAGACTCGGCGCGGGCACCTCAGGCCCCGCGGAGCCAGGAACGAACTCAATTTTTCGCGGCCGCCCAA
>NW_027528369.1:10856190-10875324 GCF_008692635.1 Crocuta crocuta | reverse complement strand
TGGAGGGTGTTTACGCTAATCGCGTTTAGCGGACGGGTCGCGCGGTCGCTGGGCTCCCGACTGGACCAGAGCGTCTCAAAACTGTAGCTACTAGCGGGGCTCGGCTGCGCCTCCACCTCCGCGGGTGTTTGAACTCGGGGCAAGAGTGCGTTCGTTTGGCTGAAACGTGTGGTTTTTCCCCCAAAGTGAATACACAAACCCACGCAAGCTGTGCGGTCCGGCAGTGTGGGTGCGCAGCTCGTTCTGAACCCGCACGGCCCGCACTTCGGCCGGTCCTCCTGGGAGGACGGCGCTGGGTCGGGCGCCGCTGAACCTGAGGGCGCAGGGAACACGGGGGTCACAAGAGGCACACGAGGGACATGGGGGCTCGGGGACACGGATGGCGCTGAACCTTGGGGTGCAGGGGGGCACAGGGATACACGGGTGGTGCTGGACACGGGGGTGCGGACCTGAGAGCACGTGGAGGACACGGGCCCTAAACTTCCCGGCTGAGGTGCAGAAGAGAGGAGCCCGAGCTCCGTCAGGAACATTCTGGACACTCAAGGGAGCTCCTGGAGAAGGAGAATGCCATGGTCCAAGGAAAGAAGGGCTGGGGATCTCCCCGGAGACCGAAGAAAAAGACTGAGATGGAAAACCATGGAGGAAAGAGAAGGAAATGGGCCCATCCATAAGATCCTATGTGAAAAACAGGAGTTTGGGGAGGAAGAGCAGAAAAGGCAGAGGAGAGGAAATCAACAAAATTCAAGAAAATAAGCAGAGAGGGGCACCCTTCTGGGTGGAGGGCCGCAGAGTGCCTGGTATAGTGAGTGCATGTGGCTGGCAGACGTGGGTCCCTGGGAACGCGGGGCAGAGGTCGCAGATCCCAGCTGCCTGATGTCTCACTCGTGTGTTCTAGAGTCAAACACCTGACGTGGCCCCACCTGAACTGGGTCTTCCCTGTTAATGGGCTGTTTGTGTCCCCCCCTAAAATGCATGTGTTGAACCTGACCCCCAATGTGATGGTATCAGGAGGTGACCCTTGGGAGGTGCTTAGGCCATGAGGGGCTTCCTGCCTTCACAACAGAGGCCCCAGGGAGCTCCCTCACCCTTTGCCACGGGAAGGACCCAGCCAGATGGTGGTCTGCGAACCAGGAAGCGGGACCTCACCAGACACTGAGTCAGCCAGGACCTCGGTCTCCAGCTTCCAGCCTCCAGGGCTGTGGTTTCTCGGCCCCCATCTGTGGGGCCCCGTGACAGCTGCGGGAGGGCTGTCCTAACGCTTGCCCGGCAGCCTTCCCAGCTCACCACTGTTCCTGGAGCTCCGTCACGGAGACTCCTCCTTCCTTTCCACCTCCCATCCCATCCTGCTCAGTCCTCCTTCAGAATCCCTCAGGAGCCAGCCGCTTGCCACCAGCCGCGGTGCAGCCACCCCGGGGCCTTGGGAAGCCCTCATCTCACACCCAGATTACTGAACTAGCCTCCTGGTCTCCCTGCTTGTCCCGCCCCACCCCCCACCAGCTGCCCGTTCCCAGCGCAGCAGTCAAGTGGCCCAGTGGAAAACAGTCACAGCCCAGTTGCCCCCCTGGTCCCGGGTCCCACTGCTGCGGAGACCTGCACCCGACAGGTGGGAGTGGTTATTCCCTGCCCCGCCCCCAGACCCGCGCCCGACAGGTGGGAGGGGTTATTCCCTGCCCCCGCCAGGGAAGATGAAACTGATGGAATTTCTTTTAAAAAAATAGTTTAACATTTACTTATTTTTGAGAGACACAGAGAGGCAGGTAACGAGCAGGGGAGGGGCAGAGAGAGAGGGAGATACAGAATCTGAAGCAGGCTCCAGGCTCTGAGCTACAGAGCCCAACCTGGGGCTCGAACTCATGAACTGTGAGATCATGATCTAAGCCAAAGTCAGACGCTTAACCGACTGAGCCACCCAGGGGCCCCTAAACTGATGGAATTTCTGGTGCATTTGCTCCTTTGAGAGGAGATTTGAACATCGAGGCAGACTTTGGGCATCAAAGAAGGAAAATCATGCAGAAAATGGATCAAGAGAAAGGACGATGATTCACACAGAGAGAGCAGGCAGGTGTGCAGCCACAGCAGAGCAGCCGTGTTCTTGGAGGCTGTTCCTGGGGCCTTTACAGACTCACATTCACACCGTGAACAGTAACTGCAGACACTGGTGTTGACCTACCCGAGTCCACGGCCGCCTCTCAGGGAGGGAGGGGTGTGGTGGGAGAGATGAGCACTGGGTGTCCACAGGAGTGGACAGTGACAGGGTGACCACGGAGGCGATGCAGGCACATGGAGGTGAGTAGAGTTGCCTCGTGGGTGGGAAGGGGACGGTGGTCTCTCAAACTGTGTGTGGCTGGAATAGAGAGACTATAAAATAATTTTTATTTGAAAAATAATTTTTAAAGGTGGAGGGGGCAAGGAAGCACCTCCTGTAAACTTCACGGTCTGAGCCCGCAGAAGCCCCTGGCCAGCACGGCCACTGTGGCTGTATTCTTGCCTCTGGCCCTTAAACACACCAAGAGCTCCCCCCCACCCACCAGGGAGGGCTTTCCACCAGGCACAGGGGGGAGGGGGTCACTGTCTATCAGGGCCCCACCCTGCCCCGAGTGGCACAGGGCCCCAAGCGCATCCACGGCCTCCCCGTGGCACCCCGGCTGTTCACGGGACAGATGGACAGACGGGTGGGTGTCTATGCAGGTGGCCACGCGCCTAGGCCCGTTCTGGGCACAGAGACGAAGGCTGAGCCCCTCGTGCTCCTGTAACCTACGTGCTCGTCGGGGAAGCAGTGTGAGCGGTGGGGAAACAGACGCGGCAGCGAGCAATGTGACCTGTGCACCGAGCGGCTGTGTCTCCCAGAGCTCACGCGTTGAAACCCTGCCCCTTATGTTAAGAAGTGGGGCCTTTGCGAGGCAGTCAGGGTAGCTGAGTGCGTGAGGTGGAGGCCACAGCCGGGAGAGCTTGCCTCCTCTCTGCTCTCCGCCAGGTGAAGACATAAGCAGGTGACACGAACCCGCCAGGAAGCCGGTTCTCACCAGAGCCGGTGCCTTGGTTATAGGTGACGTTTGTTATGGCCGCTGGGCTGGCCGAGACGCATGGCCGGGCGAGGTGACCGGAAGGCTTTCAGGGGTGCTTCTGAGCGATGGGGGCAGCAGGCCAACGAGCCATGTGACTGGCAAAGGGCTGCGTTGTACCTGTTCTGCAGATGAGGAAACTGAGGCTCAGAGAAGTCATAGCGTGTCCTCGCCCACACTCCTGCCAAGGGATAGAGCTGGGATTTCGAACACAGAGCCCACGTCCTGCCCCCTCCCCCTTCTCGTGCGAGACTGGACGAACAGCCAGACATGTGTCCCCTTTACTCAAAATCAGACTCTACCCCGCAGAGCACCTTCCATAAAGAGCAAGTCATCTGCACAAGCTGTGTCCCCAGAGATGTTCACGGCTGTGCTACTCGTGACAGCCACAAACCAGGAAACAACTCATTAGGGAACCAAGAATGCTGAGATGCTGTGTCGCCATTAGAAGGAGAAGAGTGACACCGAAGATAAACCTAGAATTACTGATAACGATCTACGGGTGAGTAAAGACAGCATGAAAACACTTTCTTAAATTCTAATATTGAAAATAGAACCCGGGGCGCCTGGGTTGGTTGTGTGTCCGACTTCAGCTCAGGTCATGATCTCAGAGTTCTGAGTTCGAGCCCCTGGAGCCTGGAGCTGCTTCGGAGTCTGTGTCTCCCTCTCTCTCTGCCCCTCCCCCTGTAGCTCTCTCTCTCTTAAAAATAAACATTAAACAATTTTAAATTAGAACCGTAAATTGCACGTGGGGTAAGACTCCCCACTGTGTGTAGACAAAGCACGCGGAACAGCCTGAGAAACGGAGGCGCCGCCCTCCCGAGGCACCGGCTCCTGCAGTCGCCTCAGTGTCGCCCCGCAGGCCACGCATGCGCCTTCGCGTCGGTGGGGGGCTGGGCCACGCGTTAAAGTGCTGAGGGTCCCAGAGCCAGCAGGCCCATGTCCGGAGGTGGGGGGGAGCCCCTCACCCCCCAGAGGCAGGTCCCACCTGTTCTGGGCCGGGCTGCCCGTGGACCTGACCCCGGGAGGAGGGGCACCCTCGGGAGGGGGTCTCGCATGGGTAGGGCCACGCTGGGCTGCTCGGCCTGCCCCTGCTTCGGCCGGGAGCTGCCGAGGGCGTGAGGGGTGTGGTTGGTGTCTGAGGCCTCTGTCCCCTCTCAGTCCCCCTGCTAGGAGGCCACTTGCTGGGACACTCACGGCCGACCCCCTGCACCCCCCCAACCACCATCACTGCTCATCTGCGGCTTGGACAGGATCCCCTCTGCCCAGGCCCGAGAGCAGGTGCTTGGGGAGGAGGGGAGGGAATGGCGGGTGAAGGGTGGCTTCTCCGGAAGGGCCTCTGTGTGGGGCGAGCGGCACCGCGACAACTCGGGCAGAATGGCAACGGGAGGAGGGGCCGGGCAGGAATCACCCCCCTTTCCCGTGACTGTGTTCACGCCTCCAGCTTAATGTCCCTGAACTGCTGGGAGCGGGTCGGTCACACCTCACTTGACCAAAGCAAAACCCAGATCTGCCACCAGCAGTTTCCACAGGAAGGAGACCCCTGCCAACTCCGACCACATCCCCTGCCTGCTGGGGGCTCTCACACTGCCAGACGGGGAGCGGGGGGCGGCCCAGGAGGGGCTCAATGGCCCTGGACGTGGGCACAGGGGATGGGCCTGTTCGGACCCAGCCCTTGGGTGCTGGCCTCCTGCTATCTGTGCCCACGTGTCCCACCCCAAGTGGCAGGCCTGGCCCGTGTCAGTGCCAGCGACGGGAAGAGTGGCCGTGGGGGACCTCTGCGTGAGGTCATCAGAGGCATTAAGATTGATTCCACCTTCACCCTCTGGCACTGCTGCTGGGAATGCAAACTGGTGCAGCCGCTCTGGAAAGCAGTACGGAGGGTCCTCAAAACATTAAACAGAACTACCCTGCGACCCAGCAGCTGCACTACCGGGTGTTTATCCAAGGGGTACAGGTGCGCTGCGTCGAAGGGGCACACGCACCCCAGTGGTTACAGCAGCGCTGCTGACAACAGCCCAAGTGCGGGAAGAGCCCGAATGTCCATTGACGGATGGATGGATAGAGAAGATGTGGTGTGTACACACACACACACACACACACACATTACTCGACAATCAAAAAGAATGAAATCTTGCCATTTGCAACCACGCGGATGGAACTGGAGACTATTATGCTAAGTGAATTAGAGAAAGACAAATATCATATAAATTCACTCATGAGGAATTTCAGATACAAAACAGATGAACATAAGGAAAGGGAAGCAAAAATAATATAAAAAGAGGGGGACAAGCCACAGAGACTCTTAAATACAGAGAACAAACTGAGGGTTGCTGGCAGGTGCCGGGTGGGGGATGGGCACTGAGGGGGCACTTGTTGGCATGAGCACTGGGTGTTACATGTGAGTGATGAATCCCTAAATTCTATTCCTGGAAAAAAACATACACGTTTTGATTAAAAAACAAGAGACTGACCCCGCCAGGCTCTGTCTGACGCCTCGGCGGGGGGAGCCAGCCGCCATGTTGCAGGACACTCAGGGCCTGTGCATGGGCCCACGTGCAAGGCACCGAGGGCTCCCGCCTGTGGCCACGGGAGCAGCCACCCTGGAGGGGGCCTCCGGACAAGCCTGCAGCCCCTGCTGACGTTCGGTGCCGCCGGCGGGGAGGCCCGGCTGAGATGCGCCCACACCCCTGGTCCCCAGACGCTGTGCGACGTGATAAGCGTGTGGGACTTCAAGCCACTCAACAGCACTGAGAACGAACACACGGCCTCTGTCAGCTGCAGCTGCGTGACATTTGGCAAATTAACCTCTCCGGGTCCGTTCCTACCCGACCTAACCCGCTTGCAGGGGATATTGTGAAAATTAAGCGGAATATTCCACACAAAGCTCTCAGCTCCATGCCTGCAGGACAGCAAATGCGGAGAAGACAGCTACCCTCACGTCGTAAAACATCGATAGAAGCATCTGCATCAGGAAGTAGGAAGGGATGTGGAAGACCCCGGCTCAGACAGCTCGTTTGAGGGAGGTGGCATCGGAATCAGTGCTTGAAGGGCCAGTGGGATGTGCACGCGGTGGGAGGGGGAGAGGGGAGGCAGGGCCCCGCCGTGAGCAGTTCATGCTTCGCGGAAACTCAGGGCCCTGAAGAGTGGCTGGGGTTACACTGGGGCGCTGGACCGAGGGAGTCTAGAATTCACATGGGCAGGGGGAAGCCAGGCTCCTCACTCAGCCACCAGATGCTGGAGGGAACGCCCGGCGTGGCCTTGACGGCAAGGCCTGGTCCCGGGGGTATGTCCTGCACGCGGAAGGCGCTCAGAAAGCGACGAGGACTGCGTGGACTCCCTCATCTGGTCGCCCTGCACCATCAGCAGCCAGTTGGGAGACTGGCCTTGCTGGAAAGCCCGCTGCCACATGTTCACAATCCAGGAAGACAACTTGATCGTGTTCATACCCATGGGACGCACCCCCTCCCCTCTTTCCCTGGATCCTGATGTTCTTCATGTTGCCGCTTTCCCCAAGAGGCATGAGCTTCAAGAAAGGGGGGCAGAGCTCCAGCTCCAGAGGGCACCTCGTGATTGGCCTAAGCCAGCCCAGGGCTCTCGTTCTCCCTGCCGGTGACGCTGGTCCAAGAGATGTGAGGGCAAGCTGGGAACAGCGTCCTCACCAGTGAGAAGAGATGCACTGGAAGAAGCCAGGTCGGGGGGCTCCCCGGCCTCTGGCTCGTGTCCCCAGGTCGGGGGGCTCCCCGGCCTCCACCGCTGCGGGAGCCGAGCCAGGTCGTGTGAGAAGCGTCCTGACACACTTACGCCTCCCGCCGGCTGTTCCCCGGAGGCCCTGAACGCTTGCTCACTGAAGTACTGGGGTCACCCGCAGGCCAACCCTGGAAGGGATGGGAGGCCAGGCCAGGGGACCCCGGAAGAGAGCGCAGAAGCAGCTGCAAACATCTGTGTGGAACGAGATGGGGGTGATGCGGCGCGAGCCACCCACTGGATTCGTGTTCGGGGGAAGGGCCTCATCCTGCCGAGCCCGCCCACCGCCTCCCTGTCTCCCCGCAGCCTCAGCGCAGCAGAAACGGAGCCGGGGGTCTGGGGTGCTGGAAGCAGAGGTGGGGTGCATGGGGGCCCGTGAGGTAGGGGAGCTCAGGAGGCTCCCGGCCTGTCACCTCAATCTGTGCTTGTCCTGTGCCGTTTTCGTTCTGCTCCACTGGGCTTCTGGGGGGGGGGTCACCCCAGGTGGGCCAGCCTTAGGCCCCGCCTCTTTACAGCACATGTCTTAGTTTCCCCACCTTTTTAGGTAAAGCTCGCCCGGAGATCAGATCAGAGAGGGTACGAGCACAGTGCCCGTCCTTCCTCCGACGGGCGGAGCCCGGGCCCCGCAGGGACAGAGCTGACCGGTGTCCCGAGGGAACACTGCCGGGCAGACGGCACAGCCGGACACCCGGACGCCCGCACGGCCCTGTCTCCTGCCAGACGGGAGCCCGGGGCTCCGGAGGGGCCTCAGCCGGGCGTCTCATTCAAGAGGCCGCAGCTCCTGGGTCCGCAGTGGCGAGTGCCGTGGGGCCAGGTGGGGGGGGGTGGCCTGCTGTCGGGTTCGACCCCAGTCTTCAGAGCCCACTTCCTGTTGGGAAACGAGAGGCCAAGGAAGCTTCCTGGCTGCCGCAGAGCCCGCTCTGCCCACCCCTGGGCTCACCCCTGCATCCTAGCTCAGCATGGCCCAGGCCAGGAGGTGAACTGGGCACAGCACTGGCCGAGGGCGGCCCTGCCCGGCCCTTCGGCAAGGCCAGCCGCCCACCGTGAGGGCCCAGGCCCTCAGAAGACAGAGCTGCCAGCCTGGCCTCTAAGGGGCCACTCCCAGGGGCCTGGCTCACCCCCCCGCCCCCCATCCTGGGGCCCAGCCTTGGTCTCTGCTCCTGGTTCTCTGCTGGAATGACTTTTGAATTCAGGTCGCTCTGGGCTCAACGCCCCATTTCCAGACCCAGTGCGAGTGCTTGGAAGATGTCAACCGCATCCCATCCAGGCTCACCCTGGGCAGCCTCTGGGAACACGGCGGCTCGAGGCCCGGCCCAGCCCAGCACCTGCCANAGCACCACCAGCACCTTCGTTGTATCAAAGGACTGCCAGCTCTCGTCTGAACCAGCTGCGTGGCCTCAGGTGAACCGCTGAACCTCTCAGTGCCTCAGTTTCCCCTCCTATAAGTGGAGGTGACAACCCCTCGGCTCCCAGCGGCCTGTGAGGATTACAGCGCCGACCTGTGCCCGTGATATGACCACGCACATGGACTGGGTGCCCTCTCTGTGCCGGGCACGGGCACGGTGTGTCCCCAGGTGCTCTCAGGGACCTACTTTACAGGCGGGAAAACCGAATTGGGAGCACAGGGCGCTGCCAGGCCTTAGAGCCAGACGGAGCTGGAGCCGGGAGGCCCCGGGGCTGACTGCAGGAGACTGCTCGCACCCTCCCGACCTTCCCTGACCAGGGAGCTGAGTCGCTCCCTGGGCACCTGCTGACAGCACGTGCTGATGGGGCTGGCCTGGCTGGTGGCTGGCAGCAGGACGGGCCCAGGCTCCCAGGGCTCCTCGAGCGCAGCGCCGGGGGCGGAGCCCTGCCTGAGCTCGCGCTGGCACCGTCTGTGGGTCTCCTGCGGTGCCCGGCACCTGGCGGCCGCCAGCCACTGGTGGGCACTTTGGACTGCGTGGTGCTGGCGGTCCCTGTGGGAGCGGCGCCCCGGCAGCCCTGGGCAGGCGAGGGGTCCGGCTGCCACGGTGAGGCCCGCCGATCGGGGCAACGACTCGACAAACAGCCACAGCCGCAGGGCAGCGCTGGGCACAGGCGCTCAGCGCTCAGGCCGCCTGCCACACGTCTGCCCGCTGCTCGGCCGCACGCGGCCCTGCTGGGAACGGGGCACTGGGGACACGCGCCAGGACGACGGCCCTCCACGGCAGCCGCAGCGTCACTGGCTGCTCTGCTCAGGCCCCTCCTCGGCCCCTCATCTTGCTTTACTCCCAAGGATCGTGGGGGGACCGTCCTCTCAACCAACAGACAAAATTGTGCAGACCTGGCCTCTGCTCCTGGTGTCTGCCCAGGACACGGTGGGCGTCTACGGTGGCCTGCACACATTTGCAGCTGCTGCTGATGAGGTGTGTGGGTGGGGGGGATGCCCACGNGACCAGCACAACTATCACAGTTTTTATTTTCTTGTTTAGAGAGAGCGAGTGAGCACAAACGAGGGAGACGGTCAGCAGGAGAGAGAGCAGAGAGAGCGAATCTTAAGCAGACTCCACTCTCAGTCCGGAGCCCACTGAGGGGCTCCATCTCACCACCCTGGGATCATGACCTGAGCCGAAATTAAGAGTTGTTCAAATGACTGAGCCACCCAGGCGTCCCAGTGATCACATTTTTAGATTCTCTCTGGTCGAGGTGTGACCTCCCACCCCCATCCCACTTCCCTCCTGTGTGCACCTGCCTCACCCCTCCTTCCAGTCACTGCTCCTTGTCCTTGGCTGGCAGGCCTGGGGGCGGCTGCCGGCATCCTGCCCCTCCCCCCACCCAGGTGACTCCACACGTATGACAAGCACCTTGAGATGCAGCAAAACCGAGTGCAGCAGAAAGGACACCGGCCAGGGGTCACACGGGAGCTGTGTGAGTGCAGGGGGGTGAGCGGGGGGAGAGGCTCCTCAAGTCAGGGAAATTCCTGAAGAAGTTCAGACCAGCAGGGCCGCCCCCACAAAACCCCGACTTGGGGACCGGCTCCCAGCGACCAGGCAGGGGACCGGGTTCTGGGCTGGCTCCACAGTGTCCCGGGAGCTCACACCTGCTCTCGGGGCCTCAGTCCCCCTTATGTTGAAACATGGGGTTAGTTTGCATTTTTAACACGTCTTTCTCTTTGAACCATCCTTCTTCCTCCAAAAGAAAGTTTTTTTACACTGAAGCCTAACATGCACTGGCTCCAAGCCATGCTGGCAGGAAACGGAAACTGGACTTGCTGGGAGCAGGGGTAGGGCTGGCGGGGGTCACGGTCACCCCCTAAGGCAGTCTCGGAGAGGCCCACGGACCCCGGTTCTCTGCAGAGCCTAGTTTGAGAAAGCCTGGCCTGGCCACACATCACACCTTCCCAGCCTGGCCTGGGAGTGAGTGGGGGCTGGGGGCCGAGCGAGCCCTGAGTGCCGGGCAAGGCTCCCTGGGCCTCATTTGGTCAGGGCTCCAGCATTAACGTCTTGAAACCCTTCATTCTTTGTAAACAAGTGGCCTGACTCTCAGCCGTGTCACCCGCAGACGGTGTGTCCCACCCCGGCACCAAGCCTGCCTCCCCCCGTGCAGGTGAGGGTAGGGGAAGGATGAGAGCAGGGCCCGGCGGCAGGTGTTGCCATGTGGACCCTCTTCTGTGGGCTGGCCACGCAGGATCCCGGGACATGGAAGCCACGTGGACAGGCACCCTGTGACCCGGCGCCAGGGCCTCCTCTTCCTGGCGGTCTGGCTGGCGGCATGTGGGCAGGGCGGGCCCTCTCTCCCACACCCCCAGGGCCCAGCCTTCAGGGTCAACCGCTGAGCACACCCAAGTCCACCCAGGGGCCCGGCAGAAGGCCCGCCTCCACGCACCCTTGAAAAGCCCGCCAGGGGCCCTTGCCGCCCTGACGGAGGATTTTCACTTCCCAGTCGTGGGCGGGGGCGTGGGCGTGGGCGGGACATCCCTGCGCCCCCGCACTGCACGCATCAGCTCGGGTGCCCCCACCAGCTGGGACCACCCCTGCGGGCCGCAGCAGGAGCACCGCTCCCTTCGCAGGCCGAGGACCGGCCGCCACGGGCCACCACGGGCCGCCACGGGCTGCCACGGCAACGTAAGGGATGAGCTGCGGGAGGGGCGACCGGGGACCCCAAGCCAGGTCCTGGGTCTGGGACACCACCCCTGCCCAGGCCACCAGGCAGGGCTGGTGTGTGGTTAGCAAATCAAGTTGCTCCTATGAACAGGCCTTCAAGTTCACAGAAATTTCTAGAAGCAGGGCAGAGTGAGCCGGCCTAAGGCTGAGCCTCTCATAGGATGTGGCCATCCTCATCCTCAGGGGTCCTAAGGGTAATTCCTGCAAACTCCTCCAGGCAGCCCCAGGCTTTGGAAGGAGGCCTGCAGGGGCCGAAGGGAAACCCTTCTGTGGGATGCAAGACCTGGTCCCAGTCAGGCATGGCCGCGGAACGGCTGGGGGACCGTGGACAAGCGCTCACCCTCTCTGGGTTGCTAGGGGTGCTTCTGGCTTGGGGAGATGCATGAGGGGAACCGGGGGGCTGGCTCCCGGCAGTCACGGGGTGCGCATGGGACCTCTGATGCTCCCACAGGCTCAGGGACTCCCGGAGCTAAGCATCCGCCCTGAGGTCAATGTGCCCAGGCCTTGGTACCCCAACCCTGCTGGGGGTGGGGCTGGGCCCTCTCTGTTTCAGGGTTCACAGTCGTGATCCTCAGGCCAGAAGCTTCGGCCTCACGCCAGGAGGTCTGCAAGCCTACAAGGTGGCCCGTAACAGGCATGGAAGACACTCATCTGATCAATGGTTTCTCCTTGAATCACCACCTGGGAGTTCACGGGTGGGGGAGGGAAAGGAGAAGTTCTCGCCACCCTGACACGGAGCCTGTACAGGCCAGAAGGAACGGGAACTCGCACGGGCTCTGTCTCAGACCTGCCAGCTGGGACAGATGGGAGACAGGTTCAGAGAGGGACAGATGCAGTGGGGGGGGAGGGGACGGGTTGGCAGGTCTGGGGCTCCGATCACCACCAGCCCAGTTGAGCCCCTAGGAGCCGGGACGGACTAGCTGGGCTCCGCAGTAGCCAAGGGGCCCTGCCTTCCTGCAGCACCTTGGACACAGCCGCTGGCTCACCTTCCCCACAGGCAGCTGGAGTGGACAGGGCCGAGTCGTGGCCACTTACAGGGCTCAGGGCTGGGGGGCAGCTGGGAAGACTCAGAGCTGCTGGGGGTCTGCAGGAGGCCCGAGTCCCAGAGGAGCCGCTGGACCCCTCCCCCAGCTCCAGGCTGCTTGCTGAGCAGACGGGCATCCTGGGTCAGAGCTGGGGCTTTTGGGTGGCCTCCCTCCCCAGTGGGCCAGGGTGCCTCTGGTGACATGTGGCCCCGGACCGTGGACAGCTGTCCTGCGGGCTTGTGACCTAGGCCAGGTGGGCCTGGGTGAGTCACGAGTTCAGCCTGCTTGAGGGCCAGCCCCCGCTTCCGGGGCCCCGCGGGGTGTCTAACGGGGGAAACTCCCATGGGCCGAGCCCTCCCCGTGCCCAGTCTCCCTTCCTCTTTCCTCTGGCCTGGGCTGTGCTGGCCGGACCCCAGCTGGGGGCCACGGCACTGACGCCTGCCCTTTCCTCAGCCCGCTCCTGCTCGGCCCTCCTCTGGGGCCTCTGTGGATGCCCCAGTGTCCCAAGGGCTCAGGAGCCAGAGTCTCCTCCCACAGGAAGGGCCGTGGGGCGACAGTCCCTCAGGGACCCGGTGCTTCTCATGACGCAGAAGGGGAGACTGAGGCCCAGGGCGTTAGCTGCATGGCCAGTGAGAGGCCCCACGTGACCTGTCTTCAGACAGCACTGGGTCTTGGGGACCGTAGGGAGCTGACCCTTAATGCCAGGAGTCAAGGCTCTGTCCTGGGAAACTGTGAACTGCAGGCGACGCCAGGCTCAGGACCCCCGCGTCCCCCGGGACCACCTGGCCTCCAGCGGCGTCCCTGCCACAGACCCTCGTGCACACCCGCGTCATGCACGTGGCTTCTGCGAGGACAGCCACAGGCCAGCACGTCCAGCATCTCTCCAGGCACGGGCGTCCCAACAATGTCCTCAGGCCCTGGTACCTGGATCCTCCCTAGACCCTCCGTGGACCCCTGCACACCTGCTCTGTCACCATGGCCCCGACAGCCACACATACCGCGCACCCCGTCTGTCCACAGCGCCCCACCACGCCCTCCTCTGGGGCTATCTGCGCCCTGGACCCCTGGGCCCCTCCTCCCACGCTCACCCGCTAGCCAGGGTCACCCAGGTCCGCGCCGTCCCCAGGCGGGAGATGGCGGGAGGGAGGGGTTGCAGACTGCACAAGGAAGCGAGGAGGGTAGCAGACGTGTCCAGCATCTAGGCTGTGGTGACAGCTCCCTCCCTGAGTGCCTGTGTCAAAACTTAGGCCCTAACTCTTAAACATGCGCATTTTATCCTGTGCCAATTCTGTCTCTACCGCTGTTCAAACAGTGGTGGCAGCACCGAGGGAGCAGACCTGCGGAAGCCGCGCCAGAAAGCGTGAGGTCGGCGAGCCCGGAGACAGGACTCGAGCAGGGGCGGGGGTGCTGCGCGGGCGGCCGGCGGCCCCACGGAGAGCCAAGAACGGGGACGGAGCGGCGGCCCACGAGGTGACGGGAACTCTCAGGGCTTGTGAAGGTGAAAGGGCTTGTCTGCACCTTGTGAAATTAATGAGAGGAAAAACCCTTAGATGATTCTCAGAGGGAAAAAGTATCTTAAATGTTGAAGCTAAAGAAATAATTCTATTAAACTTCCAGGCAGAGAAAAAAATGTATTATGCTAAATTTGTCACGTCCTTAAAATAAGAAGTTCTAGAAAACAACAAGGTAAGATGCAAAGTTTTGAGAGAAAATGATTCTGATCCAAGGTTTTATATAGAACAGAGAGTTACGGGGGTGCCTGGGGGGCTCAGTCAGTTAAGTGGCCAACTTTGGCTCAGGTCGTGATCTCACGGTTGGTGAGTTTGAGCCCCGCGTTGGGCTCTGTGCTGACAGCTCGGAGCCTGGAGCCTGCTTGGAACTCTGTCTCCTTCTGTCTCTCTGCCCCTCCCCTGCTCACGCTCTGTCTGTCTCTCAAAAATAAATGAACATTAAAACAATTTTTAAAAAATAAAAGAAAAAAAAGGAACAGAGATTTACGAGGTGCTAGCAGCAGGAAGACATTCCCAGTTACAAAAAACTCAGGAATTGGGCCTCAGACGAGCTGCACGCTGACGACCAGAGTTGGGGACAATCCCACCAGAATGCGGAAGTACTGTGGCTGAACTCCATCTGGGAGCAGAGAGTTCAAACAGGAGCAAATCCGAATAGTCACCACGATGTGAGAAAATAGGACATCAGTGGCATGAATTGTGTAAAAGATTTCCTTTTATTATAATACATGTATTTTTAATGTTTTTTCTAATGTTCACTTATTTTTGAGACAGAGAGAGACAGTGTGAGCAGGGGAGGGGCAGAGAGAGAGGGAGACACAGAATCCAAAGCAGGATCCAGGCTCTGAGCTGTCAGCACAGAGCCCGACACAGGGCTTGAACCCACAAATTGCTAAATCAGGACTTGAACTGAAGTCAGATGCTTAACCAACTAAGCCACCCAAGTGCCCCAGAACAATGCTTTTTTTTTTAATTAAAAGAATTTTTTTAAATGTTTATATTTGAGAGAGAGAGAGAGAGTGAGAGAGAGTATGCGAGCTGGGGAGGGGTGGGGACACAGAGTCTGAAGCAGCTCCAGGCTCCGAGCTGTCAGCACAGAGCCCGACGCGGGGCTCGAACCCATGAACCGTGAGATCATGACCTGAGCCGAAGTCGGATGCTTAACTGACTGAGCCCCCCAGGCGCCCCTAAAACAATGCTTCTTAATTAGGATTTTAACCAGCTTCTAACTTCCACTTTTATCTTTTTTTTCCCTTTAATTTAAAACATTCAAATCCCAAATTTAGTCCAATAGAACATGACAAGATGATGGGCTTTGATGTCTGATCTGTAGCCTTGACCAAGGCCTCTTAACCTCTCAGTCTGTTGTTTTTTTTTTAATGTCACTAAAGTGTATTATAATAACAGTCTTTCATATAATTATTCAACACACATGGACTGATTTCCAGTTACACGTCTGTTAGAACTCAAAAAAATTCTTTTTAATGTTTATCTTTTGAGAGAGAAAGGCACACAGTGCGAGCGGGTGAGGGATGGAGAGAGAGGGAGCTCACATGTGGGGGAGGGGCAGAGGGAGACAGAATCTGAAGCAGCTCCAGGCTCTGAGCTGTCAGCACAGAGCCTGACACGGGGCTTGAACTCACGAACTGTGAGATCATGACTTGAGCTGAAGATAGATGCTTAACCGACCGAGCCTCCCAGGCGCCCCAAGGATTTTATTTTTAAGTAATCTCTAAACCCAACATGGGGCTCGAACTCACAGCCCTGAGATCAAGAATCACACGCTCCACTGACCGAGCCGGCCAGGTGCCCCCCAACGCCATGAACTATTTAAAAAAAAGAAAAGTTAATATGCTAAAACAACGTCGACAAGTGAGTCTTCCTGCTCAGAGAGGGTGGGGTCAGGAGGGGTGGCCGAACAGGGTGGCGGACGGATTTCCTCCGGGCCCAGGGAGGGGGGCTCGTACCTGATGCAGCTAACGAGAAGCACAGGAGGGCAAATGTGCCTTTTAAAACGTGGTCACTGTGAGAAGACTGAAAACAGGAAGAGCGTCTCCGCAGCAGGAAGCAGCAGACGCGCGCTCCGCAGCGAGACAGAGCGAACAGCGGCCACGCGGGGTGACCGGACGCGGGTGCTAACACGCCTCTCCCGCGTAAGAGGAACGACAAATACATCCGGCTCCTCTTTAAAAGACAAAGCCTCCCAGATTTGGTAAAAGAAAAAACAAAACTGAACTGAAGTCTGTAAGAAAGGGTCTAAAAGAAAGCAAATCAGAAAGGTTAAAATTTAAGTGAGAGGAGACAGGCCAGCAAATAGAGACGGAAGGAAATGCACGTTTCGGGGCTGCAAGTGGAATTCCACACACTAAGGTGAAATGAGGTAAAAGTGACCGAGTCTTCCTGACAAAGGCTGTAACCACAGCAAAGTGGTAACAACGAAAGTAATTGGAAAGGTGCTCGTTACTACTTATTAACAGGCAGCGAGGGGCGGGGGCCACACATCTGGGGGCGGACGGCCCTGGACCCCCAGGCCCTGCAGCTGGACCGTCGCCCTGGAGCCTGGGATAATCGTGGATGCACACGCGGTCGTGGGAACCGCACGGAGACTCCGCGTGCTCTGCGTCCCCTGTCCCCGCAGTGCCGTCCTGTGAGGGCCGGGATGACCCTGGACCCCGGTGGGGACCCCTCACGCTGCCCTTTACGGGCACCCCCGCCACTCCCACCTTCTCCGGAACCCCCGGCACCCCCTGGCCGGCACTCCGTTCCTATAATTTTGCCATTTCGAGAATGGAATGCAAATGGGCTCATGACGTATGTGACCTTCGGGGACTGGCTCCTTCTGGGCCAGCACAGTCGCTATTGAGCCGGGACACGGTGCGCCGGGCGGGGTCCCTGGTAACCACCCCGCTGACGGCCGCCTGGGCTGTCCCCGGTGTCGGGCTCTAACAAAGCTGCCACGAATGTTCTAGCGTGGGTGAGTGTCTGGAATGTTCTAGCGCGGGTGAGTGTCCGTTTCCCACAGAGGAGCACAGCTGCTGGGTCGCAGGCCAGACAGGCCAGACGTGCCCCCGAAGGCTGTGCCTCTGGGTGCCCGGAGGCCACGTGGGGAGGCCGGTGTCCACGTCCCTGGCGTGCAGGCCGCTGTTTTCCGTTCTAACCGCGTCGTTGTGTGAACCACGCCGTTGTGCCCACACTGATATGTTCTTGCAGCTGCCAGTCTTCGCTTCCCCGAGGCCAACGACGCCCTTTCCTGCGCTCACTGCCCCGGGCGGGCCTCCCCCGAGGGTCCCGTCCCGTCTCCGCGTCCTAACGGGGTTGTGCCCACAGCGCGGGGCTTCGGGGATCCCTGTGCGTCCTGCGTACCAGCCCTTCGCCGTGCACACGGCTCTCCGCGACGCCACCGGGTGAGGGTGGCCTTCCCAGCCTTTAACCGTTCACGCAGGAGAAGCTTTTAATTTTGATGAGGTTCAAGGTGGCGGTTTTTCCACTGACGTATCGTGCTTTGCTGTCGCTCCTAAGAATGAAAACTGTGATGCAGCCCTGAGAGACCTTCCCCTGCGCTTTCTTCTGAAAGGGCCACACTTTTACATTTTGGACTTAAATGTGATCCATTTTGACTGTGTGTGTGTGTGTGTGTGTATTCTGGTGAAATGCACATAACACCAAAGTCCACCATTTTATTTTTAAAAAATTTTTATGTTTATTTCTGAGAGACAGAGAACGCACGAGTGGGGGAGGGGCAGAGAGGGGGAGACACAGAATCCAGAGCAGCTCCAGGCTCTGAGCCGACAGCACAGCACCCGACGTGGGGCTCATGACCGTGAGATCATGACCTGTGCTGAAGTCGGCCGTCCAAGCCCCCCAGGCGCCCCCTGAAGTTCCCCACTTGAAAGCGCACCACTCGGAGGCATTAAGTACATTCACCATGAGCAACCACACCGGTCAGTTCCCACTCTTTCATCTTCCCAAACGTAAACTCGGCCAGTCGGCAGCCACGCCCCACCCCTCCCCCAGCTCCTCACCCCAGCATCCAGTTTCTGTCTCTGTGAACTTGCCCATTCTAACTGCAGCACGTGAGGCTTAGGTCACAGTCTGTATTTTTGCCCGTGGGTGCCCTGTGCGTGTCCCAGGGGTGTCCCGTGGGTGTCCCGTTGCTCAGCTCCATTTATCGAAGAGGCTGTGGCTTCCTCCACCGAACTGCTTTGTGACTTTTGTCAGAAACCACTTGGGCAGATTCGTGTGGGTCTATTTCTGGGCGCTTTGTTAGACTCTATCGATTTATGATTTATCCCTTCACAATGTCACGCAATCCCGATTCTGTCGCTCTATGGGAGGGGTTTATATCTACTCTCTCCTTTTTTTCAGGATCGTTGTTAACTATCTAGATTCTTCGTCTTTCTATATATATTTTAGAGGGACACCTGGGTGGCTCAGTCAGTTAAGCGTCCAACTTCAGCTCAGGTCATGATCTCACAGTTCGTGGGTTCGAGCCCCGCATCGGGCTCTGTGCTGACAGCTCGGAGCCTGGAGCTGCTTCGGATTCTGTGTCTCCCGCTCTCTCTGACCCTCCCCTGTTCATGCTGTCACTCTCTCTCTCTCAGAAATAAATAAAAACATTTACAAAAATTTAAATTTTAGAATAATCTTGTCCATGTCCACAAAACACCTTGCTGGGGTTTTAATGGGAATTCTGCTAAGTCCAGAGCTCAGGGTGGGAGCGGATGGATACCTTTATTTGCCGAATCCTCCAGTCTATGAAACACGACCTGTCTCTGCATGCATTTAGGGCTTTGGGTTCTCTCCTCGGCACTTCGGAAGATGCGGCATATAGATCTCGTACACACTTATTGAATTTACACCACAGTGTTCTCTTTTCTGGGGTAATTATGATTAGTATGGGATTTTAAAGTTTGGTTTCCACACATTTGTTTCTAATACATATAATATTTACGATATGTATTATAAATACACATGGAATTCACAAGGAAGGCAGGTCCGTGGCTCTCTGGGGGCGTCCCTGCTGGGCCTCTGTGTCGGGGCCATGCTCCCCTTGGGAAGGGCTCCCCCCTTGCCCCCGGGGCAGGGCGGTGTCAGGCTGGGTTCGCTCAAGCTCACCGTGGAAGCCACCCAGGCCAGGCCTCTCCCGGAAGGCTTTGACTTAAAGGTTCCATTTCTTTAACAGATTCAAGACTTCTTGTAGTTCCTGTTTTGTTTCTTGTGTCAGATTTTTTTATTTTTTGAGAGAGAGAGAGTGTGGGGGAGGGACACAGAGAGAGAGAGAGAATCCCAAGCAGCCTCCACGCTCAGCACAGAGCCCGACGTGGGGCTCCGTCCCACGACCCTGGGATCACGACCTGAGCTGAGATCGAGAGTTGGACGCTCAACCGACTGAGCCTCCCAGGAGCCCCAGCTGAGTCAGGCTTGTACAGTAGGGCCCAATCCCACTGGTTATGAGGCTTAATGATTTTTATACATTGTTGGATTTGATTTGCTAATATTTTGTTGAGAAGTTTTGCATTTAAATTCATGAGAGATATTGGGGCGCCTGGGTGGCTTAGTCGGTTGAGCGTCCGACTTTCGCTTGGGTCATGATCTCGCGGTTCGTGGGTTCGAGCCCCGCGTCGGGCTCTGTGCTGACTGCCAGCTCAGAGCCTGGCGCCTGTTTCAG
>NW_027528369.1:10850921-10856149 GCF_008692635.1 Crocuta crocuta | reverse complement strand
CTCCCCCTCTCTCTGACCCTCCCCTGCTCACGCTGTCTCTCTCTCTCTCCTAGAAATAAATAAAACATTAAAAAAAAAAAAAGAAGTAAATTCATGAGAGATACTGGTCTGTAGTTTTCTTGTTTTCTTCTGTCTTTGTTTTTGATAACCAGGTAATTCTGGTCTCAAAAATCTCTTAGAGAATGCTTCCTCTTGTTTTCCAGAAGAATCTGAGAAGAATTAGTGTTAATTCTTAAAATTCTTGATAGAATTCTCCAGTGAAAGTGGAAATTTACTTTTTGGTTATGAATTGTACCTGCTCAAATGGCTCTGGGACTGTTCACTTTGTCTTTTTCATCTCGGTTGAGTTTCGGTCATGTGTGCTTTTTTGTTTGTTTATTTACTTTTGAGAGAGAGAGAGAGAGAGCGAGCATGAGCGAGCGAGCAGGGGAAGGGCAANCTCGGTTGAGTTTCGGTCATGTGTGCTTTTTTGTTTGTTTATTTACTTTTGAGAGAGAGAGAGAGAGAGAGAGCGAGCACGAGCGAGCGAGCAGGGGAAGGGCAAAGAGGGAGACACAGAATCCGAAGCAGCTCCAGGTTCCGAGCTGTCAGCACAGAGCCCGACGCGGGGCTGGAGCTCATGAACCGTGAGATCGTGACCTGAGCCGAAGTTGGACGCTTAACCGACTGAGCCCCCCAGGCGCCCCGGTAGTGTGTGCTTTTCAAGTGGCTGGTCCATTTCTTCCAAGGTGTCAGAGGCACGAGCGAGAAGTTTCTGTAATATTCCTCGATAACCACTGTAAGGGCGGCAGCGTCTGGCATTGACAATTTGAGTCTTCTCTAATCTTAGTTCTGTCAGCCTCGCTGAAGGCTTATCAGTTTTACAATACTAAACTTTTACATGAAAAATAACAGTGCTGATACACGTAAGGGAAAAGCGGTTTGAAGAAATGTGAAAAAAAAGGGGCAGATACAGAAGCAGTGGTTACACTTTAGCACACTTCTCTGAATTTTTGACTAATCAAATCAGCAAAAGAAGAAAGGAACTGAGAAATATTATTAATTAAATTAATTAAGTAGGTCTAAATTTAAACTCTGTGCCCTACACTCAGGAGACACATTCTCTCCAAGTTCCCTTGTAGCAAGTACTAAAACAAGTCACTCTTTTTTTTTTTTTTATGATTATTTATCTTTTGAGAGAGAGAGAGAGACAGACAGAATCCGTAGCAGGCTCCAGGCCCTGAGCTGTCAGCACAGAGCCCGACGCGGGGCTCAAACCCACAAACTGTGGGATCATGACCTGAGCCGAAGTCGGACGCTTAACCGACTGAGCCACCCGGATGCCCTTCTTTTTTCTTTAATAAGCCTCATATCTTGTTTATTTAATTATTTCACATTTATTTATTTTTGAGAGACAGAGAGAGACAGGGCACCAGCGGGGGAGGGCCAGGGAGGGGGAGACACAGAATCCGAAGCGGCTCCGGGCTCCGAGCTGTCGCACAGACAGGCACCAGTGAACGGGTGTCCGGAGGACAGGCTGCGGGGAGAGCCTGCCTGGGGGCCAGCAGGTGGCAAGCGCCCCACAGATGGACCCACCGTTTCAGGGGTCGGTGCTGCGTGTGCCCAGGCAGCCACGTGGGGGCCTCCACGGAGGGCAGAAGCCAGCTCCACCCCCACACCAGTGCCACGAGTGGGGGCAGTGAGGGCAGAGGAGGCCCCGTGAGCAGGGACCAGCCCCCCGTCTGGGAGCACGCCCTCCCCCGACTCAAGCCGTGCCTGCTGCCCGTTCTCCAGCTGGGCAAGATGAAGGCCCTGCCCCCAAGGCGCTGCCGTTTGAGTCGGGGACAATCAGCAAAGACGACAGATTGCATGAGTGCAGCGTTACAGGGAAAATGAAGCAGGGCTAGAGGCATGCGCCCAGCCATGTGTGAGGAGCATGGAAGCCTCCTCCGGGAAGGCCTCCCTGCAAACTTGGCACTGTAGCAGAGACCCGGAAGAAGTGAGGGAGCAAGCCATGTGGATCTCTGGAGGAAGAGTCTTCCAGGCTGCTAGAACAGCATGTGCAAAGGCCCTGGGGCAGCAGCTGGCAGCACGTGTCCCAGGAAGGTGGGAAAGGAGATGACACTGGTCTCTACCACTTACTGGAGTTGACACTTCAAGTCTTTCAGGGCAGATCAAAGCACGAACATAAGTCCTGCCTGGGCGGGAAAGACAGGGGCTCCGAGGGAGTAGGACCTCACCCGGCACGTTGCTGCTCACACAGGCCCCTCCCGCTCGCTCACCCGCTGAGGCACACACCACCTCCCCGGCGTGCCCACTCGTGGGTCCACACACGTTCAGAGCCGCGTGCTCACACGGTCTACAAGCCCACGCTACACTCAAATGTAAATACAATGTGTTTCACCCAAACTAGCAGCTGCTCACACGTTTCTATCCAGAGCTCCCCCGAGTCCTCACCCAGCCTGTGAGCACATTATCTGCTGGGGAAACTGAGGCACGCAAGGTTACCGGAGGCGAAAGCCTGCACCGTGGGGAAGCCGGGTCTGGACCAGGGCTGGCGGCTGACACGGAGTCACCAGACAGCCCCTCCCACCTGCCGCCTGGTTCCGTCCACGGCGCTGCCCCAGCCGGGGTGGCCCGCGTGCCCGAGGCTGTGCAGGAGCAGCGGGCAAGCCAGGTGCCCGGGAGTGCCCCCCGCAGCTGAGCCCTCACACCCCTCGGCCGAGGCAGCACCAGGGGGTGCCTGGCCAGGGCTCTGGGGGCCAAGGGAGGCGGGCATGACCCGGCCACTCACCGGCCCACTCTGGCCTGCCCTCCCCGACCCTGCCCGGAGCTGCCCAGTCCCCAGCCCTCACCGATGCCCGGTCTTCTGTGCACGTCTGTTCCCGCGGCTCAGTGGTCAGCAAGCTCGTTTCATTTCATTTCCCAAGAATGTTCTGGAGCCCCCTGCCCTGCCCTTCTGTAGGGACTGAGAAAGGGCAGGGCACAGGGACACCCGCAGAGCTGCCACGGTCCCGGCTCCCCCCGCCACACCCAGATGCAGGCGACACCTGGCTGGGCAACACGGAGACCTCGGGTCCCGCGGCCTTGGGGTGCGCCCGGCCCTGCCCGGCCCATCACGCGCTGGAGGAGGACCCGGCAGCTAGCAGAGTCGGCGGCTGGCGGCTGTGCCCTCGTCCGTGGGGTGTGGGGCTGGAGCAGAGTGCCTGCCACGGCGAGGGGGCCCGGGAGGCAGCGCTGAGCCAGGCCCTGCTCCCGCGTGGAAGGACAGCGACGGGCCTGCAAGGAGGGAAACGAGGGGCCCCGAAAAAGGGAGGGAAGGTCTGACACAGGCCACGACGTGAGCCTTGAAAAGGCCACACCAGAGACAAGCCACGAATCGAACACTGCGACGTGAGCCACCCGGAACCGGCAAATCCAGACGGCAAGTGGGCACGCGGGCGGGGGCGGGCGGGGGCGGCCATGTCTGGAACAGGTAGAGGGGTGGCTGTGCCGCAGTGAGGGCGCCCCACACCCCTGAACTGCCTACTTTCATGTCGTTTCAGGGCCGGCCGGTACGTTCTGTGGATTTTACAGCAATTAAAGCGATGGGAGTGGTCAGGGAAGGCCCCTGAGAGGAGGGGCCTCCAATGCGTCGCGGGCATTGGGCAGGAGGGAGCGGGAGGGGAGCTGCTGGAGTGTTCCAGAAGCAGCCAGAAGGTGGGTGGAGGACAGCCGAGTGAGCGCAGGGAGGCAGAGGGCAGGGGCTTCAGGGGCCATTCCTTCTCGAACCTCTCGCAGCCTGGGGCCGGTGGAGAAGGAGACACGCAGATCAGAGGCTGCCCCTGAGGTCACCAGAGCAACTGGGACAGTGGGGGACATGGCCCCGGTGGAGTAAAGGGGTGACCTGAGAGAAGTGCCACGTGAGGGGGTGACGATCCAGGGGGTGGGGACCCTGGGGGGTGACGATCACACTGTGCCGTGAGGGGACGGCAGGAAACGAGGGCAGGAGACGCGAGCAGGGGCCGTGTCCCTCCACGCACGGAGCTTCAGGGCCGGGCCGGCCTGGAGGTTCTGCTGGGAGGGGGGCTGCCCGAGGGGGAGAAGCCTGCACTGCAGGTGATGGGCCCGCGTGGCAGGGGCGTGGGCACCCTCAGTGGCCCTTCCGCCCTGTCTATCAGGAGAGTGAAGCCAACTAAGGTTGTCAAGCTCCTCAGTCAGCGGTGAGGGAAAAGGTACACAGAGGAGCACAGCCAGGCCCAAAGCCACGGCTCCCGGGGGGCTTCCCGGCCACGGGCAGCCATCAGCCCAGACGGGCACTCAGGCCTCAGCGGAGTGCGTCTGCATGACCTCTGACCCAGAGCAACCCCAGAGCCGGGCCAGAGGCTGAGGCTCCCCTCTCCGTGCCGCGTGCTGGCTGCCAACCCTGCGGGCCGGGGGCCGGGGGCGGGGGATGGAAGCGGCCTCCGAGCAGCTGGCCCCCCGAGTCCACGGCCCCCTCTCAGCTGGAGGCCGGCCTTTCTTGAGCACCGGGGCCCCCACCCCACGCGGCCAGCCGTGTCCACCCGGCCTTCCCCACGGCCCGTAGTGGACCGTGGGCTCCAGGGGCCCAGGCCCTTGGCCATCTAGCTGGCAGCTGGCGCTCGGCCAGTGGCGCCCCTCTGGGACGGGATGGGGCCACGTGTGGCGACAAGGGCACCCAGTCATGAGGCTCCCAAGTGGACCTGAGATCCGTGGGAGGGAGGTGGCAGGGAGAGGGGGCTCGAGCGCGCCCGGTTTCCGTGCTGGCGCAGCCCTGCTCGCTCCCGGCTTTCTTGGCTGGGGCTGCTCCCCGACAGAAGGGATGCGTGTTGTCAGGGGCGGGGGGCTCGGCGTGTGTGCGTGTGCGAGAGTGTGAGTGTGTGAGTGTGTGTGTGTGTGTGTGTGTTTAAAATACAAGAAAAGCCGCGGCGGCTGCCTGGCGACACTCGGCTGTGGGAGGCTGGCCGGCTCCATCCCTGCCAGACGCCCCCACGCTGGCACCGTGGGGGCCGGGAGGGAAGGGGACGTGGACGCTTGCCACAAGCGAGTGGCGGGGCGGGCGCTTCCGGTGCCGGTGGGCGCAGGGGCCAGACTGGCAAACAAAACCCACGGCAAATTGCTGGCAGCCTGTCCGGGGCGGCGGCGGCTGCCAGGCAGAGGAGCAACGGGGAACTCGGCGGGCAGCAGGCGGCCGGAGGCGGCGGCACAGGTAACGACGCGTGGGCTCGGGAGCGGCCGGCTCTCGGCTT
>NW_027528369.1:10837955-10850875 GCF_008692635.1 Crocuta crocuta | reverse complement strand
GGGGGAGGTGGCCGGGCAGCTTGCAGGAGGCAGCGCGGGTGACCCCCAGCCCTGTTTTCCTGGCGCCCCGAGGGCCTGCTGTTTCAGGTACATTGGCCACGAGTCCCATCCCGGCGGCAGGGGACTGTCCCCGCACAGAGGAGGAGGGCTGGGCAGGCGGGCCGGGCAGCACGGGGACTCGAGGGGACAGCCCGGGGTCCCCGGCGAGGCCACGCTTTTGGCTGTGGCGCTCAGGCTCCTCCCTCCGGGACCCTGCTGGTTCTCGGGGCCAGGTCCACTCTGCCCATTTTGGCAGGTGTCCCCAAACGTCCTTGAGCGTCTGCTGTTTCTTCTTAAAGGCCCACCCAGGCACTCAGTGGGGGCGGGGAGGGTGGTTGGAGGAGCCGGGGGGCCCACAAGAGGCGTGTCTACGCCCCTCCTTCCCGTTGCCCAGAGCCCACAGGCTGGCTTGGCACCACGGTGTCTGTGGTGGGACCACAGCCAAACGTGCCCATCAGAGAAGCCTGGGAGGCGGGGGTGCCAAAGAGCCAGCTGCCAAGGGCACGGGAGGCGGGGTGTGAGCTGCCCAGCAGGGGCAGCCATGCGTGCTGAGCAGAAAGGGCCAGGGCAGCGCGAGGGTGCCCGGCAAGCCCGCCCTGGGCAGGGATTGGGGGGAGCCCGTGCACCCTCCCCCTCCCGTCGGGTGCATCTGGAGGAGGGATGCACGCCTCCCGCGGGGACACTGGAGCAGGCGGGACCCGCCACAGAGCGGCAGGGGCTCTGAACTGGGGGCTGTCCTGTGCGATGCTCGGAGCAGCAAGTGTGGACTCAGAAAGAAGGTGCCACACAGGAGGGCCGGGCATGCGTCGAGCAGGATGGAGACTCTGCAGGGCCTGTGCCCTGCGCAGGGGCGGGGCCCAGCTCTGGCAAGTCAGGAGGAGCTGGGGCTGAAGGAGCAGGGGAAGCCGAGTGTGGAGCCTGGCCGGGGCTACAGCAGCCTTGCCCTTGAGGGCAGCGAGGGGTCTGAGCGGAGATGCAGTGACATGCGGGGTACCCGGTGCAGAAGCCCAGGGGACACGGGATCTGGAGTCCGGTTGGTGGACACGGAGCGCTCAGGCAGGGCTCAGGCCAGCGCCTCCACTCGCTGCTCCTGGCCCCTCGGCCTCCTGCTTCCTGCACGGGCTCCTGGGAGATTCCCGCCAGATGTTGCTCACGGACACCACACTGATCCGCAATGAAATGCTCACGGAGCCTCTCTGGCTCTCACCACAGAAGCCTCTGTGGCCCCCGCACCGTGGAAGTGAGCCGGGGCACCCAGCCTCCCCGAGGGCCCCCGGGAATGAGCGGGGCCGCCCTCCCAGGCCGCCGCGCGTGGGGCAAGCAGCAAAGGCGTCTGCAGCTGCCTGCGGCCCTTCGCTCTGGCGTCTCCCGGCCCCGACCGCAGCCCACGGAAGGCCCTGCCGCTGCGCGCACGTCTGTTGCCTGCTGTCCGTCTGTCCGTCCAGTCATTCCAGCTGAGAGCCTGCTGTGTGCTTCGTCCTGCACGCGGAGATCCGGCTTCGTGAGGTCTAGCAAAACCAGACTCTGAGCTCTGGGCCAGACACACGTGACATCCTCCACACACGGGCCACGCGGGGCACCCCCAGGCCCTTGCAGGGTGCACAGGGAGCCATCTCCAGCCATCGAGGGGCCAGCCTTGTGCCCTCACTGGTCTCCCCACCAGGTCCCTGAACTGCAATGGACCCGGGTGGGGCCAGCTGCCCGAGTGGCCTGAGCAGGGTCACTCCCCCAGCCCCCAGCCCGTGAGAACTGCTCACACAGGGGAGGCAGTGGCTCCATGGGCACACGTGTGGCCCGGAGAGAGCTGGGCTGCTGCACTGGCCCCCTGACCCCCAGCCCCCCTGCAGCGCTCCACGAAATGGGGCTCCAGGCCCAAGCCCCTCGGGGTGGTTGCCTGGTGAGCCCTGGGCAGAGTCGCTCCCTCATGCCCTGAGCCTGCCTGCCTGCCCTCTCCCGTCTGGCCTGGCCCCTCAGCACCTCTGTCCATACTCAGGGAGCCCCGACCCCTCCCCCCGGATCAGGCTCCAGGAGTCCCAGTGAGAATGCAGCCCCCTGGGGGCACGTCCTCACTGCTAAGGCCACTAAGTCCGTGGGGCTGGAGGAGAGGAGGGTAGGGGTGTCCAGACCGGCTACACTCAGTGGGGGAGGGGGCGGAGGGGCGGGGGAGGGCTGCCTGCTGTGAGGCCTCCCCAGGCTCATCCGTAAGAGAGGAGGATGCTCCAGCTGCCCTCAAGTTCACAGGGCCATGGCGCCTGTGGCCCAAAATCAGCCCAGGAAACACCAGCTGGTGCCTAGCAGGCTCCATATAGCCAAGGCTGCCAGCCGCCATCAGCCCCCAGGTGTAGACAACCCCTCTGCCACGTCTTCCCCGGGGCCCCTCGTGGAGGACTGGGGCCTTCCTTCTGGTCTGGCTGCCTTTATGAAGAAAGTGTCAAGACCTCCTTGTGCTGTTGGCAGGGACGGGGGCCTGAGACCCTGGAAAGCCCCTGCTTGGGGCCTCGAGACGCTGTGCGAGCCCCCCAAGCACGGCCTCACTCGGCACCCCACACCTGGAGGTACAGAACACGCCCCTCAAACGCAAGAGGCTCAGGGAGAAGGGACCGTCCGCAGGGCCCTGCCCGGAGGGGTCCTTGGGCTCCTGGCCTAAGGGTCTTAGGAGAAGTCGGCACACGGCAGGTCTGCCTTCTTGCATTTGGTGCCTCTGCTCTGCCAGGCCCTCCCTGGCCCCAAGGGAGGGCTGGTGGGCACAGATGGCTCCCCTGAGATCCCCACAGGTGCGGAGTCCTGTGAGGGCGCTGCCAGACCCCAAGCTCCAGTTGCAGGTGGCGGCCACAGGGAGGCTGTGCCCACCAGGGCCCGAGTCCTGTCCCCGTGAGCTTTCCTGGGCAACAAGTGTCCCTCATGCTCTCATGGTCCCAACTTGGAGCCTCTACCCAGGATCAGAACTGCAGGCCTCCCCTCCACCACTCCTCCCTCCTGCAGGGGAGGGTCCCAACATGGGAGAGGCTCTCTAGCAGGCCCAGGGATGCTCAGTCCTCCCCGACTCCACATTAGGGCTTTAACCCACCTGTCCTGGCCTCTGGATTGAATCTCTGGCCAACTGCCTGCTCCGACGCGGAGAGCCTCACCTACAGTGGCCAGGTAAACACCCAGGAACGGTGCCAGTAACTGAGCCAAGCCTGAGCTCGGCCCAGGGGTCTTGTCTAACCGATGGGGAGGCAGCCACAGGGACTCTGAGAGATGACAATTCACCTCCCCAAGGCTATGGAGCTGCCTGGGAACGGCAAGCCCGGAGCCCTGGGCGAGGCCACCAGGATGCGTAGACGCAGGAGCCAGGACCCTCCCCCAGGAATGATGCCGGCCCTTCAAGGTCAGGGTCCACAGGTCCAGTGCCGGCACCCTCCCCCACGCAGGCGACGCGCTTGAGAGGGGGTCAGACGAACCGGAGCCACATCCCCTTCCGCCCCCAGCCCCGGCTGCCTCTCTCCCCGCGCTGCCGGCGAGTTAATAAGCTACGCGTGCAGCGTCGGGATAACACGTTCGGCAGAACAAATAGTGTTAATTTGCAGCATGCTCGCAGCCTGGCGGTACCGAGCCTGGAGGGCGGGGGCCGCAGCTGCGCCAGGACTAAATGCGTGAGCAGGGGATTAGTGGGGCCATGCGTCACCGTCAAAGGGACAAAGTCCCCAACTCCGCCTAGGGGCAGCCTCGCACCTCCTGGGAGGAGGCTGTTTCCAGGAACCTCTCCTCTGCTGAGATCCCTGCCCAGAGGGTCCGGTGCCCATCACTGGGCCACCCAACAGCGCCGCCTGGGTCGGGAGTGGGGTCAGGCACGGCCTCCCTCTGCGCCTCCAGGGGCCCGGGCCGCACCTGGTGGGGCAGGTGGCTTGGCCTCACTGGCTGCGGCCCCTAAAACACATCTGTGGCCAGATCTGCGTCCGACCTTGTTCTCAGCATCCTCTCCGAGGCCTCCATGGACACCTCACCTCCCACTTCCTCCCTTCCTTCTTCAAGACCCTCCCCACTGTGAGCCTAATTAATCTGCCTGTCTCTTTGCTCCTACTTAGTCCTCACTATCCACTGCTCGGAGCCTCAGACCCCTATTGATTGGTGGCGATGCTGGCGGCTCCGAGACACACCGCCTCTCCCAGGTGACTTATCTTCCACGGCCGCCCCCCGTCCATCCGGCTGATGAGCGCCTGCCGGAGGCGCTGGGGAAGGCTGCCATCGCATGAATATTTAACATCGGCGCATCCATCCCTGTCGCTGCTGGCGGGAGCCAGGGGCTCTCCTTCCTGATCCTTCCAGCTCTGGGAATCTGGGCTGTTCCCCAGGGGCCAGAAAGAAGGCAGGTGTGGCGGAGGTGGGGTCTTTGCCCCCCTCCCTGGTCCTCACCAGCCTGAGAGGGGCCGAGGGTCTTCTCACCTGCTTTCTCTGTGCGCCCCCCTCTCCCACCCCCGCCTGTGGGGAGGAGGGTCCGTCTGATCTGCATGTCTGCTTTCAGGGGCCTGCGGCTAGGTCAGTGCTGGGCTCTGGGGGCCTGCAGCGAATGCCTGAGGGCATGGCTTGACCCAGGCCACAGCCCCGGGCCGGGAGCCAGGGCGCGCACTGCCCAGTCCTGTGTCCTCCCTCCAGAGCCGGGCCCACACCTCTGCTTCCGGACGAGGGAACTCGGAGGGGGATGGTCTTTCTCCTGACTCCGGATGACCCAGGGTCAGGGCCCTGGGCAGTCTGCCTGCCTGGGGCCACCCGCCCACCCATCTGACTGCCTCAGAACCTCCTGGGAGAGGCGAGGCTCTCTAACAGGGGAGCCCCTCACCCAGGGATGCCCACCGCTCGGGCTCACCAGCAGCCCTTCCAGCACGAGGGGCCTGCTGGGGGCTTGGACAAGTCGGGACACCCTCTCAGGCTCCGGGAAATCAAACCCCACACCCAACACATACAGACGCAGAACTGGCCCCAGGAGTGTGGGGAAAGAAGAGGGGCCCTGGGGTCCCCTGGAAGCAAACCAAGGCTGGCGGGGGCCATGGGGGGAGGCTGCAAGGATGGGCCAGACCTCGCGGGCGGGGACAGAACGAGCCCTCCCAGAAGAGGACGGGGCACGGCCCCTCTTCACCTCCTGAACCCCTGCTTCCCGCTGACCCCGTTCGCCCCGGTCCCAGGCAGCCTCCATCCCTCTCGTCTCCTGCTGGACGGATTCCTACTCTGCAGAAAAACCGTCTTTCTGGGATGAGATTTAACCTCCAACCACAACCCGTGAGAGTCCGTGAGCAGTGCTGTGCTCGAGGGCCCGTCCTCTACACCTGGACCTCGCTGTCCCACCAGCCCGGCTCCAGACGGCAGCCGTCTCCACAGCCCCCCACTCGCTCCTGACCGCGGGGTCCTGGGGGGCTTGTCTGCAGGGTGGGATGTGGGTTTGGCTGATGGGGAAGAGGGGCGGTGTGCAGGGTCTCTCCTCTCCTGCCCGGGGCCAGTCCCTGCACCTCTCCCCGAGCCTGGGGGGCCACGGTCACTGCCGGGTCACATCTGTGGGGCACACGAGAGGGGCTCCAGATGCACAGAAGGGAGGCACGCGCCGACGTCAGTTTCCTCCGGCGCCCTCTTGGCGCCAGAAGCCGCCTGTTCGTTTGAATGCATAATTAGCCCGAGCATTCTACCTCGCTAATTTCAAGGCAGGGGAAGGGAGTGGAGGGGTGCGGGAATTTGCATATTAATTTAGCCGAGGGAGAGAAAATTGTTTACCACTTCCTTCTCGCTGAGGACTTAACTCTTTCCTGTTTGCCGTCTGGAGCCGTGTGGGAGGGCCTGCATGGGGCACCGCCAGCCACCCCAAGGCCCGAGTCCCCAGGGCCAGACCGGGCCGTACGGGGCGCCTCCAGGGACTGACAGCGCACGGACAGGTGCTGCTGGGGTCTGCTAATGACCCCCGCCTCCAGTCTTCAGGACTGGAGGTACCTGGGTCCTCAGGCCACCCCTTGTCTTCATCCACTTAGTTACTTATGCTGCAGCCTCCACGCACTCCAGATACTGGGGGCCATGGTGGGTACACGTGGCTGCCCCCCTCCACCAGGGTGACAAGCCTGCACTCACAGAGGGGTGGCAGAGGAGAGCTACAGAGGACCCTCCAATTTCGGAGGGAAGACAAGCTTCCACAGGAGTGGTCAAGGCAGGCTTCCTGGAGGAGGTGGCATTTGCCCTGGGCCCTGTAGGAGGCGGCTTTTCACAGGCAGAGGAGGACGTCCTTCCAAGTGATGGAGCTTGTGACAGTTGGGGCCAAGGGACAGGAGGCACTCTGAAGACATTTGGGGAGCTGGGTCCTTTGTTCTGCTCGGATTCAGGGCTTGTGAGGTCTCAGAAAGGCCCTGAGGAGGGAGGGCAGAGCGAGGCCAGTGCCCTGAACTTAACTACGTCTCCACGTTACTCTGAGCCTCCGTCTTGTGTGAGGACGGCTCTAATAACTCCACAAGCGGTTGCGGGCTGCAGTGGGGACGCCTGGCGCCCCTGCCGGGTCCTGTCTTCCTGTGGCTGAGACCCCCACGGGCTGAGACCCCCACGCAAGGACAGCAAGGCATCTGCTTGGAGAAGTTGGAGCCTCCAAGTGACCACGCAGCTCAGAGAGACCCAGAGGCCATGGTTAATGGGGGACACTTGTAGGCAAAGGCCTGGTCCTCAGCGTGGCAGGGACAGGGGCGCACAGCCGGTCCCCGTCTCCCAGACCAGTGAGCATCAGATGAGTCGGCCACGGAGTGCCTGAGCCACGCCTGCCCCACACGGCAAACCTGGGTGGGAGCGGCCCACTGCCACGCCCGGCGGCAGCCAGGAGCACGGGCCACACGAGGGCTTCGCACGGCATTTCCTGAAGTGCAGGGCCAGCGCCTGAACCAAGCTCTGGAACTAGGATGCGGTGCCCTAACCGCCAAGCCAGGGCCCTTCTCAGAGACTCCTCTGCATCACAGTAGGCCTGGCCTAAGCCTAGGCCAGGGCAGACATCACTGATCGATCACAGTGCCCCAGGCCAGACGTCGCTAATCAATCACAGCGCCTTCTCCCACAACCCATGGAACTCCAGGGAGCCACCGTCTGCCAGCTGTTTGCCACCTGGAGTAGATGAGCTCCAGGATGCCCCCTATAAGGGGTGATCCACACCCACACGCAGGTCACCGAGGAGCCTCGCGGCTGCCAGTGTGGACAAGAACTGGGCCGCAGACCCAGGAACATCATGCTCCCGCCAAGCTTTCTCGCAGCCGCAAGCTGGTGAGCGGGGGGCTCGCGGGGCTGCGCCTGGACAGCTGGCCACCACGCCAGGTGCGAGATCTGCTTCCCAGCTCAGCAGTGCACCAGAACCAAGAACACGGGCCTTGGGGGTCACAGGGACTTGGGTCCTGGAAGGCCTGAGCTCTGCTGCTGGCCATCCCACGGCCTGGAGGATGTGCCTCAGTGGCATGTACCGTGGCACAGGGCACGTCCTCGACAGTCGGTGCCGGTGGGCACTGACACACATGCTCAACCTCAGAAGCCCACGATGACAAGAGCCACATTGCCACAGGCCGTGACGACGGCCACAGGGACCTGTGCCTTTCACACAGGAGACGAGAGGACGCGGGGTGTGGTGAGGTTAGGGAGGGACAGCGGTAGCCAGATCAGGGACACAATGACATCCAGAAGCAGACCTTTTGGTTGTAGGCAAAGGGTCTGGTGAGGGAGGGCGGCCCCGGAGCAGCCACCGTGCAGCCAGCAGGTGACAAGGCACCCTCAGAGCCAGTGCAGGTGAGTCAGGGCCTGGACAAGTGCTCAGCCCCCCAGCACGGCCAGGCCCCTCCCCATAGACCCCTCTGCTAGAGGGGGCGTGGGGGGAGCTCTTACGCCAGCCACTCAGCAAAGCTGTCAGGACGTGGCTGTGGTGGAGGGGAAACCGCACAAAGCACACGGGCGGAGCAGAGCGGCTCAGCTCTCCAGGGACCAGGCTGTGGGGGGACAGAGCAGCGCAGCTGGGGCTAGAGGGGGTCACTCCAGAAACTCAGGAATACAACAGGAGGCAAGACACCCCACGCTGCACCCCTTCTTGCCCAGGCCGTCCATCCCCAGCCCTCCTCCCAGGGAGCTGAGGGGGGCCGCCTTCTGTGGGCGTGGGGCTTGTGGAGGGCTCCTGTTTCCCTGGGACAGAGGCCTGAGGACCCCGCTGTGCAGCCCACAGGGCTTCTCAGGGCGGGAATGCAGATTCCGGGGCCCGCCCAGGCCCAGGGAACCCAAACCCACCCTCCAGGGTCCTACTAGCCGATCGCTGGGGCTCTCCCAAGGTCCGTGCCCACGAGGGTCCGAGAGGCTCCCTGTCCTGCGCCTCCCCCTTCAGGGAGCCTGGGGACAGAACAGCAACGCACTCGGGTGGGCGTGGAGCCACCGCAGGGCTGAGGGGCATCGCTGGTGGAGGGGGACTGGGGGAGCACAGACCCTGAGCTCATGGACATGGAGCGACAGGGTAGGGGGCTGTGAGTGGGGTGCCCTTGGCCCCTGAGAGACGGAGCCCAGCTGGTGGGGTCTATGCAGCGGTGGGGCGGGTGCTCTGGGAGGCGGGAACAGCTTACTCGGCCCCCGCTGTCTCCACTCATGCGAGTGTGCTGGGATGGCTCCTTTGTTCGGATCCGTGGGCATCGGGGCTGGGGCTGGAGGTAACCGGCTCCCTCCCGCAGCTGGCTGTCAGCTCACATCTGCGAACCAGCTTCATTTGCACTGTCATTAAAAACCCCAGGTCTGACAGGTAGGGAAAATCTCCCGTAGAAACACCAGCCCAGGGATCAAGCACGGCTCTAGCAGGAGCCCACCAGGCCCCTCGTCACTTTGGGCTGGGCCGGGCCGCACAGGGGCTGGCCTGCCGAGAGCACACGGCAGGGCCTGAGAAGAGACACAGAGGTGCAGGCAGCGGGCTGGGTGCCACAATGGGTGGCCTCACACCGCCAGCCCCGCCGACAGATGAGGACGCACAGCTGGAACTAGACTCCTCTCTGGCCTCTGGCTGGAGACCCTGCCTGCCATCCGCCTCCCTGCTCCTGTGGGGGGGCGGGGGGAGGCGTGCCCGTGGGCGTCCACCAGGGCCTGGGGGAGAAGCCCATGTGTCTCTCCCTGGGCACTGGGGGAGGGCCCCGTGCCCCCCACCTGGTCGCAAGGACACAGGCCACCCCTATTCCTCGAGACTGCCCCATCACTCGGGCATGCCACTTGCTCCCCCGCTTGCTTCGCCGGGGCCACGGCTAAGACGACAGGAAGTGGGTGGAGCAGGAAGAGCACTGGGCCGGGCATGCATGGGTGACACGTCCCTCAGGTCACCCTGGAGCTCTGCCCTCATGTCACCTGACCGGACCCTGGGCCACGTGAAGCGCTCAGTTCCCAGGGGAGCCTGCCCCCCAGTCTACCTCTACGGGGTGAACGCACATGGACACCAGCCCCAGGTCACAGACCCGGAAGCGTGTCCTTAGCACCCACCGCCCAGAGGCCCTCCTACGGCAGGGTGGCAGTGGCCGGTCTCAGGCACTGTCTGCTGTGTGTGGCCTGCTTTGTGCGGCTGCGAGCCGGGGAGCCTGGCCACACAGACAGCAGGGGCCTTGGCTGGAGGCTGGGTCTCTCCCCAGGGCACCAGTGCTCATACGGCTGTCGACACCCGGAAAAAGTTCACAGAAAGTACAGGAGGGACGATGCACCGTCCCGGGGTATCCAGCCCCCTCCTCGGAGACAGGGGGGCCTCTGCAAGGCCGGGACCACGGCACGGCCCCGCAGCACTGGCACCGAGGCCCGGCGCGTGCAGGGTTAAGTGCTGATTATAGCTTTGTCTCTGCGTCGGGTGCATAATGTGCTCATTTGCATACTGCAGTGTGCGCTCAATTAAAATGAACTTTTAATTTCTTCTAAGTAAATTACTTCTTGCCAGTACGTGACGCGCACAAATGTCAGAATAATGGGAGAGCCTTAATGAGCTGGGGAGTGGAGCCGGGTGGGGGGCCGCTGGGAATAACCCCCGGAACACGCATGTCCACATGCTGCACAGACAGGCCACGGATGGATGCACAACCACGACCCACCTGGCACACTCCTGCACTGCAGGCCCGGGGCATGTGCCACCCACAGCCCGCTCCCTGCGTGCCTCCAAGCGTGGGCACACCCACTTACACAGACGGGATACACACAGACGTGGACCCAACCTCCCGTCCCCGGGCTTATTTATGTCATGAAAAAGGAAGTAAATGTGGAGGAGTTGAAACAAAGAAACAGAATCCAGAGCTACAGAGAAGGCAGAGGCTGTACTGCCCGAGGGGGCGTGGGGAGAGAGCCGCGGACGGCCAGGGCAGGGGCAGTGCGGTGGCAGTCCCACGGCCGCTCCCCCAGAGACAGACACTGCACCCCACTAGCCCGAGCCCGGCCTGTCTGGAGCCTGAGCCCTGATCTCCACCTTCTCCCCGCATCTCCCCTGCTGGACAGCAGGAGAAGCAGGTGCAGGAAGGGGTGCACTGCCCTGGGCACACAGGGACTGGCCGGTCTGTCCCCAAAGCCTGTGTCTTTCTCCTCCGCACCCTTCAGGAGCCGAGACTGGAGAATGTCGGGGAGCAAGAGCCTTCTGCTGGCCACGTCGGGGACAGGAAGCTGACACAGCACCCCCCCCCACCCCCCCCTGCGGCCCGGCTCGGACGGCTTCAGCACCTTGGAGAGGGCCCGGCTACGCGGTCCGGGGGAGCCTGTCGGGAGGCGCACAGACCTGCAGTCAAGCACTGGCTCCAGCCCTGAGGGGCAGAGTGGCCATCGCAAGCCTTGGCCGCCCCGCTGTGTCCTGTGAGCCCGCCTGGGCTGGGGGCTCCTGCCACCCGGTGACTGTGCCAGTGGCCATGCCGTGAAGCCCGGCCAGGGCTGCTGCTGGACGCCTGCGGGCAAGCACCCCACCGAACCCAACGCAGGGCTTCAGTCCTGGAGGGAACGGTCTTCTCAGGTCCTGGGAGGGTCAAAGGAAAGCTTGAGACGTTGATATGACCCTCAGAACATGTGGACGGGGCTTCCCAAGAGCATGGAGCACAGCCAGGAGACCGCAGGCACTGCCCAGGCCTGGGGTGCCTCGCACAGCGTTGGAAGAGGTCCTGCAGGGAGGGGCACAGACATCACCGACAATTTAGGACAAGTGCCTACCCTTTAATGGGTGGTCAGGGAGGGCTTCCTGGAGGAAGAAGTCCTGAGCGTGATGCATCAGGCTGAGGACTCATCAGGGGAATGCAGGAGTCAGAATGGCCTGGGCCAGTGGAGGGCTTGTGTCCAGGCGTGTTGCAGGCTGAGGTGGTGGGGTGAGTAGGATCCCCTGACAGGCTGAACCAGCTCACAAAGGGCACGGGCCGTGCACCAGAGCTCCTGGAAGGGACACACTGGAAGTGACCACGCTGAACAGATGACGGGAAGGCTCAGTGTCCCTGGGAGGTGGACGTGGAGGCCCTGGGGGTCCGAGGCTCTGGTCAGAGCCTCCAAGTGGGCTGTGGGTGATTCCTCTTGATCCAGGGACACGCCGAGAGGGTGGCAGGTAACCTGTCCTTGTTCACAGGTGCAGGGAGGGCGGGGGCCTCCAGGGACACCTCCTCCTCCTCTGATGTGCCCAGGGCTCCCAGGGCACAGACGGAAGGCCCCTGCCCAGCTCTCACTGGGCAGAGAGTGAGCCTGAGGCCAAAGGGTCGCTCAGCCAGNGAGGGGGGGGCGGGCCGGGCTGGGGCACCAGCCGCGGGGAAGCGGAGAGGGCGTCTCTGCCGCACGCACCCGTCCTGGAGACCCCGCAGCGCCCAGAAAGGGGGCAGCAGCCTGGTGTCCGAGGTCCCGGCAGTGGGCTGACGCACCGCAGGGAAACCAGGAGGGTACGTGGACAGGAGGGGGAGGAGACAGGTCAGAGCTGGGAGGCTCGTGCTTTCACCCCTCCTGTCCGGGGCTTCCAAACAATGCCTGGCCTGGGCACTCACCCTCAGTGCTCCTCAGGGCCAGCCAAACGGTGACAACACAGTCACCACGCCTGCACCGCGTGGCCTCCCTGCCTTTGCTCACAGTCCTCACACCTGCCCCCCCAACCCCCGGCTGACAGGCTCAACCCCTGAACCAGCTAACCAGCTGCACCGCTGCTGCCCGGAGCTCGGCCCCCCGCCAGCACAGAGTACTTCTCTCCCTTCTAATCTGCCTCAAAGTGACACGGCCGGGCCACCCGCCCTCCCCTCCCGCCATGGGGGTGCGGGGACACCCGCAGGGCCCAGCCGAGCGTGCACCTACCCTTAGCAGGGGGTGGCAGTGTCCTCTGCGGGGGAGGGGCGCTCTCCCCCCTTCAAGCAGCTATGCCTTTAAGAGGACGCATCCCACCCTCGGCCCCCTTCCCCCCTGTTTTTCATGCCAGTCTCTCCCTCTGGATAGACAATTACCACTTTGCTGGCAGCTGGGCTGTGCGTGCGTGCGTGTGTGTGTGCGTGTGTGCGCGTGTGCGTGTCTATCTGTGCACACGAGGTGACTGGAGCCCAGCGCTGAAATTTACATTGAACCACAAATTAATTTCATAATTTTTTCCTCTCTAATTATGCCAACATCTGCTGCAAAGCCAAGCTGTGCACATGCATTTTAATATCCACTCCCCCTCCTCCCTCCTCATAGCATCACTGTCTGGCTCTGCACTGAACTTTTCAATAATTAGCACCGAGAGAAGATCTCGACTTCCATCTCTCCTGTCTTTCAAGATGGGGAGAGACAGGCACAAGAAGGGACAGAGAACGGTGGGGGGGGGGCGAAGTGGAGAGAGGTGCAGGAGGGAGACAGAGAGGGGTCTGTGCATCAGTCTCTGAGCAGGTGGGGTAGGGCCGGAGGGTGCCCGATGGTGACTTCTGCGGGGG
>NW_027528369.1:10833671-10836905 GCF_008692635.1 Crocuta crocuta | reverse complement strand
GGGGGGGGGGGGGGGGCAGGGAATGGGGACCAGGGCGGGTGCGTGTTCACAGGAACCCCTGGCATCCCAAGGACATAGCCCCTGCAGCCAGGATGTGCCGAGGAGGCCGCACAGACTCTGCCAGTCCCTCTCGTACTGACAAGCCACACGGCTCAGTCTCCCAGAAACCAAGAGGCAAAGAAGAGTCAAACCCAAGTGTTTCCTGTTTCCTGCAAGTAGGATGTGGGGCCAGATGAGGCTGCAGACTCTCACCTGCTCTCAGCAACCTTCCAGAGAGGCCCATCAACGACCAGACAGGGTGCGTCTGGCCCAGGCCCTTCACTGTGAGATGTCCTGCCTGGGTCCCCAACAGGAGGGGTGCCTGACCATGTATGGGGGCACCCACACCTTCTGGAGGCTTTCTGTGCCCACACGGGGCTGGCTGAGACCCTTCCAGGCTTGCGCCTCCCACAGGGTCCCCAGGACGACAAAACCTTTATTCCCCTGTTTCTCTCCATTCACCCCAGTCCCAGAGCTCTGTGAGGGCAAGACTTTTCTTTTTTAATGTCTTAGAGAGAGAGAGAGAGAGAGAGAGAGAGAGAGAGAGAGTCTTATGCAGGCTCCACACTCAGCATAGAGCCCAATGGGGCGGGGAGGGCTCAATTCTATGACCCAGGGATCGTGACCTGAGCTGAAATCAAGAGCTGATGCTAGGGGTGGTTGGTGGCTCAGTCAGTTAAGCGTCCAACTTCGGCTCAGGTCATGATCTCAGAGTCCGTGAGTTCGAGCCCCGTGTCGGGCTCTGTGCTGACAGCTCAGAGCCTGGAGCCTGCTTCAGATTCTGTGCCTACCTCTCTCTCTCTCTCTCTCTCTGCCCCTCCCCCAGTCAGGTGTGCTCGTGCATGTGTGCTCTCTCTCTCTCAAAAATAAGTAAACATTAAAAAAAAAAAAGAGTTGGATGCTTAATCAACTGAGTCACCCGGGCATCCTGTGGACAAGACATCATCTGTCGCCCCAGAGCCTCACACTTGGCTGATGTTCAGCGACTGCAGTTAAATAACGAGTAAATGAATGACGTAACTGAGGCGCATCATCAGGGTGCCCTCGCACAGGAAACAAAGTGCATGTCTCTCTTGCGGTCCAGGATGCTCAGCCTCACCGTTTTCAGCGTCCACACTGCCCCTGGCTGGGAGGCGGGCAGTAAGTGGAGAGCAGCCCCCTCTGTTTCCGCACCAGCTAGAACAGACCCACGTTTACTGAAGCTACAGCGCGCCAGGCACCATGAAGGTTTCCACAGAGCACAGTGCGGAGCCCCTGACCGGCCATTCGCTCACTGTCCAGAAGAGAACGTCGGCAAGAAAGTGGTGAGGCTCGGCATGGGACAGCCCCAGCCCAGCTTCCTGCCTGGAGCAATCCCCAAACCGGCATAGGAGACAGAGCCCCAGGCGGCGTGGCGGCCTCAAGAGGCGGAGGAAACAGGTTCGTGTGGGCTGCTGAGGGGCCTAGGAGCACAGAGAGAGACGCGTGCAAAGACGGACGCCCGGAAATCCGCACCCCTTCCTCGAGTCTGTGAACAGTGAGCCGCACGTGTGAAGGGTGGGACTCAACAGGACCTGGCCGAGAACCACTGCGGGCTGTGAGCTGATGGCAGTGTGGAGCCGGCACGGGCCGGGGCTGGGGGCCACTGCAGAGCAGACAGCCCGAGTGCAAAGACCACACCAAACACCCCGCACAGCATGCGGCAGAGGTCTTGCCCTAACAAAGCCCAAACCACGCCTGAGCCCAAACCAGGCTGAGCCCGTAACTGAGCTCAGAGCCAGAACAGAACGCGATCGTCTTCCAAGAAGGGTCACGATGTCCAGCATACAATACAGAACTACCAGAAATGCGGAGCAGCAGACGCATTACCCCAGAAAAGAAAAGAAAAAAAGTCAATAGAGCAGACCCAGAGATGACGCAGATACTGGAAATAGAAAAGAAATATTTCAAACAAAAAAAGACACGCATGAAAAGGAGACTCTCAACAGAGTGGGGGCTATAAGGGGGGAAATCCGACGGACAGAAAAATACAAACCTTGAAAGAAAAACTCAGGCTGAGTCTAACAACAGATTGGGCTGCAGAAGAAACGACTGGTGAACTTGAAAATAAAAATGTTCCATGAGAAAGAATGAAATCTGACCATGTGTAACAACATGGATGGACCTTGAGGGTGTTATGCTGAGCGAAATAAGTCAGGCAGAGAAGGACAAATATCATATGTTTGCACGTATAGGAGGATTAGGAGGAACTTGACGGAGGACCGTGGGGGAGAAGAAGGAGGGAAACAGTGAGGAGGGGGAGGAAGGCAAACCATGAGAGACTCTCGAATGCTGAGAACAAACTGAGGACTGATGGATGTGGGGGGGAGGGGGGTGATGGGCATGGAGGAGGACACTTGTGGGGATGAGCACTGGGGTTTACGTGGAAACCAATTTGACAATAAACTATTTGTGAAATAAAAAAAAAAATAAAAAAAAGAAACTAAAAAAAATGTTCCAGAAAAACAATCCAAATTTAAACACAGAAAGAGAGGGATAGCCTTTAAAACAGCAGCAATAACAACAGACCCTCAGTGACCTGTGGGGCAATCCCACGCCGTCTAAATAAGTACATCCATATATATGCTATGGAAGGTGAGGGGGGGCTGAACAATATATTTGAATAACTGAAATTTTCCCAAATTTGGTGGAAAATATCAACCCACAAATCAATAAAGCCTAAATAGTATAAATATTTAAAAAATACCTAAGAACATACTAAAATCAAAGATAAATAGTTCAGCTTAAAAGCAGCCAGAGAGGGGTGCCCAGGGGGCTCAGTCGGTTAAGCGTCGGACTTCAGCTCAGGTTGTGATCTCATGGTTTGTGGGTTCCAGCCCCGCGTCAGGCTCTGTGCTGACAGCTTGGAGCCTGGAGCTGCTTCCGATTCTGTGTCTCCCTCTCTCTGCCCCCACCTCCCACCAGCACTCTCTCTCTCTCCCTCAAAAATAAACAAACATTAAAAAAAAACTTAAAAAAAAAATGCAGCCAGAGGAAAAATGGACGCATCATACACAAGGGAACAGAGAAGACCCGTGGCTGACTTCTCACTGGAAACACGGTGAGCCACACAATACAGAATGGCATCTGTAAAGTGTTTAGATAAAACTGTGAGCCTGAAATTCTATACACTGCAAAAAAAAAAAAAAAAGGAGAAAAAGAAGGGGAAAAAAGGGA
>NW_027528369.1:10818558-10833663 GCF_008692635.1 Crocuta crocuta | reverse complement strand
CTATACACTGCAAAAAAAAAAAAAAAAAAGGAGAAAATGAAGTGGAATACAGGTAATTCCAATTCATGACGGAGGTATAACAATCACAAAGTAGTATGTACTTAATAAGAAATTCAAAATAAGTGTAGCAGAAACAAACAAATCTATGGGGAGACAGACAAATCCACAATGGTAGTTGGAGTTTTCACTCTCTTCTCAGCAATTAATTGAATATGTAGACACAGGAATCTGCAAGGACATAAAGACGCACCACTGTCAGCCCACCTGAGCCAACACGACCTCACTGGGCAATCACTCCACCCAACAAGAGCGGAATATACCTTCTTCAAGCACACACGGCTTGTTCACCATAACACATCTCGATAAACTTGAAAGGTTTAAAATAACACAGAGTATATTCAACTGTAGTAAAGTTGGAAATTAACTGCATTAAGATATGTGTAGAAGTCCCTCAAATATTTGGAAATTAACAAATTTCTGAATAACCCATGCGTATAACAAATCACAAAGAAAATTTTAAAATATTCTGAACTAAATAAAAATGAAAACATGACATGTCAAAATTTGTGGGCTGTTGCCAAAACAGGGCTTAAAATAAAAATTACGGCTTTAAATGCCTGTCAGAAAAGAATAAAGGTTTTTAAAAAATGATCTAAGCTTTCCCCTTGAAAATCTAAAAAAGCAAATTAAGCTTTAAAAAGTAGAAGGATCCAACAAAGAACAGAAATACAATATGAATTAAATAGAGAAAAACATAAAAACCTGAAGTTAGTTCTTTGAAAAGATTAATAAAAACTGACAAACTCTCAGGTGGCTTAGGAAGAGACATAGGAGACAGAATTTCCAGTGTCAGGAACGCACGCTAGCACATCACCACAGACCCCACAGACATTAGGAAATCAGAGATCATCGACATCTTCACAGCAATAACTCTGACAACCAGTGGAAACAGGTGAACCCCTTGGGGGACAAATTACCAAAACTGACACAAGAAGAAACAGAAACTCTGAAAAGTCACACATCAGACGACAAAAAGAATTTGTGATGAAAACCGTCCCCACACAGACAAAAGCGGAGGCTGTCTGGCTCTGGGCAGGGGCGTCGGGGGTTGTGCTGCGGAGGGTGCAGCCCGGGAAGGGCGCGTGCGGCCCGGGAAGGGCGTGTGCACACGCAGGGCACCGCGAGCCCCCAGGCCGCCGACACCGCTCGGCAGGCACCACTGTCCACCTGGCAGTCTGTCCAACCACTTCCCACCTCACAACAACCCACTTTCCACATGAGAAGAGCCTCTGAGGGTTCTGTGTCTTGCCCTCTCTTGGTGCCCAGGGCCCGGAAGGTTCCTGCATCTCCCTTTCCTTCTCACTCCGAGCCTCTGAGACAAGGACAAAGCCCCTGCGAGCTGTCAACCTACATCTTCAAAAGCAACGCCTTGCCGACGCCTCCTCTTGTTCCCTGGACTCAGTGTGCCGTTAAGTCCTTCACAGCATGTGCTCCTGGGGATCACGGCCTTCCTGCGACACTGGTAATAGAGACAAATACAAATACACACGTGCACACACGGCTATGGTAACAGGCTCTATCCCCAAGCCAAGCTGCTCGGACAGTGCCGGGGCGGCCACGTCAGGGTGAGAGGCAGACCAGAACTGACCTGGGGACTCAGAACGAGCGGGCCGCCGCAGCGGGAGGTGTGACCGCATCCTTGCCGTGTAGAAGGTGACCGGAACACGGCAACCGTCCTGTCACGGCTGTGCTCTGCGCGTGACCCCCACGCCACCACGGCGAGCAGGTAGCAGACAGCACCAACACACACCATTATTCTTCCTGCCTCAGGCAGGTCGACGGACTTTCTTGAAGCCAGAGAGCAGGGACCCGGCCCGGGCCTGTGACGGGTTTCCCTGAAAGTGCCTTCCTCTCCTGCAGTTTCCTGAAAACCTGAACGTACAAATGCCAATCTACGATCGACAAATTCTCACTTCCCTTTTTACCGCCGGGGCCAGGAAGTTCAGAACAAAACCTAAGGCTGATTTGGGGCCTAATAATCGATGAGCCACCTTGTCGTTTCCCTTCGCACAGTTCTGTTGTTTCTTGCATTTCCCAAACCCCTTTTGGAAGCAGATGGGGATCAAGTTATTAATAGCATTTTTAAGGGACTCAATCTGTGTGCACAGGTGGGCCTCACAAGGTGCCAGCCAGTCCTGCCGGGTACTGAGCCTCCGGAAGAGTGCCTTCCCAGGGAAGTCCACACTGCCGGAGCACCTCTCTGGAGTCAGATGCATCACGTGCTCCTTCCGTGTGCAGAGCTGGCGGGCGTGTCTGGTACAGTGAATGGAGCCCCATGTCAGGCAAGTCACCTGGGGACTCCAGCCCGCAGGGATGAGACTCGGGACCCTCCTGTGATGTCCCCCCCAACCCCCCGCAGAGCTCAGGTTCCGAGAGCGAGAGGGTAGTGGCACCCAAGGCTGTGGGCCCGTCTGGGGACACTACTCACTCTGCGGCTCTTCCCAGTCCTGGTTCTGGGCCCCTTCTGCTGGTGACGCCTTTGCCCGCATCCCCACCCCCCTGCCCCGTGGAGAGCAAAGACACTGCCGAGGGACCCCCTCAGGTCCTCCACAGCAAATCCAGTCCCCCTCCCCCCACTACCAAAGCATGCTGCATATGGCCTCAGTCACAGCTCACGTGTCGTTCGGCCTGGACCACGGTGAGTTGCCAACATGCCTGTGTCCTGGACGGCCACACAGGGGCTCTGCACAGCACGGAGCCTTCCAGAACCCAGGCCTTCTTACCTGTGGAGTGGGGCTGCTTGCATCTTGTCTCTCCCACAGGGAAGGACAGAGGCCCCTGCAGACTGAGGCCACCATCCCGGCGGGAAGGGTGGCGAGGACCCGAGGACGGGTCATGTCGTGCCTGGACTGGTTGGTGACAGCCAGAACCTGCAGTGACTCAGGAGGCGCCCACCCCCCCGGCCCGCCTCTTCACACCCCGCCCTCGGAGACGACTGTTTTGTCATCGGTGGTAATTCCTCACCAGGTGGAACCGCACGGTGGGGCTTAATTAAGCTCAGCCAGCTGTTGCCGGAACACGGCCATGTGACGCGGCCGAGCAGGTCTCCAGCAGCACGGCCAGAGGAGGGGTGAGGAGGAGCGGGTGCCTCAGAGGCCTGGGAGACCAGGAGCCCCGGGCCCAGACAGAAAGGGGTCTGAGTTTGGGGGACAGGAAGCCAGGATCCCAGAGGGGACCTTCCAGGTAGGCCCGAAGATGTGGCGGACCTGGCGCCGGCGGGCACTCCCCGACCCCCATCGGTGCAGGGACCCTATGAGGTCCCGCAGGACGGAGGGGGCCCTGCAGGGGACAGTCACCCAGGCCCTGCTCAGCAGCCCCACAGGGAGCACAAGGCGCTGTGTGGGTGCTGAATGCACGTGTGCATGTGTTGTGTGTGTGTAAGCACATATGTGTGTGGCACGGGCGTGTAGGTGTGAGTGTGCACGTGTAGCACCTGCGCATCTACGTGGTGAGTGTGTGTATCCAGGGGGCATAGCCCACTCTGGTTTCAGAACACGACCCACACTTCCACAGGACGGCCACAGCCGGTCCCTGAAACCAGGGTCAGCTGAGTGTGCGAGCACCGGGCCAGACAAAGTGGAACCGCGCTGTTTCCCGCAGGACCTCGGAGCCTCACAACCCTCGAGTGTTGTGAGCCCTGAGCACGCCGTGCTGGGCAGGGCTGGGGGGAGGCGGGTGTGGGCTGAGGGCGCAGGGAAGGGCGGACACGAGGCCGGGTGTGGGAAGGGCCCGGCGCCGAGGCAGGGGCACCACCGTGGGTACCACAGGCCACCGTCACCCCCAACCATGAACAACTCCTGCACATCAGGGAGAAAAACAGGCCATCAATGTTGACCCTTCACAAGAGAAGAAACCGCCGGCCAGTAAGCACGTGACAGATCAGCCTTGTTGAGACGCCACCACTCGGCCAGCACAGCGGCTGCGGTTAAACAGACCGACGAAGGGAGACGTGCTGAGGACGCGGGTGCTCACCCGCTCACCCCGACTTGTAAGCCTGCGACGTGGGATGTAAACAGACCTACCACGGCCTTCGCACCCCCTCCCCCTCCCCCGTCAGCTCGTCCAGGCTGCCGGGAGGAAACCACAGGCTCAGGGGCCTACAAACACCCGCCGCTTCTAAGTCCCGGAGGCCGGGGCTCCGAGGCCAGGGCACAGACTGCTGCCTTCTTGCTGTGTCCCCGCGGGGCAGAAGGGGCAAGGCTCCAAACCCACCATGAGGCTCCACCCTCCTGACTCCATCACACTGGGGGCTGGGTTCCACAGAGGAATTTGGGGGACAACGCAGTGTTTAGCCCCCACCTAGCAGAGCATTAGCGTCCTCGCCTCCCAGGTCTCAGGCCACCCTTTGCTGGGTCAGAGCCTTTCGGACAGAAGTTTACCATAGCTGGGGGGGGGGGAACTCCTTCCTAAACCTGAACTTATTTCAACTGTTGTGACAAAGCACCCGGGAAACTAGGTCAGGTCTCCATCTCTGACCAGGAAGGAACGGAGGTAATCATGTCTTTCTGCCAGTACGTTCTGGTTTTCTAAACACTTCTGCCAGCCAAATCTCACGGGGTCTCACCACACTCTAGCAAGAGGAGCACCGACTTTTAATTACCCCTCCCCCACCACACTGGACAGCAGGTGAGACTTGGTTAACACCCCACCCCCACCCCCCATCACACTGGCCAGCAGGTGAGACCCAGCAAACCCTGTTGGAGCAGAGAGAAGAACGCAGGTTCCCTCAGGTGCACACACCACAAGCCTAAACAAGAAGGAAATGTTACCTCCCCAAACGGAGTTCAGAAAAGAGCAGGATCCTGCTTGGTTGACTCAATGGCTTCATGATGTCCTCAGAGACCATATTCCTTTCACGTCACCGCGTGGCCACCACTTCCCTGCGTGTGTCACACTTCTGCACAGCTTGCAGGCAGAGGCACGGATCACTTTTGGTCCCGACCACCTCATCAAGGCTGACGGTTTAGCAAACAGCATTGGTAGACAGAATGCCCCCTCCAAAGCCAAGGGCAAAGTTGTTTGTCTTCTGGGGCAAAGGTCAGGCAAGTTGGCCCGCAGCCCATCGCTAAAGGTTCCGGCTCCGCTCACCACTCCTCAGAGGCCCTGCAGCATCCATCCGGACCAGTCATGGGATTCAGGAAGAAGGGAAGCCCACAGAGCCAGAAGACAAGCTTCCGGCTGCTCACGCCAGGCTCTCTGGCTCTGATCGCCTGTCTCCTGCCAGCATCCTGGAAGGCAGGGCGGTCCCGGCCACGCTGGTGGCAAGACGGCCCAGCGATCCCCGGCATCACCCCCAGACATGGGCCACTGGCAGAGAGGAAGGTGGTCTGTCCCCTCAAGAGCGGGAAGGGTGGTCTCCTGAGGTCTCCCTGGCATTGGGTCACATGCCCATCTCTGAACCAATCGTTGAAGGGCAAGCGAAGGAAGGCCGGTGGGTGGGCAGGCAACAGGGTGCCCCACCGGCGGGCTGGCAAAGCGGGGGCCGAGGCAGCAGCTGACACCCAGTGCTGCTCCCACCTCCTTCTCCAAGCGGGCGTGGCCCCCATTCCGGAGGAAGCACGGAAGCAGCAGCGCTGGCGCGGGCACGCAGGTCAGCGTCCCCCGTCCCGTGGACGAAGGGCCACAGGGCCTGAACCAGGCAGGCCGCCCCGGCGCTGGGAAAGGGAAGGCCTGGCGGGCAGGCGCGGGGGCGTCCCCACGAGGGGCTCCGGGGGGTCTCAGCCAGGAGTCCTGTCTTCCTGATCCCGCAGGGTACCGGGGGGCCCCGCCCGCTCCGCCTGTCTTTCCGGCTGTGGCAAGGGCGGCCCCAGAGCAGGCTTCAGGCTCCAGCAGCCGCCTCACCAAGACGCGGCCCGCCGCACCTCGCTGTCCCGGCGTCAGCACCGGCCCGGGCCCACGTGAGCCCCGCCCACTAACGGCCTAGGACGAGGGGGAGGGGAGTGGGACGGGGAGGCTGAGGAGCCAGCCCCCCACGTGGCCAAGCCAGGCAAGCCGGTGCCCCTCAGAGCCCACCGGCTCCCGCCCGCGGCCTCTCTAGGAGTCACCCGGGCTCTGGCCCGTGAGGCAACGGCCGCTGACCTCACTTCCGGTCGTGTAAGTGCCTCCCCCCACGTGGGGTGACTGACACATGCTGGGCCCAATGAGCATCAGGCCGCGTGCTCCTGCAGGCAGTGCGCTTGCGCAGGAGCCACGCCCACCGCCCGCCTGCCGGCTCTGATACAGGTGGAGGATCCAGCGCAGCGTCGACGAGGCCCTCGTGTTCGCCCCTCGCCCCTCGACCCACGCCCCACGCCCCTCGCCCCTCACGGATGGGCTGCCGTGTCTGGCAAGGCCCTGCCGTTAGGGTGAGCGGAAGGGAGACCTGGGGGAAGGCCGGAGGCAGGTGTCCGCCCAGAAGGTAGAGGGCGGGCCGGGAGGGGACCTCAGCTCTGCCCCTAGAGCAGGCTGCCAGCGGCAGGCACAGGGGCCAGAAGCCCAGGACCTGCAGCCCCGGTCCGACCCAGACACGTCCTCCGACAGGTAACCCGGCCGTCGGGAGACCGGGGGTCCAGCCCCCGCTGCACTGGCCGGAGGATGTGAGCTGCGTGCAGTATGGCGGCCAAGGTCGGGGCAGCCTTCTGGGACCCGGCGGGGGGGCCAGGGAGGCCGGCTTCCCCTCCGCGTCTGGCTTCCAGCTGGACAAGCAGGCGGTGAGTAGCAGAAGCCTGCTGAGCACTGCGCTTCCGTGGTGGTGTTCCCAGGGTTACGCCATCCGTGCCTTTCCCTCTGGAGCTCTGTTCTTCCATCTGAGTCCTCTGGCCTCCCGTCTCCCCTCTGTCCTCACAGCGGGCCTCCAGAGCCTCTGAAGAGTGAGGCTGCTCAGATTGAGCCTCTTAGACCATAGGGCATTCTCCTCTCAAAATTCCCTGGGTCCCCTCATTGCTCTAAGACGGTCCAGTCTACGTGCGTCCCCTGTGCCTGCCCTGGAGCCTGCTTGGGATTCTCTCTCTCCCTGGTGCTCTGCCCCTCCCCCACTCGCTCTCTATCTCCATCTCAAAATAAAATTTAAAAACTAAAAAATATTATTATTTGAAGTTATTATTTTTTTTAAATAAAAAGGATGCCTTCTCCAAACGCTGCCCTTCCTCCAAGAAGGGGATTTCTGGCTAGCGATGACCTGGGAGCATTATTTGGGGGTAGACCAGCCCCCTCTGCCGCCTTCTATGGGGTCTCCACCACGGCCCCCAGGACTAGGTGCTCATCAAGCAAAGGGCAAGATTCCGCTGCTGGACAGAGGGTGCAGAGTACAGGGAGCTGCCCTCCAAGACCTGTACTGCTGACGGCCCAGAGCAGCTCCATCGCACGGACGCGCCCCCATGCTGGGCTGGACCCTGGGGAGTTAGCCCCCACCTGGCAAACTGCTGTGCACCCATGAAAACCGACGCTCTGAGGAGGAAGCCCACTTGGGGGAGGCTTGTTCCCGCCTCCCTCACTTGGCGCCCACACTCCAGCCTGGCCCTCCGCCACGCCACACCCCAGTGCACGGGCCACCTCTCTGGGCCACAGGTTTTAATCGTCTCTGAAGGGAGCGTGGTGGACTATAGCCACCAGCCACCAGAGTCGCCTGGGGCTTACTATACATTCAGAGTCCAAAGGTCCACCCCCCCGAGACAGACTCATCCACAAGCATCTGGGGGGCTCTGATGGCAGCTCTGAGGGAGAAGCGTCCGGCATGGGGGAGCCCTGGAGGCAGGAGCGGGATGGGCAGGTCCAAGGAGAGCAGCGCATGGCCTGCGAGGGTGTGGGGAGGCGCTGGGCCTTCTTCATTCCACCTTAACAGCCCAACTCCTGAGGCCTGGGAAGCCTGCCAAGACAGGGGGTGGGGGGGGGCAGCCTGAGCGCTCACGTGGAGCCCCCAGCACTCCCCCAAGGTTCACCTTTCATTGGATTTAATTATTTTCTATTTAATTGCATTTTTTAAAGCTTTCCCCAGTGGTTTCTTGATCTGAGGATCTCTTCTCTTTCCTCTCTGGGTTGGAGGTTGGGCCGGGGTGGCTGTGAGGCCGTGGACCCACTGAGGCTCCCTTGGGACTTGGGAAAGGCCTCCCGGGGAGGGCATTAAAGATGGGGAGTGGGGGGTGGGCAGAGCTGGGGCTGCNGGTCAGGCCGCCCCCACTGCTCACCTGGCTGGCTCCCAACCACCCTCCCCCTCTGTGCCCCAAAGCCTTTCTGCCTCCCTGTCACCCCCAGAATCCAGTCCGGGGTCTTGCCCTTTGCTGCAGCCACACAGCCCCTGCGGGTCCCCCTGACCCGCTCTGCCATATGGCTGCACCCGCGCAGGGGTGTGCCTGTCCCCCCTTCTCTTCCTGAGGCCACCCCAGGCATTCAGTAAATGTGTGAGCACTGCACAGACTGTGTCCCGGCACCAGGATGCCCATCGTCCGTCAGATGCGGCTGCAGAGGGTTTGCAGAAACTCCTCCCGCGAACCCCCAAGCCCACATGGGCTTCTGACTTGCTTTAGCCAATAGGATGTGGCGGACGTGTTGTCACTTGAGTTTGGAGCCCAGGCCCTATGGGGCTGTGCGGCCACTACCTCACCCTCTGGGAGCCCCACCCTGAGAACAGCAGGGAAGGAGGCCGGTCCAGCTCATGGAGGCCTTGGGGGCACGTTGAGCACCATCCCCCTGGCTTGGGAGTGAGGTCTCTGTGGGCTCTCCAGCCCAGAGACTCATTGGCTTGAGCAGCTGCAGGCATAAACCTAGGCTGGAACAGACAACCCACAGTCACAAGAGATAAGAAACCAATGTTGTTTAGAGCCACTGAGATCCGGGGTGTTTGTTAGGCAGCAAGAGTTACCTGACGGTGGCCACGGCTGGCAGCGCCTGGCCAGCCACACTAGCTGGGTGCCTCTCCGGTCCCCGCACGCCACTCCCCCTGACCCTGTCCCTCCCAACTCCGCACACACACGCTCGTAGAGATCTCATTCCCTTGTCCCCCTTCGCAGCTGCCGTCGCCCGCCGGGGTGGACTTCGAGCTGCCTGGCTGACCCACATCAAAGGCCATGCCGGTCTTGTCCCTGTCCAGCACCCCCCCCCCGGCACCCCCGCCCCAACACGCAGCAGCCTGAGTGCCTCCCTGTTCTCCAGCTGCCGTGTTCCACTCCTCACGCTCGTTCTGCCCATGGAATGTTCTTCAGCAACTTCCCCATTGGATAAACTCCTCTTCCAAGATCCAAATGAGTCCTCATCTCCTCCCAGAAGACCTCCTAAGTCTCTGAACACCCTGTGTCCTGCAGCCTAGCACCCCGTCCTTGGGGGCTGCCCCCCGCCTTCAGCCCGAGCCGCACTGTCCCCGTTCACCCAGCTGACTCTCCCTCTCACTCCCTCGATCGCAGCCCCTGCAGAAAGACGTGGCTGATCCCACTCTGTGCATCATAACCATACACGGAAGGAGTCCTTTAAAGAAGAGATGGGGAAATGCATACAAATGGAGGGAGTGTTTCCTTCCTGCACCCCAGGGGATCCCTTCTGCAGCCCCCAGGGTGAGCACAGCCCTGCCTGGAACCTCACCTTAGATCAGAAGCTTGAGGGTGTGCAGGGTGTGGCTGATTGTGGTGCTTCCCAAAGGCTGCCACAGCTCCTGGGCACCTGGTGTGGACTCTGCAAACAGGCGGGTGGATGGGTGGGCAAGTGAGTCCCATGTGTCCATGAGAACAAAGCAGAGGCTTAACTTCCTAGGTTGGTCGACTTTCTACCACAAAATCCCCGCACCCAGTCTTGGGTAGAGTGATTTTAGACGTGTGCCTAGGACACAAACGAGAGGAGCTGACACCAGTTCTGCAAATCTCTCCTCCCCTTGACGCGGGAAACTCAACTTAGGGCTGGTTCCCTACTTGGGTTTGGGACCTACGCTGGACCACTCTGGGCCAAGCCCTTTGCCCTGGGATGGACTCTCTATGTTACGTCCAGTGTCCAGTGCCTTTTCTGGGCATNTGAGGAGTGAAGCCTGGGGTGGGGGGGTGGGAAATTAAAGGTCTGATTAAACCACTTGGTCTCCGGGAAATCGTTGGCAATGTGGAGGGCAAGGCCTTGGGTAGAAGTGGGGTCACTGCTGGGGCGCCTGGGTGGCACAGTCGGTTGAGCATCTGACTTCGGCTCAGGTCATGATCTCACGGCTCGTGGGTTGAAGCCCCACATCGGGCTCTGTGCTGACAGCTCAGAGCCTGGAGCCTGTTTCGGATTCTGTATCTCCCTCTCTCTCTGACCCTCCCCTGCTCATGCTGCCCCTCTCTCTCTCTTTCAGAAATAAATAAAACATAAAAAAATAAAAATAAAAATAAAAGAAGTAGAGCCACTGCAGGGAGCCAGCCGTCAGTCTGCACCTTGTTCTCTGCCTAGACGTGCAGGCAGGCCAGGCTACTGCGGGGGTCACAGAATAGGCAAAAGACACAGACCCCGGATGTCCTTTCCTCCCTGTGGGTAGCTCACTCTGGGATCCACTGTGAGGTCTTGGACAGAATCCAGATTAGGAGAGAGAAAGGCAATTTCTGGTCTCAGTCCTGCATATTGCTTGTTCTGGAACCTTGCACAAGCCACTGCAAGTTTCTGGGCCTCAGTTTCCCATAAAGCACCCGCACCTGGCCTCCCATGGCCCATGCTTCTCCTAGTACCGTGTCCATAGCGGACAACACTGATTGATTTCGGTTTTCCTTGCACCTGGCATCAGAACCTTTCTCGATGCCAGATTCTGGGCAAGGGCCATGAACAGACTGGCATGGGGCACGACCCATGTTGGCCGTGCTGAGTTTCTAAGGCACCATCTGGCTTTGAGTGTGGTGAGTGGTATCCTACTGACCATGTCCCTCTTTCTCACAGCATCGTGGCCCCTGCACTTTGGACTGTCTCTTCATCTCTGAATTTCCCTGGCACACAGTAGGCCCAAAACGCTGGCAGAGCAAAATGAATGAGTCACCATTTGTAATTCTAAGTCCTTTCGCATTTGGGCCTGAGGAGGACGTGCTGGGACCTACCCCATACCTGTCTGCATCGATGGCCACAGGCTCTGTCCTTGGCATCGGGGGAGCCGGCAGAAGGCTTCAGACATAACAGATGAGCAAGAAGAGTCGAGGCTCAACTCACCACGATGGGCCCTGGCAAGACACAGGGGACAGGTGGCCTCCCCGCACTGGGCTGGCGCTGCCAGGTTCAGCAGGTGTAGGGGGCTTGGCCGATGGGGGAAGGCCAGGCCTGGTGTAGGCCCCCCAAAGGGACACAGCCAGCCATACAGGTGGCAGTTCCCACCCCAAGGACCATTAGCCAAGATGCAAGCCAGGTGCCCAGGTGAGAGGCCTGCTCTGACCTCAAACCACAGGTGGCCTGCTAGGCTCGGCTATCTGTTACCTCCACACAGTGGCAGCCTTATCACAAGTTAGCCCAGGCAGCTGGACTGCATTTCCCCAGGTTTCCTTCCTGTCGGATTTAGACGTGGTGGGTCCAGAGGGAGAGCCTTGTGGGGGCTGTGGGGGGAGGGGAAGCTGCCACTCGTCTTGATCTGTAGAGTCACCTGTGGCATGTGGCCAGGCCCACTGTGCCGCTGTCCCCTACCCCCTTCACCAACTCTGATGCTGGGGGTGGGGACGTCCAGCTCTGTGGCACAGCCCAGCGTCTGCGGGACGCACAGCCCCTGGGTCACACGCACACCCGGGAGCCATGCTGGGGCTGTCGGGGGTCCAGCTCACCTTTGGGGCGCATCTTGCCCTCTTTCCCCACCTCACAGCACCTTCCCTTCCCGCACCAGACAGCATCCCCACGCAAGCGGTTTAACCAGGTGCCAAACGGCGTGTGGTCAAATTGCTGTAACAAGTTCATGTATATCTGCACACACACACATCCACGCATCCCTAACACACACACACACGCACACGCACTGGCGGGTCTGCCTCTCTGGGGGCCACTCACATAGACATGTTCAGGGACCCACAGTGGGGAGCATGTGGGAAGGAGAATGGTGGCAAATAGCCGTATGATAAATATCCTCCTAAGAAACCATGACTTGAAAAATGCCATCAAAGCAAAGTTCCTCTCCTCCCCGGTGATGTGTCGGCAGCGGTGCGCCTGTGTCCACATCAGTCCGTCTCTGGACTCTGTGTCTCTCTCTCCCTCTCTCGCTGACCTTTCCTGGGGCTTCCAGGCTGCTGGGGCAGCGTGGGCCGGGTGCCTGGGTTCAGCACCACGGACAGAGGAGCGGGTCCGGAAGGGCCGGGGCCCCGGTTTTACCCCCATGCCTCAGCGCGGGGCCCAGGGCTTCATTCAGTCATTCGCTCATCCCCTGGGCGGCCCATCAGTGTGATGGGGCTGTGGCCACAACGGCAGGCGTTGTGACACCTGTGAGTCCCGCTGCGTGCTCCACATGCGTTAGCTCATTCAGTCCTCATGACGGCCTGTGTGGCCGCTTTGCAGATGAGGAAACTGAGATTTGGAGCAAGGAGTGCTCTGTCCAGGGTCCCACGGCTGGAATAAGGAGGGGCCAGGAGTCAAACCTGCCACACAGACCCCCCCCCCAACACACACACAACTTCATGCCTCCTCCTTGCAAAGCTTCAAGGAAGAAGGGGAATGTTGACCAGCTTTAGATACTGCTCACCCATCACCTGACCTTGCACTTGGGGACATGGGGACACCTGTCCATCAGGGCTACACATTTGCAGAGCAGGCGGGTCTGTCCCTGAACCAACCCACAGCCAGCCTGGGTGGGACAGCCAAAGCCTGTGATCAGGAGAAGGGGACACGCAGGCGGATCAGCCGAGGGGTCCCCGCGGCCCATTGGGTGCCCACTCTCTAGAAGACCTTCCTATTATAATTCTCATTAATGATTATTAATGATCGCTGATATTTGCACAGAGCTTTTCTGCCGGCTAGGAGCCCTGGACCGGGTGACTCGGCATTTGCTTACGAGTAAAGCCAGATGCGGAGGCAGACGGGCCTCGAGGGAGGGAGCCGATAGCCCCAGCCATCCCCGAGGTGAGAAGCGGCCACAAGGACGGCGCTGCCCAGAAGTGCGGGTCTGGCTTCCAAAGGACTTTGAGAGGCTTACGCAGCCAAACACGCGCCTCGAGAAGTAAAACTAGGACTTCAGCGATTCCTGTGGCCCTTGTGCTTCCGGAAGCTCCCTCTTTGTGCTCTGACATCTCTCTCCGAATGTGCTTGCTTGTATCGGCTCCGCCTGGAGGGAGCGAGTCACATCCTGTCTGCGTCTGGGCCGGTGGGGGGGCGTGCTGCGTGAGGGTCCCGGGCAGCGCCCATCTCCCGAGTGCCATGCCCTGCTCGCTCCCCACAGCATCCTTGATGGGGCGCCCCCAGCACTAAGTCCACTTACCAATGAGGAAACAAAGGCTCAGAGAGGAGAGGGGACCCACCTGGGTGCAGCAGCCGGGGAGCGTATGAACCTGGTCTGTCAACTCCAAAGTCCAAGCAGCTCACCCACTGCACCTCTGTTTCCTCAGCTGCAGAATGGGGGTGACGAGGGTGCCCGCCTCACGGGATCACTGTGCACATTGAACTCGTGAACGTGTGTAAAGCACGAGAAGGGCACAGCGAGGGTTGGGAGCAGTTCTGGGCGTCCACACTCATGTGCACGTCCCCAAGTTCACAGCGTTCACATTTTCCACATGCAGTGCAGCCTAATAGTGTTCAAATAATGGTCCTAACACAAAGTTAATCTCTCAGACCACGGTTCTAGAACGTCCTGCTGGTGACAGTGGAAGAACCTGCCTGGAAGAAGAGCTGGGCACAGAGCCTGAGATGTGCCAGCCTCCCTCCAAGGCCCTGTCTGCTTGGCCAGGGGACTTAGCGCCTTGTTTTGGGGGTGGGGGTCCCCCCTCCCTTTGCTCCTTCCCCACAGAAACTTGGCTTGATGGAAGAATCTGGGAGGTTCTAACAGAGAGAAACATGAGTGAGGAAAAGGCTGACAGGTGGGGGGACAGTGGCCCCGGAGTGGGGCGCAGCCTCGGAGAAGCTGTGCAGAGTCACGTCAGTGCCTGGGCTCGTGGGCCACTCCTCCAGGCCCCTGTTGGTAGGGCCACGTTGTCGACACAAGCTGGCACTGGAACTGGGCCTCAAGCAGCATTTACTGGCACAGGAGGGACGGTAGTGCTCTGCCGTGTCCCCCGTCCTTGCTTTTCCCACGTATGACCGCTGGGCGCCCGCCTGCCCATCCCATGGCTGTGCATGCTGCTGGGGCGCTTGAGCCTTGTGCGTGGGTGCTGTGTGCCGAGTGCGGTCCGTCTGTCGGGGTGCAGTCAGCGTAACCGCGGCTCCCATTACATCACCACGACACCTTCTCACCCCCAGCACGTGGCCGAGATGCCTCCGTGATGGTTCTTCTCCTTCAGCAGTGAGTATGCAGTGGGTGCCTACTGTGTGCCAGGCACTGCCCTAGGCCCTGGGGTTGCAGCAGTGGGCGACCGGACGCAGATGCTGTTCTGTGGCACTTGCACTCTGTGAGTGAGGCGGGGATAATGCAGTAACCAGGATTAGGGAGGCGGGGGGAGGGGGTAAGAAAGGGCTCTCTGCGGAGGTGATATTTGGCAAAGACTTGGAGGAGGTGAGGGAAGAGGCCACGCCCCACACGGAAAGACTCAGAAGGGTGAGGTGCCCGGGGGCCCCCTCCCCCCTGCCCACACTCTGATCACCGTGGCCCCAAAGCTGCCCGGGGCTGGAGCCCCCGGCTCGGCCTGCCTCCCCTAGCAGGTACGACCTCGTGGGGACCCCTCCCTCCGTCAGGTGTCTGCACCTCCGCTCCCCTCTGGTCCTCCACCTGCATCTGAAAACTTCAGGAACAAGAGAAAGCGGAGGGAGACAATGGCTGGGNGATGAAGTGTCGAGCTGCTCTCAACTCCGCATTTTCCACGGCGTTTAAATGCCCGCGAGCAGATTAACGAGGCCGCGGCGGCGCAGGCGTCTGTGCTGTGCTATCTGGAGCGCCAGCCGCGGCGTGTGAATATTGATGGCCAGGCGGCTGCAGCGGCCGCGGCGCCTTATCTCACGGGCCCAGGCTGCCCGGCCCTT
>NW_027528369.1:10817363-10818483 GCF_008692635.1 Crocuta crocuta | reverse complement strand
GCAGCTGCTCGCCGCCCCCGCCACCCCCGCCGCCTGCTTTGTAATCAGAAGAGAAGAAGTTGCTGTCTTGATATTTCCATTTTTATCTCTTTTATTGACTTCATTTTCATGTCTTTCAGGGAGTGTTTTCTGTGGTCGCTTACATCTTTCCGCTACCCTTGCCCCTTGGCCGCGCTGGGAAAAAGGGGAGGCGGGATGAGGACTGGGGTCGGGCGGCGTCCCCGGGACCCCCTTCTCCAGCCTCGTGCACCCCATCTTCTCCCTGGTCCCCCTCCAGGTCCGTGGCCCGGCTGTGCAGTGAGCACCCCTCACCCAGCCCCGCCCCAGCGAGGGATTAGCCTCAGGACACCCGAGGGGCCTCGGCGTGGGGAGAGGGGCCGTCCCAGGCGAGGAGCAGGCACTGCCAGCCTCCGTCCCCCTCGCTGTCTGCGTGGATCCGGGGGAGACGCGATTATCTTCCCTCCACAGACGAGGAAGCCGAGGTTCCCAGAGGTTATCAGTCACCTCCACCTCGCTCCTCGCTGGCGATGCGTGGCAGAGGCTGCCCGGGGGCCCGGCTGCCAGGTGCGTCTGTGTGGGGGACGAGCTGGCTCCGCCCCCCTCGGAGGGCGGGGTGGTCACAGTCGGCCACGCGAGTGTGCGACGAGGGGTGCCTGGCCTCCCGGCCTCGGTGCCCTGTCCTGGGTGGAACAGCTTCTCTCCAAAACCTGTGTCCACGGCCCGACCCCAGATGTGGGTCATAAATGTGACCGTGTTCAAAAAGGGGTCTTTGCAGACGTGACTAAGAACCTCAGGATGACGCCATCCTAGATGGGGGGCGGCCCAAATCCAAGGGCACAGTCCCTGTAAGAGAAAGATTCAGACGCGGGAGAGGCCGCGTGAGCACAGAGGCAGCAGTGGAAGGACACAGAAACCCCAGCGACGCCTGGGCCCCCGGGGGTGGGCGAGGCCGGAAGGACCCTCCCCGGAGCCCCCCAGGGGGCACGGCCCCGCCTGGATCTCAGCCTCCAGCCTCCGGAACTGGGAGGGAAGAGATCTCTGCAGAGATCTCTGCTGCCGGCGCCCCGTCCGTGGCCGCCGGTTAGGGCAGCTCCAGGTCCCACACCGTCCCCGTCCCCAC
>NW_027528369.1:10814699-10817350 GCF_008692635.1 Crocuta crocuta | reverse complement strand
GCGGCTGGGGGGGGGGAGGGGGCGGCGGCACGAACAGGACAGCAGAGCTGCCCCCGAGCCCCCTGCGCCCCCGCGTCTCCCAGCCCTCGTGGTTAGGAGGGCGCACGCCCCCTGGGGCTCCAGCTCCTCTCTGGAGCCTCGAGGCCGAGGCCGTGACTCTGGGAGGCCTGAGCAGCCTCGGGGCGGCCTCCACCCGCAGGGACATTTGCACGAGCGGGAAACAGGCGCACGGGCCGCCTCTTCCGGCAGCGCGCCCGGCCCAGCCCGGCTAACAAGCGGTGGCCCCTCGGCCCGAGGGACTCCGGGCCGTGTTTGCAGGACGCGGCACGAGCCAGTGCTTATGAGCAGTGTGGCCTGTGTGCGGCGGGGTCTTGGGACAGAGGTGGCTTCAGTTGTTCTAAAAAGAGGAAATCGGAGAGTCTGTGGGCTGTTTGGGATTTTTTGGAATCTGTGCTGCAGAGCGGAAAGGCCGGCCGCTGGCGTGGACCGCTGTGGCTTCCGTCGCCAAAGAGAAGGGCCGAAGCTGGAGGTGATGCATCACCTCACCAGGCGAGGCTGAGGCCCCGGGAAGCCGTTGTTCCCACGAGCCGCCACTCCCGGTGGGGGGGCTCTGGTGACGGCCACAGCGGGGGGGAGGCGCTGGGGGGAAGGAGAGAAGTGCCTGGGCTGGGGAGAGGCCAAGGCGCCCCTGGGGCAAGGGGCGTGCCCACGTTAACCCCCTCCACACCCGGGGATCAGGGGAGCTGCCCCGCCCCAGCCCTGCACAGGGCTCCCAGGCCCCACACCAGGAGGCCCCTGGGCTCTGGGGGCAGGGACGGAAGGCTTGGGGGGGTGGGAGCTGGAGAAGCCCAAGGACACCAGGTCCCTCCGGCCGGTGACAGCAGGGCAGGACCCAGCCCCCCGAGGCCCACCGAGCCTGTCCAGGACGGAGGACGGTCCCCAGGGCTGCCCCCACCAGCACACGGCAGACACTGTCCGCAGCCAGAGACACTGGGGGCGAGAGCTGGAGAGACGGGGTCCCCCAGGACGAGGCAGGGCCCGCGGGGGCGGTCCCCGTGCTCTCAGAGGGCCAGGCCCCTCCAAGGCAGAGGCCGTTAGGAGCCAAAGGAGAAGCCCCCGTGAAGAAGAGTAATAAAGGCCCGAGGCCCGTGGCCCCCGTGTAATGTCGTCGCTGGGAGCTGGGTCTTTAGTTAAGGTCTGTCCACGCTGGTCTTCCAGATCCCCTCCCGTGTCCGTCCCAGGCCAGCCGCTCCTCCCTCCTGTCCCCCAGTGTCCCCGTCCCAAAGTCCCTCCTCCCTCCTGTCCCCCAGTGTCCCCGTCCCAAAGCCCCCCCTCCCTCCTGTCCCCCCTGAGTGTCCCCGTCCCAAAGCCCCTCCTCCCTCCTGTCCCCCCTGAGGGTCCCCGTCCCAAAGTCCCTCTTCCCCCAGCGGAGGCGTGTGGTCCTTTGTCATGAGCCTGGGGACCGTCGTCCATGTGCGAAGCCGCCCACACCGGCGCTCTGAGCGCACTGGGCTCGGACGCCGGCGCCGGGCTGGGCTGTGGCGAGGGAGGGACGCCAGGGCTCAGGGCAGGGGAGCCGGCCGCGCCCCCGGGGCCCCGCCTGAGCCTGCGCCGCAGGGAGTGGGCCCTACGCCGGTTCGTAAAAGCAAATGGTACGTGACTTCTGGAAGGAAAAGAATCGCCGAGCAGCAAAGATTCCTCAGTTAGGACACAAAACACATTTGCTGTGGGAGAAAAAAATAATAAATAGGACTTCGTCAAACTTAACGGCTTCTCCCCTTGCAAAGCCACCGTTACGGAGATGGAAAGGGAACCACGGAGAAAATGCGCACGGTACACGGATGGGACTATTTGTATCGATAATTTATAAGGAATTCTTATAGCTCCGATATAAAGTACACACCCAATAAAACGCGGCCCAAACAGACTCTCGGGTAAGACGACAGATGCCAACGAGCGCGTGAAAAGAGGCTCGACATCTGCAGTCGGAGAAATAACAGTTAACTGGCCATCACTGACCATCAACTAGAAAGACGAAAATTAGAAAAGAAAGGAAAAACCTGGGGCACCTGGGGGCTCAGACGGTTGAGCGTCCAACTCTCGATATCAGCTCAGGTCATGATGTCACAGGCTGTGAGTTCGAGCCCCACGTCGGGCTCCGTGCTGACCGTGCGGAGCCTGCCTGGGCTTCTCTCTCTCTCTCTCTCTCTCTCTCTCTCTCCCAAATAGATACACATCTTTTAAACCCCCAAAACAAAAAACCTGACATCAGATGTTAGCAAGGAAGTGGAAGATAGAATCCTCTGATATGCTCTCGGGGATGTGAAATCAGAGCAACTAGCTGAGATTTGGGAAATTTCTTAGGAAGGCGCATTTGCGTGCGAGGTGACCGCAGCCCTGCTCCGAGGAGCCTGCCAGAAGGAGGCAAGGCGTGTGCTCGGCTCCGCCTGTCGTAGCACGGCACGGCGAGAACCTGAAGGCACCGGCAGGGACAGGTGTCGCGTGGCCACAGGTCGGCGTGTGACTCACGGCATAGACCCCCAGACCGTCACGGCGACGCGCGGGAGCCGGGCGCAGGAAGCGTGGCCGTGGGTTGCCAGACGTGGCCAAAGTTATCAGGACGGAAGTCAGGTGGGTTCTTGGATCGGGGG
>NW_027528369.1:10810840-10814674 GCF_008692635.1 Crocuta crocuta | reverse complement strand
GGGGGAGAGCCGATTTTAGGGAGACCCAAAGCGATGGAAACGGCCTCTGCCCCGTCTGGGAAAATGGACTGCTGGTACCGCGCGCAGGACACGCGCTGGCGTGTGTGGAGGTGATGCTGACGGGGTCCGGGCGGCGGGCGGGGGCCGCTCCGCTGCAGTGACAGACGCCCCGACCCTGTGGCGTTCCACCAACCACACGCATTTGCTTCTCCCTCACGGCACTTGCTGCCGGTGCCGGTGGCTGTGGCGGTTCTCATTCCCGGCCCCAGGACAAGCCCCCCAGGCGCCCCCAAAGCTGCTGCTCCCGCGGCTAACCCCACACACTGCGCTGGCCACAGTGCCACGGGGCCCCGCCCGACGCTGACAGAAAGCAGGGGCGAGGCGTAAGCTGGCCATAGGGAAGGCCGGGGGTGGTCACTGCCCAGGGAGCCAGCGGAGGCCCAGGGCTCTGAGCTGGCTCCGCCCGCACAGGGCACATTTCAAGTCCCTGGACCCTCACACGGCCCCACGGAGTGGTCACCGACACGGTGGGAGCACCGACAGCCCACGGGACCTGCCCCAGGTGTGCGGAGAATGGGAAGTGGCCGCAGCGGGTCCTTGGGTGTGGACAGTAGAGGCGGGGCCGGGGCTCCCCGGGGGTGGCAGAGGCCGAATTGCCAGGGACTCACCGGGATGCGGCCAGGCCACGGCTGTGCGCCAGGGCGCCGGCAGAGGGGGGCACTTCCCACCTGTCTCCTCCCCCAGCTGGCACCTATTTTTAGAGCCAAATCTTCACAGCCAGGACGCGAGGTTCCAGAGCCGTGNGGTCCAGGCTGGCCTCTTCCCTCCCTGCCACTCCCCTACCTGGCTCTCCTGCCGTTCTCCCCACCCCTGCCTGGTCCCAGCCCCACCAGTCAGTGACTCCCCTTGGCAAGTCGTAGGGGCCCTGCACGACCTCTGACCCCATTCCTACAGCCCCTGGTCCCTGCACTCCAACCAGACCCCTGCCTCTCCCCTCCTCCCGGCCTCTCCCCTGCTCCGGCCCCTCCCCTCCTCCTGGCCCCTCCCCTGCTCCGGCCTCTCCCCTGCTCCAGCCTCTCCCCTGCTCCAGCCTCTCCCCTGCTCCAGGCTCTAATTTCCTCTGTGAATCTGTCAGCAGCCGGCAAAGCGCAGATGTCCTGTGTGCATTTTGCTTGTTTTCTGTCCCCTTGTGAGGGTTCGTGTCCGGTTTGCTCACGCTGTGTCCTCAGTGCCTAGAGCAGCACCTGACGCCGCTGGGTGTTCAGTAANCGCCCCTTCTGCCCCTGAGGCCTCCTCCGCCCCCAACAGCTCTGGGGGTCCAGGACCCGGTCCGTTCATTCATTTGCTCCTGTTCTCTGGGCGCCTCTCTGGCCACCAGCTCACAGCTTTGCACTTGGGGCCCCACCAGACCCTGCGGTCAGAGTGAGCTCCCACCTCCACACCCCCCACCTGCCGCTCGGCCNGCTTCCCTCTGCTGGGGACAGGGGCGCCCGGTCTGAGGGTCACTGGATGGGAAAAATAACAGGTTTTATTTCACTTTCATTTATATCTTCTTTGATGCTCTTTTCTTTCTGTAAAGCCAAGTTTCTGACCTAAATCTATTCCTGCCTGAGAACCTTTTCTTCTTTATGTTTATTTACTTATTTTGAGAGAGAGAGAGCGAGAGGCAGAGAGTCCCAAGCAGGCTCTGCAGTGTCAGCAGAGAGCCGGGCGCGGGGCTCGACCCCAGGACCCTGATCATGACCTGAGCCGGAACCGAGAGTCGGACTCGGCCGACGGGCCAGGGCGGCCCACGGACATTCCTTGCGAGGCAGGTCGGCCGGGATGAGCTCCCTCAGTCGTGGTTTGAAGACCTGGGGTAATTTCAGCGACACCCAGGTCGGTGGTGGTTATTTCTCACTGTTTTCTTGCCACACGGCCCCCCACAGGGACCCCGGGCAGCGCTCCCCCAGCTCCTCCGCCCTCCCCCTCTCTGCCTCCTGTTCTCTGCACGTTGAATGTAAGACGTGGGGGGGGGGCTCGTGGGGGGTCCTTGTCTTTGTCCTGCTTCGTCTTCTCCGAGCTTCCAGGGGCCGCGGTTTGCTCTCCGCCACTGACTTGGCCCCCATCCTCCACACGTTTCCGCCCTGTTCTCTTCTTGTCCTGCCCGCACTCGAAGCCTGCGCGTGCTGCGCCTTCGGCCCCCCCCCCCGACCTCTGTCCCCTGCTGTGGGCTCAGCCGTCCCTCGGCCTCCCTCCAGCTCGCTGAGTCCCCTCCGGCCTGCGGAGTCCGGGCAGGAGCCCAGGGCGGCGGCGCCCGGGTCCGTCCCAGCGCGGACGTGGGGACCGCTGGCAGCTCCTTCCCTTCCGGGTCCGCGTCTCCCTGCCCGCGGCATCATCTGTTCCCCCGTGTCGCCCGCGTGCCCCCAGGTCCCTGGACGTATTAGTCCTAGTTAGTCACGTGCCCCGGGGACAGCGCCGTGCTGTGTCGTGTCTGCCGTGACGCCTGCGTGGCGTCCCCAGTCCGGGTTTTCCTGCCGTTCGGAACGGCTCGTGGCTGCGGAAGCCCGACGACGCGCTGGCTGGACAGCAGCCCCAGAGCTTCTGGCGCCGTTGGGTCCGGGCGGCCGGGGATGGGGTGCGGACAGCGCACCTATGCCCCAGGGGGTTTCCTGGGCCNNNGGTTGCCGGGGCCCGGCGCTGCTCCAGGCCAGGCAGGCAGTGCAGCAGCCAGGCCCACGGAGAGCCGGGCAACGAGGGGCTCCTGGCCCCGGGGGCGGGGGTCCGGGCAGCAGACGCTTGGCGGGGAGAGCCCAGAGCGGGTGGTGAGAGCGCGGCCAGGGCGCCGCCGCCGCGGGCTGTCAGTCTTCCGCTTCTTCTCCTAAAACTCTCCGCAGAAAATGTGACCGGTCACCATCCCGGAAAAGGTTTCTTAGGGCAAATTCCNTCACGCCCAGCCCCGCCGCCGGCCCGTCCCCCTGGTCTGCATAGTGGGAGCAGCGGCCCCAGAGCCGCCCGTGTCCCTGCAGACGCAGACGCCTGGGCCCTTCCGTCTGATTCCCGGCGTGGGAGGAAGTCCGCTGAGGACCGTGGCCCGAGACCGGGAGGGAATCGCGCAGCCGCAGGGGTGGCCTTAGCACAGCTGGGACAGGACAGACACAGACAGACGCAGGGAGACGGACGGAGGCCCTGATNGTGGGCAGCAGCCCGGCGTGTGCCCCGGAAGGTGGAGGGCGTCCTGGGTGGGGAGGCCGCCCACTCCCACGCGGCCCAGGCAGGGTCACACCCACTGAGGAGCAGCCCCTCCCCAACTCCAACAGGAGGTTCAGACCCTCGGCATCTCCTCGCTGGGACTTTCGGGGGCGCGGCTGGGGCCTGGGGGGCGGGTGCTGCCTTGTGGATTATGTGTCCCTGGCAGCCCAGGTTAGTGACCTATTAGGGCACCAATGGGGTGTGTTCAGNCCCTCATTATTGGCCCAATGGAGTGTGACTGGCTCCTCTAGGGTCTGTCCAAGCCACTTGTGTGAGACTAACGCCACAGTCTGTGAGGCAGGCGGCCAGCAGCTGGGGGGGCAGGCGGCCAGCAGCTGGGGGNTCAGATCCTCCCCAGCCCCCACACGGCAGTGTCTGTCAGGGAACCAGGGAGAAAAACGCTCCCACTCAGGCCCCTGCAGGCATGAAATTCAGGACACTGAACTGTTAGGGGTTGAATTGAACCCCACTCTAAATTCACGTGGAGGCCGTGGCCCCTGTATCTGTGAAAGTGACCTTATTTGGAAATAGTGTCTTTACAGATGTTTTGTCTGTATAGTCGGAGGCACACAGAGCTGAAGGGGGCGCGCAGGGCAGACCGGG
>NW_027528369.1:10810196-10810639 GCF_008692635.1 Crocuta crocuta | reverse complement strand
GGGGAGGACGGGGACGCGCGGGGAGGTCGGGCACGTGCGGGGAGGACGGGGACGCGCGGGGAGGTCGGGCACGCGCGGGGAGGACCCCCCCTGAGGCTCCACTGCAGGAGGGTGTGCTTGTTTCTCCACGAAAAGATAAAAACCGCTGAGAAGCAGCAGCTCTCCGGTCGGGACGAGGGATGCTCAGAGTGTGTGTGTGCAGATGTGCACACGCACGTGCAAGCAGTGTGCGCGAATTTCTGGAGCGCACGGGAGCGTGCAGGCATCCGACGGGTGTGCGGCGAAGGCGTGGGAGCCGCGGCTCTGGGCTCGGTGAGAACCCCGGGCTTGTTCATCGGAGTCCGGGCCGTGAGGCCCGTGCGGCTGGTGGCGGAGGGAGCGGCCGCCGCGGGGGTGCAGCCCGGGGCCCCGTCCCACACCCGGGCCTCCAGGCCGGACTGGCG
>NW_027528369.1:10800137-10810107 GCF_008692635.1 Crocuta crocuta | reverse complement strand
TCCCCCAACCCGCCGCACCCCCCATGGCCCTGCCGGGCCCCTGCACGCCCGCACCCAGGGAAAACCCAGGGCAGGAGCCCAGGAGAGGGACGAGGCCCCTCTGTGTTCTCCCCCTGCCCAGACACCAGCCCCCTTCGGGTGGGCGGCCGGGACGGCTGGCCTCCCTGTGGGCCCGGGGCCTCAGTGTTCACACCCTCCGGGCAACCCTGTGGGCTCTGCCCCTCCACCACCAGCCCTGCCCGCTGCTGCAGCCTGGGCCTGGACTCCTGAGTCACTGGGCTGGTCTCACTCTCTGCCATTGTCCTCGGGGGAGGGGCGGAGGGAGGAGGGAGGGAAGGCTGCCTTTTTGGTTTCTCTTCCCTACTTGAAATAAGACCAATGAAGGTGTTCATCACCTAAGGTGGGCAGGTTTTAATGTGGATCCCAAGGCAAGATTCAAAGGGTAATATTTGTTCAGTCCCAACCTTGTCTGAGCAAGGAGGTGGGGAGCAGATCACGTGTCCCCTGGGGAGAATGTTCTGGGCAGGGGGAACTGCGGGTGCAAAGGCCCTGAGGTGACCACGCCTTACCCCTAGCTGCTGTCCATCTCTATTCAGAGAAGGGCTTGGCCCTGTCGCTGCTGAAATTCTGCCCCTGGGCCCGCAGTGGGGTCTCAGGGCAAAGGGCCCGGCTGGCCCTGCGGGTCCCCACCTCCCAGCTGCTGGGTGAGGCTCCCTGTGGGTCCTGCCCCAGGATGCTCCCCAGTGGGTATGGGAGGAGCCAGCCCCTTCCGGAGGAAGGCTTGTTTGGGCTGCCAGGCTCCTGGGGCTGTGGGGGCGCAGGGGGGGCCAGGCAGCAGGTGCTGCTTCTAACAGCTCTGACCGGCTGCCAGTAGCCCTGAAATCCAGAGCACATCTGTGTTCATCAGTTGGCTGACAGATGGGCCTGGCTTCATAGTTTTGGATTCAGTTAGACTCAGGGCTGCCGTGAACCCATGCGGAGCACAGGTGTGAGCAAGGCAGCGTCCTGCAGAGGGGGGTGGGGGGTGTAGGGGAGACTGTTAGCGGAGCGGGGTCAGGGGACGGCGACTGACTTGCTCAGGCGGGAGGCCCTCCAGGTGCCCCTGGGCGAGGACCCTCGGCTTGTACATGCATTTGTCTGCAGATTTTGACAGAAACTTCTTGCAAAGCACGGGCCACTGTGATGCCCGGTCGCTCCTGGCGGCGATAGCAGCCTGGCCAGCGGAGATAACCGGGAAGGGGGCAGAGCAGAGCTGGGCAGGGCCAGATGGCCGGTGTCGCGGCCGACTTTCCCACCAGCAACTGCTTTTGTTACTTAATCGTGTCACAGGCAGGAAAGGACCCGCCCCGTGCCCAGTATCTCTGGGGCCACCTTCTCGGCTGGCCGGGGGAAGTTCCCAGGAACCACGATAACGCGGCCGGATGTGGCCGGGACTTCACAGCTCCAACCAGGAGCCTGCAGACAGCACCCCCTGCCCCCCAGCAACTGTTCGAGATGGGAGACTGAGGTGCCCCGGCGCCCGGCCACAGCGGTGTCCTGTGGCCAAGGCTCTCCAGGGGCTGTCTCTGCACTCGGGGCTCTGCAGAGCCTGTCAAACGCCTTGTCACCCCAGCACCAGCTGGGGAAACTGAGGCCCGGGCAGTCATGGAGGCTGCTGCAAATCCAGGACGTGCAGCCGGGCTGTGGGCACAGTGGCTGAGTGTGCAGCCCGGCCTGCTGATCCCTCGCAGCCCCAATGGCCCCCGAGGCCTGCGGCACCTCCTGGGGAACACGAGCTTCTCCAGGCATCGCCAGCCCGTCCGTGGGGCCCCCATGACTGCAGCGGCTCCTGAGGACTTGGTCATGGGGGGGCTTCGGGAGCAAGCTCCTAGCTGCGGGGCTCCGGGCACGCGCACACCCACAGCCTCCTGGGACCAGTGCAGAGGAGCCCATAGTTCACATCTTCATTCACTCATTCATTCACTCATTCACTCAACAAATACCCATTGAGCACCTGCTGGCGTTTCAAGAACAGCTTCGGGTGCTGGGATGTTGGGGTGCTGGGGGGTGGCCGGGATGAAACAGGCACCTGCTCGCCGTAAACATAAAAGAAATATTTGGTGCATGAACGAAATGAAGATGCTTCGTTTTAAAAGAATTTCTCAGTGCAAACAGTGCAAGCTGACCTCTCTGGGCCCGTAGCTCATGTCAGGTGCGCACGTGACGTCACACAAATCGGCACGAGGNTCCCTGCCGTGTTAGGACGGCGCGGTGGGGGGCGCGAGAGGGGCCTCCGGGAGGGCGCCACCTGGGACAGAGCGAACTGCCACCTCAGCTCCCCACGGAGCCCCTGGACCTGAGGGCGGCCTCCCAGCCGTCCGCCCAGGAAAGGGGGGGAATTTGCACCCCTGGAGCTGCTCCGAGCGCCCGGCAGGGACAGGCCCCTGCGCCCGCCGCCGCCATGCCGGGGTCCACACGAAGGGCCTGCCCTGAGGCCCAGGGCACCGGCCCCCCTGGACAGACCCACAGCCTCCCGCCACCCAGGGGCCCAGCGCCAGCCGGGCCCAGGCCTGCGTCCTCCCCTCCTAACCCACCTCTGCCCCCGCCTCGGAGAGGCTCCACCTCCCCTTCCGGGTCCTGCCCCTTCCGCCCTCTCCAAGCCCGTGTCCCCGCCGTCCCAGGCGCCCACGGCGAGCTCATGCCCTCCCAGAGACGAGCGGCGCCCGGGGTGTTCCCTCGTAGCGAGGCGCAGCCGTGTGACCCTTCGGCCAACGGGCTGGAAGAGGAGACCTGCCCAGAGGTTCTGGGAAAGCTCATCCTCCCTGGCTCCTTTTCTCCCTTCCTTGAAAGCGATGGCCAGAAGCTGTGACAGTCGGAGCTACAGCAGTGATCTTGGAACCATGAGGCAATAAGCCAGAAGGCACCAGGCCCACACACAGTGGACGGCAGAGCAAGCGTGGGAGGAGCCGAGGCACCTGCCGCCGCCGCCTCCCCCGGGCTGCCAGGGGATTCAGCGCCTGTAGTAGGGAAGCCCCTGTCGGCTGGATTCTCTGCTACCTGCAGCCAAAAGCATCCCAGGAAAATACAGAGCTTTGTGCCTATGAACCCCTGGGCCTGTCGGGGCCCCGCGGAGAGAGAGCGAGCAGACGGGGTCAGGACAGCGCTGCGCTCCTGGCCACGTGACCGGGGTGGCCACTGAGCCTCCCCGCCTGGGTTTCCGTTTCCCATTTGAAATTGGGGAGGGTCCTCCCTGCAGCGGCCAGCAGAGCCCTCCAGCCAGGACCCACGCCCTGGGCCATCTCTGAGGCTTTGTCAGCTAATCACCGATGACTCCAACTGAGTGGTGGACGCCCTGGGGGAGGGGATTCCCTAAGAACTGGCCAGAGGCCAGCGTGGAGGAGAGCGCGGAGGGAGGCCTGTTCTGGGCCTGGAATGCTGAGCTCCATTGGCCCTGCTTCCCCGGGGGACAGGGAGCCAGTGAGTGCTCTGGAGCGGAGGCATCCCTCCAGTCCAGGCTGAGCATTGACCTGCTCCTGTCTCCCTGGACTCCCAGGCATCTCTGAAGGTCCGCTGCGAGGGGCTCGGTCTGGGGGGCGGGAGGGGGCAGGAACTCTGAGGTCCTTGTGTGGCCAGGGCCGCAGTCTCATCCCTTCTCCCCCAGGAAGAGCACCCGGTCCCTCCCCCGCCTGGTGGGAACCGAGAGAGAGAAGACGGAGCTGCGGGTGTGCAGGAGCCCCGCCTGGCAGATGGGGAAAGTGAGGCCCGGGCGGTGCCGGCAGCCTCCCTCCCTCCCCGCCTCCCACCGAGAGGCAGCTGCGGGAGGAGACATATGGCCCAGATTCCCGGCTTCCAGGAGACCTCACCTCCCAGCTACTCCCGGGGCTGAAAATATTTACATCCAAATATGTCCCGATGTGCCATTTTCTTGCCTCAAGCCAGCCTGGGAGTCTGTCCTCACCGCCTGGGAGGCAGCTGTGTCCAGCTGGGGAAGGTGTGCCGTCTGGGGGAGCTGACAGCAGCTTGCAAGGCGCCCCGACTAAGGAGCCCCTGGGGGCGGGATGGGGGGTGGTCTCAGGGTTCTGAACCAGGATGAGCCAGAGCCAGACCTGCAGGGGGGGCGGGGGGGACTTGGGTTTGCTGCCCGGTCCCCAGCGCAGAGCACAGCCTCGCCCAGTCAGTGCGCCACAGGACAAGCGTGTGTGTGGAAGGCGGGTGCCTGGATGGCCGGGAGCCTCCGCACGGTGCAGGGGGTCACCCCACCCTGTGAAATGGGGTAACCAGTGACCACAGGCACGTCCCGGCCGTGCCCACAGCGCTCAGGGACCGCTGCAGTCCCCGCGGGGGGGAGGGGGAGCTCGGACCACAGCGCCGCGTCCCACTCCAGGCTTCCACAGGCCAGAAGGCCAAGTCCAAGGTGTCAGCACAGCCACCCTCTGCCCAAAGCGTCAAGGGAGGAATGGCTGACCCGCGTCCCCTCGAAGCTCCTATGGCGAAGCCCGGAGCCCGCATCTCAGAATGTGACAGGATTTGAAGGCCGGGCCTTTCCAGACGCGGTTGGTGACGCGGAGCTGCTGGGAGGCGGAGGTTGGGACAAGGAGACGCAGCGGACGTCCGGCGTGAGGTCCCCAGCAGCCTCTGTCACGGACCGAAACCCGGGAGCGACCGAGGCGCCCTTGCATCGCTGATGGGTAGATACACTGCGCTCCGTCCACACAGGGGAGGGCTATTCGGCCCCAAGGAGAGCGAGCGCGGAGAGGCACGGAGGAGCCTTAAACGCAGATTAAGCGACAGGAGCGAATCCGAGAGGCCGCGCTGTGAGTCCGACCACACGACATCTGGGAAGGGCAGCACCGCGGAGCCCGCGAGAGAACCGCAGGGCTGGGGGGGCGGCGGGTGAGCCCAGGGGACATTAGGGGTCGAACATACCCTGTCTGGCATGTGATGATGGACACACGGGTCCATACGCGTGTCCAGACCCACAGGATGGCCAGCACCAGGCGTGCCCCCAAGGTGACCTTGGGCCCTGGGTGGTGACGCGTGTCCCCGCGGGCCCCCCAACTCTAAGGCACTGCTCGGGCAGGGGCGTGGGGGAGGGGGAGGCTGGGGGCGCAGACGGCACTTGGGAAATCTCTGTACCTTCCTCTCAGATTTGTTGTGATTCTAAACCTGCTCTAAAAAAATAAAGTCTATCTTGGGGCGCCCGGGGGGCTCGTCGGTTGACCATCTGACTGTTGATTTCAGCTCAGGTCACAATCCCAGGGTTGTGAGATTGAGCCCCGCATCAGGCTCTGCACTGAGCGAGGGGCCTGCTTGGCATTTTCTCCCTCCCTCCCTCTCTCTCTCTGCCCCTCTCCCCTGCTTGAGCACGCACTCTCCCTCTAAAATAAAAAAATAAAATAAATTTTTAAAAACATAAAAAAACACAAAAATCCAGTCCCATGGAGCCGATTAATAATAAACTGTTTATCACATCAGACACTGACACCTGCTATTTGAGAAAAACAAACCTGGAAGGGAGAGGGGAGGGGAGGGGAAGGGAGGGGAAGGGAGGGGCTGCAGGGTGGAAGGCAGGGAGCCTTTCCAACAAGGTGGTCTGGAAAGGTGAAGAGAGGGAAGGAGGGTGAGCTGCGGGCACAGGGAGAGGGAAGGAGGGGGTGAGCTGCGGGCACAGGGGGAGGGAAGGAGGGGTGAGGTGCGGGCACAGGGGGAGGGAAGGAGGGGTGAGCTGCGGGCACAGGGGGAGGGAAGGAGGGGTGAGGTGCGGGCACAGGGGGAGGGAAGGAGGGGTGAGCTGCAGGGACAGGGGGAGGGAAGGAGGGGTGAGGTGCGGGCACAGGGGGAGGGAAGGAGGGGTGAGCTGCAGGGACAGGGGGAAGGAAGGAGGGGTGAGGTGCGGGCACAGGGGGAGGGAAGGAGGGGGGAGCTGCGGGCACAGGGGGAGGGACATTCGCGGGGAGATGGCACTTGGGCGAGGCCCTGGGGCCCTGAGCCTGGGCCGTGCATGGAACAGCACATGGACCAGAGTGAGTGTGCGCACTGGGGCGGCAGAAGGGGCGGGAGAGCCTCTCTCACAAGACTCCTGGTCCCCCCCCCCAGCCCTCACTTGTGAGCCTCTGGACCCCAGGGGACTGGGGTTGACTGAGACCCCTGCAGCCTTCCTGGGGTTTCTGGGTACCCAGGACCCCCAGATTCCCTGCCACGGATCCCAAGGCCCCCTCCGCAGGAAGGGGGCTGGGTGAGCCTGGGGAAGCCAGATGGGGGGGAGAGGGTGGACATGGGGTGGGGCCGGCTTCCGGGTCCTGAGTGACGGGCCTGTCACGTTCGGTGATGATGTGGGCACGGGAGCGAGTGAGCCGGCATCTGCCCCCCCCAGGGGCCCCCACCCCCACGTTCTTCCAGTTTTTTCTGAGAAGTCCCTGTGCCTCAGCCCCTCGCCGAGCACCTCCTGGGGCAGGGAGGGGGCCTCAGGGACCCCTGAGGGTGCAAAGGGTGGGCCTGGGCCTGGTATGCAGAACCCCATCAGTAGCAGGAGGCCCCAGAGCCTCAGGGAGCCCCCACCCCCACGCTGGGCAGGGGTGACGGTGCTGACGGCTGATCCCGCGGGGTCCCGGGCCACACCTGGACGCCTGCCTCTGCACCTGCGTCGGGGCTTGATGAGAACAGAGGGTTCTGCTGCCTCAGCTCTGTGGCCCAGAGCGGACAAGAAATGTGACAAGGTGGAACCAAGGTTAAGGAGACCTAGTGAAGGTCACAGAACCTTCTGGAAGTGGCCAGGACACAGAAATAAACGCAGAGGGAATAGATGCCACGTCCATCAGGGCTGCCTTAGTTTCCACGTCCAGAACATCGTTCAAACTAGCATTAACAGCGGGGAAGTTTTAGTGCGGGTAACGCTGACCTGCAGGAGGGCTCCGGGCATGGCTGTATCCGGGGGCTCCGTGGTGTGGTCTGCGTCTGTGCTCCAGCTTCCGCTCTCCTCGTCTCCCCCATTCCGGGCTCGGTGGCCACCGCAGCTTCAAAGTGAGCCCATCGCACCCCGACCTGGGAAAATGAACCCCCTGCCACCTCTGTGGATCTGACTTGGGGGACGGCTCCTACAGGTCGCCCTGGGCCCCGGGCCCCTCCTGTGTTGCTGGGGGCGGGCAGCGGCCCAACTGCAGCCCCCTGGGGCCCCCAAACCAGTCAGAAGAAGTGGGTGGGAGGAGAGCCAGTGCCAGGGGTGTGATTCAGCAGGTCCCAAGGGCCCGAGAACTTCTGGCACATTCCGGGGGGTGCGGACACTGGGGGCCTGGGCCCTGCACTCCGCCCTGGGGCGTGTGCACCCCACGCCTCCCGAGGCGTCTGGGGTTGGGATGAACAAGCACAGACAGGGGCCCGTCATCCGGGGCCACGGGGGCCACGGAGCAGAGGCACGGAATTTCAGCAAGAAAAGTCTGGGATTAAGGCAGAGCGTCAGCAACAGCGGAGGCGGAGGGGCTGCTGCTCTGGCCCGGGGGAGCCGGAGCCTCGTGGACAACACAGCCAACCTCCAAACCGCAGGCCACGCGAAGAGCAGGAAGCAGGCGACCCGCTCGGCCCCAGGTCACCGCGGCCGACACCCACGGGCGTGAGGAGCGTCCACGAACACGGAAACGCCAGATCCAGGACACGCCGCCTTCGGTGGGAAGTGTTGCCGTCGGGGGCTGAGCGCTTGCGGGCGTCGTGGTCTCTAGACCCCTGTGTGCGTTTGAAACAAATGTTAATACGAACTCAAGTGCGTCAGAAGCAGAGAGAACGTAAACTATAGAAAAGTTCTTTCTAACAAACAAGGGCAATTTCCAGCGCAAGGAAAGAGCATTTCCACAGACGTGGTTGGGGCCACGCGGCCTCTTCAGAAGAGCCAGCGCCTGCCACACAGGCCTCTGGGGAAGGTCAGGCCTCGGTGTTTCTCATGCTCAGGACTCTCCGGATCTTTCTTGCACCCGAACAGCCTCACTCCCTGTGGCCAGGCCTGGCTGGGGCCTCCATGTGCCCCTGCCCCACAGCTGCCTGGAACAGCTCACCGGCAGGGACCCTCCACTCGGGGGCCCCTGAGAAGCTCACCCCAGCTTCAGGGGCTGTCCCTACGAAGGCTGGCGGAATGTCCCTAAGCTCGGAGGGCCTGGCCACCGTCTATACTTGACAGCACCCCACCTTGACCTTGCCCATCACGAACTGCTTACCAGCTTCTTTTCCCCATGCTGGTGCTCCTCTTTGGCTGGGTCTACAAAATTCCCAGGCTGCAAGCTATATAGGTAGAATGTTCTGGAAGATTCTAGGTCAGCTGGTGCACCAGAACCAATCTTCTACCCTTTTAACCTGTTAATCCCAAAGAGGAAAAAAAGGGCAAACGAGGAAAACGACATCCGTGCCCCTTTGCATTCTGTCCTATTCTTTCTGGATCAAACCTACTGCATCCGGCCTCCTGGCCTTGTGGGCTCAGTTAGAGCCTGTTGCTGAAATGGGGGGCGGGGGGGATGCAGTCTTCTCTGCAGGCAGGGCAGCTCCGCCTGGGGAATCAGAGAGAAACCAGGACCCAGGACAGGGGCCCAGCAGGGTGACTCACTCCACCCTCCACCTGCGGCTCCTCAAAGGGAAAGTGGCCTTGGGGAGGGGGCTTTCCCCACTTGCAGCATGGCCACTCAAGGGAGCAGGGTGGGCAGCACCCCAGGACCCCGAGGAGGCCACTCTGCAGTCCCAGGAGAGTCAGGTCACGCGAGGGTGACGCTCTTCTGTCTGTGGTCGGCTTCCTCCCCCCGTTTGCTACTCTGTCGAACGGGCAGCCTTGCCTGGGCTCGATGCTCCAGGAGGGGCAGGGAGGCCCAGACGGGGGTGGGGCTGGGGTCCTCGTCACAGCAGGACCCTCCCCCCTGTTCCTCTGGTCACCCTCTGGGCCTCCCCCGACCCAGCCTGGGTCTCACGCCCCGGCTGGCGGCTTGACCTTCCTGAGCCTGGTGGCAGGGGTGTGACCGGCTCCAGTCTGGTCAGAGGGGACTGCGCTGTCGTTCTGTCACGTTGGCATCGTGTCCTTCCTCAGACTCTGCCCTCTCTGGGGCTCAGCCCCACGTCCCCCACGTTGCTCATCGAGCAAGTGGGAGAAGACTTGCCTGGTTCACGCAGCGAGCGACCANCTGTCCCAGGGTCCGGGGCCCAGGGGTCCACTTCCCGGCACCAGCCAGGGAGCTGGGAGTCGGCGGGGGTTGAGGAGGGCGGACCATTCCGTCTGCCTCCGTCGGAGCTNAGCAGCCACAACCCGATGACCCGAGGCGCTAATGCTGTGATGGGGCATCCAGGGGCTGTGGCCGCACGAGAGGGGTGCTTCCTGAGGGGCTCCGAGGAACGTGTAGGAGTTCGGGGAGGCTGGGTTCTGTGGGAGGAGCTGGGGAACGCTGGCGGTGATAGAGGCACCTTGGGGAACGGTTCCGCGTGAGGGAGACTCACGCCGAGGGGACAGGGCAGGGCATGGGCGTCCCCTCAGTCACCTCTGAGGTCTGGCCTGTATCTCGAGGTCAAGGGCAGCTCCTGCAGGTCTAAGAGGAGTGGGCACCACAGTGCGGTTTGGGCAGGTCTGCCTGCTGTGGTGTGGGGGTACAGGGGGCCACGGGCTGGGGCAGGGGGAGGTGCCCCGGGGGGGGGGTCTCTGACAGGTGCAGAGAGGAAATCCTTCTCCCCGGACGCTGTCCCGGACGGGGCTTTGCTCATTACACAGGACAGAGGAAGGGTCCACGGGGCTCAGTTCAGGCAGAGCTTCCAGGGACGACATGTCCCGGGAGGTGGGCACGGCCGGGCGGCGGTGGGGCGCTCACGCCTTGCCCTGAGCGGGCCCTTCCCGGCTCGGGGTCTCACCAAGACCACCAGCAGCCCTGACGGAGCAGGATCCGGCCGCGAGTCGTTTCGCTGAATCCTCACCACCCCCTGCGTGGCGGACACAGCCGCGGAGACTGCGGCCCGAGCGCAGCCAGCCGGGACGGCT
>NW_027528369.1:10799035-10800034 GCF_008692635.1 Crocuta crocuta | reverse complement strand
TCGAGGCCTCTGACTCCGGAAGCCCCCCCGCGGCAGCTTCCCCAAGGCTGGGAGGCCCTGGCCGTGCTGGGGAGGGGGCTTCCAGATGAGGCAGAGCAGGGGGTCCGGACCAGTGGTCAGTCCGCCGACCTCTGACCAAGACTGTGTGGCCGGAGCCCCGGGCCTGCGTTCAGGCACCTGCTGGTTTGCAGCCGCAGCGGCCGGAGGGCCGGGAGGTCGCAGGGTCCCACCTAACGGGTTGCACTTCAGAGCGCAGTTAACACCGTCCCTTCTTCAGACTCGCGGTAGAAGAAAGCATACGTGCTACTACGTTAGACATTTTGTAACGTTTTGGCGACTTTATTTGAATATAATGGGCTTCCGTTATAAATCTACAAATGCATTTATGTTCTCAAAAACGTCATTTTGAGAAAAGGCCCAAGGGTCCCACCACCGAAGGGGCCCAGGGCACCAGGGGGCTGAGACAGCATCACGCCGCCCTCCCCGCTGCCGGTAATTACGTACGCGGGCCCTGGCCCTGCCCGGGTGCGCAGCTTCCACGTATCTACCCAGCCACGCGCCTGGTGGCTCTGAGTTTGCCCAGCGGCGCCCTGAGCTGGGCAGTGGTGGGCGGGGCAGGCAGCCCTGGGCCGGCGCTTCCGTTCCGCCCTGAATACGCACGCGGGGCAGCTTTCCTGCCCCGTCCGTATTGTCCACCGCCGTTTGGCCACCCCTCACTCAGGACCTGAGGCAGAGACTGGCAGCCCCCTGGGCTCTGGGATACAGAGTACTGGCCCTGCTTGGAGCTGCCCACACCCCGTTCTGACCTGTTTGGGGCTTATATCTTCCTGTGACTTATATCTCTCTTTCGGGAGCTTTGCAACTAGAGGCATCACCTCTGAGGGCCCCAGTCCCTCCTCTGTAAATAGAATCATCCTCTTTGAGTAGAATCGTGTTTCCACTGATCCACTTGTCCATCCATCCACCCACCCACCCACCCCCCCACCCACCCCCCCCCCC
>NW_027528369.1:10796750-10798953 GCF_008692635.1 Crocuta crocuta | reverse complement strand
AGCAGTCACGGGGGCTCCTAAACGCTAGAAGAGGAGACAGAAATAAGATGCTCCACCTAACAGGCTTCCCTGCCCACCTCCAGTATCACCCCCCAGCCCCCACTGGCCTCCCTCTACCTCTCTGGCCATCCCGCAGATTCCTGAAAGCCTGGAGGTGAGGCTGCCTCAGGCTCGTCTACTAGAACGTTCTCCCCCAACAGCCCCAGGTGCAGCTCCTAACTGATCCTTCAGACACAGCTTCCAAGACACCTCCCTTGAGCCACGTCTATTGAGGACTTACTGACTGCAAGCAGGGCACCTGTGCAAGCGCCTCGTGGCCCCCGTAGGTGTTTGTAGGGGAGGGAGGGAGTGGGGGCGGGTCAGACGGCAGTGGTCTCTGGCCCGGCGCCCCACCCCCTCCCGCACACCCTCCCTGCAGCCACTTCCTCCTCAGCTCCTTATCTCCCAGCCGGCTGCCCAGCTCTGAAAGCCACAGCCAACGTCTGCTTCCCCACAAGCACCAACTGCCTGGCCGGGGAGAGTGGGGGGGCTCAGAGCAGGGCCGGGGCCGGGGCCCTTGAGGTGGCCGTCAAGGGCCAGGGCAGCCCCCACCCCTGCTCGTGGGCAAGTGTCTGCTCCTTCCAGCCCATCCCCCGTTGGGCCTGACGGCCAGAAAACCAGGCCAGACACGAGGCTTCTTCCCGAAAGTGGAAGTGCCCCATGGGGGGGGAGGTCCTGCAGGTGCGAGCCCTGAACATCTGCCTGACCTGGGGGTGGGGGCTGCCCACCGGGTGCCGACCTGCTGCCTTCACAGGGGCCCCTGCCCCCGGTCTTTCTCTGCCAGCTCCGAGGGGCCTGGCCGTGTGCAGCCTAGAAAGCAGCTTCAAGGGCAAGGTCAGGAACGCTGGCACATGCGTGCTGACCTCGGGGCGGGCCGTGCACAGGGCAACCCCCCGCCATCACCACCCAACACCCAGGAGGGGACCGGCCAGGTTGGGCCTCAGACCCCCAACCCGTCCTGAGTCAGAGCCCAGGGAGCAGAGAGGAGTGCCGTGAGGACGGTGGTGATGCCCGGGCACCGGCTGGCTCACGGGACCCTCCTTTCCGCCTGAACCCTGGGGGGGGCGGTAGGACGTGCACGGCCCCAGTTCCAGAAGGGCCCCCAGGCCGCTGTGACGGCGGTGCGCTCTGGAGGAAGACCCTGGGAAGCACGGGGAGGGGGCTTACGTCTTGCTGGGCCCCCACGCACGGCTTGAAGTCTTCACCACGTGCAGGCACCACTGAAAACCTCAATTCAGCGGAGTGGAAATGGCACAGAAAGAAGCCTGTGCACCAGCCCCGGCTCCGCGGGCCTCTCGCCTTCGGTCTGTTTGAGCCGCTGAGCCTGCAGCCGTGATTGGGCCCCAAGGGAGCCCACTGCGGGGCCCAGGGCCTCCTTCACAAGGCCACCTCGCCTGCTGTCCCCCCACATCCGTGGCTGCCTTCGTACGTGGCCTCTTTAGTGCCTGTGATGTACCTGGCACCCTCTTAGCCGAGTGTCGAGTGGGGAGGGGGCTCTGAGGACACAGAGGGACTGAGTGGTCACCAAGGACTCTGACAAGGCTTCCGGAATCCCTCAGACGGGGGAACAGGTTTAATCCCCCCAGCAGATCCCCTCCACATCAGCCGCTGTCCTCGCAAGGTCCCAACGGGAAGTGGGGAAGGGGGTCCCTGAGGAGCCCCCAGTCAGGAGGCCGAGCTCAGGGGGGGTTTCTTGCCAGGCCTGCAGCGGTCCTCCGGGGAGGGCACGGGTCAGGAGAGCCCCTGCAGGTGGGGGCGCGGGGGGCGGCCGGTCAGGACACGCAGGCAAGGTCTGACCCCAGGGCAGGGCCGACGCCCAGGGGAGCGGCCCCGGGACAGGGGGCTCCAGGGAAAGCCTGGCTGAGGGCAGTGGGGGAGGCAGCGCCAGGCCCAAGGCTGGGGGCGCAGGTGGACGGGGCGCGTGGGCTCGGCCAGCCCGGACACAGCCCCCTCCCCTCCCCCGGCCCCGGTCGGGGAAACACGCCGGGCTGTCCGGCTCCAGGTGGGTGTGGTGTCACCAGGCCGGCGGTAGGAGGAAGTTGTTGGAAAGTGGGACCGGAATGGCCGGGAGGGAAGCCGGGCAGGGCCGGGCCCAGATGGTTCCTGTTGAGGAAGCGGTGGGCCAGCTGCGGGCCGCTCCCCGGCCCCCGGCCCCTATCACGGC
>NW_027528369.1:10781312-10796629 GCF_008692635.1 Crocuta crocuta | reverse complement strand
GGGGGCTGTCTGGGGAGGGAGGCCTGCGGCTGCAAGAGAGCCGGGCCGGCCGTGGCCCCTCGTCTTTCCCTCGAGGCCCTGCGAGGTCGGGAAGGGCGCGCGCCGGCCCCCCGAGGGCTGCCCACCTGTCGCGCACAGCACCAGGACCAGCACCGCCTCCCGGAGCCGCCTCCAGCCCCGCGTCCCGGCGTCCCCTGTGCTGGAGAGCAGCTGCCCCGCGCCCCAGGGTCCCAGGAAGGGCGGCCCAGGTAAGGGGACGGCGGGGGTGGCCGGAGCGCGACATCTCAGAGCTGCCGCCTGCCTGGCTCTGTTGACAGCACGAGCCAGCGTGTTGACTCACCTCAGACCCACACAGCTGGGACAGGTGGCCCCGGAGGACCCGGCAGGTGCCGGGCGGGCGCCCCACCCCGAGGCAGGTGCTGGGGGTGCGCCTGCCCCGGCCCGGCCAGGAGGGGAGGGGGTCCGTCTTCCTCCACGGGCAGGGTCCCGGGAGCTGGTGAGGAAGGCGGCGTGCAGTGCCCTGGGGAGGACCCGAGACTTGGGCTTGGATGAGGCCACAGGGAAGAGGGCCTGGACCAGGGCCCCGGGGTCGAGTGATGGTTGAGGACTCAACCCCAGTACCCACCGATGGGGCATCCTGGCAAGACCCCTTCGCTTAGGAGCTGGTGCCAGAGAGAAGTGGGGACGGGGAGGCCTCCCCGACCCCCGTGGCCCCCACCACAGAGCCCCTGGCTCATCCCAAGACGGGGGGGGGGGCACAGCCGTGAGCAGGCGACCCCACTCTCCAGCCCGCGCCACGTGGCCACACTCTGAGGAGCCTTTGGAAACTTCCAGAGCTCACGGCCCCAGGCCCCACTGCTAGAGCGCTGGTGCCCAGCACCCCGACCCAGGGGCGTCCCTGCCACCTCTACGGAGGCCGCTTTCCCCCACCCGCTGCCGTGCAGGCCCCGAGGGCACCTGAACCCAGGTGTGGAGGAGCCCGCCTTGAGGCGCGGTGGGGAGGGGGACATCTCGCACGTGGGGGACTCCACGATGCCTGCTGGGCGGGGCAGCTTGCTGGCCCCCGGGACACGGCCACCCTGCCCCTCAGGCTGGTCAAGTTCCTGATGGCACCGCACAGCCCTCCCTTCCCCGGGCAGCCCCCCGCCCCGCCCGCCCCCCGCGCGTCCTCACCTGCGCCTTGGCTTCCTTGTGGGCCAAGCCTGTCCTGTCCCCTGCCCCGAGGCCGCGGGGGGAGAGCACAGATGGCATGTGGGCTGTGTTGTGTCTGGACGGGGCGGGGGTGCTGGCGCGAGGCCGGAGTTTGAGGCCGGGAGGTGGCAACCCCCCCACGGTGCTGGCTGGGCCGCGGGCCCCGGGGCCGATCGTCTCCTGCAGAACCGCAGCCAGCAGTTTACCGACCTGCGGTCACCGCGCAGGCCAAGCTCACTGCTCGCTGGGGCCCCAGGGCAGGGGCATCTGGGCAGGTGCAGTGGGCTGGGGGCGCACGTGGGCACAGGCTACTCTGGCTTCACCAGCTCGCAGCCGTCTTCTCTTCCCCGCGGCCCCGCAGCACGGCCCTGCCCCTCGGCCGCCCCTGGCCCCCCGCGGCTCCGCAGTGCTGGGGGGACCCCCTGGGAGAGCAGCGGGCCGGCTGGGGGAGCTCTCGGGTGTCTGGGGTCTTGGGGTCTAGGACGGCCTGTGGGGAGCTCGGCTCCACCGTGCAGACCCCGGAATACGTTCAGTGGCTCTAAAGTATGGGAAGAACAGCGGTAGGTGATACCTTCCGAAGTGGGGGAGGGCAGCCTTGTCTGAGAGCGGACACCCCTGAGGTGGCCCTGGCTGTCCTGCTTGGCAGGGGGCGGGCCCCGAGGTCGGGCAGACGGCGTGGCCCCTCTGGTGGCCCCACCCTTGCAGGGCCCCGGGCAGGTGCCGAGCAGCCTCGCTGGGAGCCCGGCACCCTCAGCGGCCCTCTGTGGCTGAGGCCCGGGTCGGTCAGGACCCCAGGTGACCCCGCAGTGTGGTGGACCCGCTCGGGGAGGGGAGACCTGACTGCGCAGTGGCAAAGAGTGGCTCCCAGCAAAGGGGTGTTTACCCCGCTCAGATTTATTAGGCGCCTACTGTGTGTGCAGTCACCTGTTCCAACAAGGCCACTTTGCAGACGGGGGACTGCAGGTCACGTTGCCGTACCCGGGACAGGAACCGGAGACGGGAGCCAGCACCCCTGGCAGAGGAGGCCCGGGGCAGAAGCACCAAATCAGCCCGATTTAGCCTGAAGCAGAGGCGGCCGGAGGGTATTTCACCGTGACCTCCCCTAGGGGGGAAACTGAGTCCGGCCAGTTCCAGGGTCACCAGAGAGGGAGAACTGGGGTCCAGGTGGCGGAGTTCAGCTTTCGTGTGTCCAGGGAGATAATGAGCATCCCATCCCTGGAGGCGTCCAAGCAAACGCAGGCTGGGGCGTTAGCAGGTGTGGGCGAGATCCCACAGAAAGGGCCGTCTTGAGCCTGGAGGCTGGCGGAGCGCCTGGTCCAGGGCGGGGTGAGTCCGGAGGCCACGGCTGTCAGCACGTGGCCGGGCTTCTCCTCCCCGCCCTCTCGGCCCCTCCCGCTGCTCCTCGGCCACGGGCTCCCCCCTGCATGCCCTTCCCGGGACCGCTGACTGGCCGGCTTGGAATAGAAACCCGTCTGCCCCCAGGTCTGGAGCCTCAGCCCAAAATCAAGGTGTGGGCGGGGCCGAGGCCCCCCTCCGGCCCTGGCTCCCGCCTCGGCCCGTCTTCACATGGCTTCTCCCGTGTCCCTGCGTCCCCCCGTTTCTTACAAGGACACGTCATTGGATTCAGGGCCCCCCATCCAGGTGACCAGACTCGCAACGGTCCCATCGGCACCCGGGCAGCAGCTTGGGGAAAGGGGCGCATCTCTGTCACAGCCCACGGTCAGGGCGTGGCCGCACCCCTTCTCGGCCCCGAGCCCCCACCATCCGTCCTGTCACTCCGCCGCGGCCCCCGGCTCAGCTTGCGGGGACCATGAGGTAGCTGTGCCCGGGGAGCTCAGGGCGTCGGGTCGGACTGTGCATGAAGGCCCCTCTGTGCCATGAGGGCTGAGGGCTGAGCCTCCCGGTGACCGCCTGACCCGTGACGCGGCTGTGACCATCCGTCTGCGTCCGTGTGCAAAGTACCGTTAGCAACTTTGCCGTTGGATCTCGTCTGCACCGTCGCCGAGTGCAGGGTGGCTTTCGCGCCCTGCTTTGCTCACACGCTGCAGGGGCTTTTCCCTTCGCTCGGGCCCCCAGGACCTGAGGTGACAGATCTCACCCCACCTTCTCCCGCCTCCTGTTCTGGTCTGGAACACACGGGGCTGGGGTCCCCGTGTCAGGATCGTGACTCGGGGCCTGCGAGCCCGCATGTCACCGACACCCCCATCACAGAAGAAGATCCCAGGGTTCCCAGGGGCACAGCAGGCCAGGGCAGAGGTGGGGCCGAGCCTGGCTCTGCTGACCCTACAGATGGATGCGGGCAGGGCCCGTCCAGGGAGGGAAGCCGGCCCCAGGGCCACCGCCCAGCGGGAAGCCGGCAGCACCACGGACAGACAGACAGATGGAGCCAGGGCGATCTGATGACCTTTAGTAAAGGGGCCTCTGGGCACCCGGGAGCTCTGGACGCGCTCAGGAAGTCTGGCTCCAGGGCAGAGTCCCCGTCCCGGAGCCTGTGTCAGGACGCAGAGGAGCCCGTGGAGGAAAGATTCTGCTTCCTGGGAAAAGCCAGGATCCCTCCTCCCCCGGTAGTGGGGGTGTGTTGTCCCTGGGGCCCTTGGTTTCTGCTGAACGTGTCTGTCCCCTCCCCGTGCGGTCCCTGTGCCACAAGCCTCCCGAGACGGGCCAGCAGGAGGACACCAACCAGCCATGTCCTCCCGGTCCACCGAACCCTGAATCTGAGCCTAGCAAGACAGAGCTGCAGGGTGGGTGCAATCCAGGCCAGCTTCCTGGAGGAAGTGGTCCCAAGGGGGGCAGCTGGAGGAGGCAAAGAAGGCTTTCACTTCTCGAGGTATCTTGACCGAAAAGAGAGGCGTCCGTGTTAGCCCGACGCAGCAGCCGGCTGTGTGGGGCTTTCTCACACTTTCACTTCCGTGACTACAGCTGATCATGGGAGGCGCAGCCAGGAAGCGCGGCCCCGGGGAGAGGCCGGAGCTGGTGTCCGCTAAGCCAGGACCCGCCATCCGCGTTCCTTCCCAGCGCCGTCCGCTCTGGACGAGGCCTCAGCCGAGGGAGGGGCAGCTCCAGGGACAAGAGGGGCCTCACTCACGGCCACGGGGCCGCGGGGCCGTGGACTGGACTCCGTGTCACTCACACTGACTGCTCTGCACCCGAGGCTGGAGAGCAGTGGGCACTAGTGATTACGACGCCACGGCCACGGCCACGGCCTGAGGGCCCCGAGACAGCCGCCGCGGGTGCAGGTGGGCGTCCGTGCGGCTTCTCGGGGTGCTTTACGGGCCCGCTTTGCCTCTGTCACTTGCAGGAGTGGGCCTGTGACGCACCGCGTGGGGTCACAGCACGCCTGCACACATGCCCCCCGGGGCTTCTCCCCCTCCGCCAGTTTCCACCCTCACCCTCGCCCTTCCAGCCCCTGGGCCTTTGCACGCGCCGGTCCTGCCTTGAGACCTTCCCTCAGGCGTCTGCCCTGCTCCCCCCTCATCCCCTCTTTCCTGCTGCATCCTCCCCTTCCCGTTTATGATTCTAACAGCAAACGTGTCTCTGGGTCCCCACATTTATGTGTCATCTATTGCCCCCATAGCACCGGCCCACGGGCTCTGCTCTCTGCTCACTGCCATCCTCGGTGCCCGCAGCGGTGCGGGCTCACGGGGCGCCCAGCACGTGGTGGGAGTGAATGCACCCCACGCTCAGAGGAGATGACCACCCCCCATGCGGCGTGTGGCTGCTGACGCCACCACGGGGGCTGGGGGGCATCTGTGTCGGACCCTAGATCTGTCCGACACGGAACTGAGGCCAAGACACAGAGGGTGACTTGCCCAGGGTCGGCAGGCAGGGCCAGGGCCCAGAGGTGGACCTGGGGGCTGACCCTTCGGCCCCTAAGGGGAAGCGTTCAGGGGCAGGCTCACTTGCAGGGGGTCCCCGTGGCCGGTTATTAGGGGCACGTGGTGGCCAGGCCTCCTGGAGATGGTCGCTTGGCACCCCAGTGACTCCGGGTGAGGCCCTGTCCCTCCCCCTCCTCCCCAAGGTGGCCGCCAGGCGTCTGCACCGGAGGGCGGCGTAGGGGCTGAGAGCGCTGCTTTGGCTGAGGCCTTGGAGGGCCTCCGGGGCCCCTCTGAGTGCCCCTCAGCTGAGTCCACCTCCAGTCCCCAGCCTGGCAAGGTCAAGTCCTCCAGATTTGGGGGCCATCTCAGAACCCGGAGCGGAGTCCCAGGCGGGCGCAGATGACTAGCTACAGGGCCCTGGCCCCGGTCAGAGGCCTCCACGTGTGCACACCCCTCCCCCCACCATGGAGCTGGTGGGTCAGCAGGGTCAGGTGTGGCCCCCTCGGGGCTCACCAACTGGGCCTGGCGTCTGGGAGAAGGTGGGCAGACCCTCCGGGGGCACCGCTCACGGTTGCCCTGGCGGCGGCAGGCCCTGCGAACAGGGTCGGGGACATGCCCGGGGACAGAGAAGCAGGGCTCTGCTATTGTTCCCCAGGCCGGGGGCGGGGCGGGGCGGGGGCAGGACGGGCAAATGCAGGCCAGACGCCTTCCTGGCCTGGGGTGCGGCTTCCCGGCCATCCTTCGAGGCTTCATCAGCCTGATTGTAAGATGAGGACGCAAATCAGAGAGGTCAGAAAGCCCGCCCGAGGTCACACAGCACATCCCAGCAGGCCCTCCCGACGGGGACCTCGAGAGGGGGGTCCCCTTTGCCTCTGCCGCTCCCAGTGCGCGAGCTTCACCCAGCAGCCCTCGCCCCCGGCCGGACCCTCTGAGCCTGCAGTGGGGTCTGCGCGCCACGTACGGAGCCCAAGGCAGGTGCTGCCTGATGCCCCACAGCTGGCACCTGGGTCACATGAGTCCCAGCTGATGCTGGCAGCGCCGCCTCCCACCCCGGGCCCTCGCAAAGCCCCCTCTGCTGCTGCTGCTGCTGCTATGAAACCCTCTGAGAGCGCTGACCTTGGCCCGGGGCTGACCTTGGCCCGGGGCTGACTGCTGCCCACCAAAGTGTTCGGTGTTCTGCCAGCCGCTCCTGCAGCTGAGGGTGTAAGACAGGTGTAGACCTCTGGTGTGGCTCCCAGAGGGGTGGGTGTGGACAGGGGTCTGTCCGAGAGGAAGCAGTGTGGGGCGCGAAGCCTTGAGGGGACACAGGGACCAAGGGGCTTGTAGGTCTGAACACACCGGGCAGACGGCAGAGAGGGGCCCAGGCCCAGCACCGGGGAGCTCTCTCTGCGTCCTTACCCTAATGACGTGGCCTCGGCTGTGGTGCCCTCGGCCCGTGCCCTTCCCCTGGGCCAGAGGGGCCTCACAAACACCGCGGGGACGGATCAGTTTCGCGAGGGGGCCCCGGAGAGGGACGGGAGGGTTCGGAGGAGGCCGCTCCGAGGACGTGGACTGGGCAAGGGTCTGCGCTCGGCTCTGCGTGGCCTGGCTTCTCGGACTCCGGCCCCTCGGCTGTGCGGCAGCGGCCTGGTGACCCCATGACCCCGCAGGCCTGTCTGCGCCTGTGACCTGGGGATGACGGCCAGCCCTCGGGCAGGCTGGGGGACTGGGGAGAGACGGCTCCGGCGTCCAGCCCTGGGTCCAGACCCACCTCCCCAGCCCCTTCCCCGTGCTCACCGCCTCCCGGCAGCCTGGCCGTGACCCCTGCAGTCCCTTCCCTGCAAAGGCCACTTGGGGCGGCACAGAGAGGCCAGTGGAGAAGGAACTGGGGAGCTGACCCCGCCCTGTGGCCCCCAGAGCTTCCTCCTTCCCTCCCAAGTTGGGGTGCATTTTGAGTGTGTGGAAAGCCCCGACCTCGCAGACCCTACCAGGGGGAGCAGACGGGGAGGAAGGGCCAGCGGGAGGGCACGGGGGACCTTTGCACATGGCCCCCCCGGCTCTGCCCCTCACCGCAAGCTGCGGTGAGCAGGGGTCCCAGGCCACAGGGCCAGCCTGCCGCGGCCTCAGACAGGGGCCCCTGGGCTCTGGGGCTGGGCCTCTGGCCTTTCCTCATGGCTGAGCTCCCTGACTAGGATGCGGGATCTAAGATCCCCAGCCCCCCGTTTGTGCCGGGCACCCCAGGGCACGGGACCCCAGCGCCCAGACGTGACGGTTTGGCTCCTCGGCATCTCTGGGCAGCACCGCACCCCCGCTGTCCGCCAAGTATTCCCCAGGGCCCTCAATGGAGGGTCTTTCTGGATGGTTCTGCCAGACCTGGACACGTGGACAGACAGACAGACAGACAGGCAGGCAGACAGATATGAAGCCTGTTCCTGCCCCTCTCCCCCCACGCATCTCTGCACCAGGGTTGACAAGCAGGTGAGAGAAAATGCAAGTCAGAGCCCCTCCCCGGCTTCGTGGCCCCTGGGGGCATCACACTCCCAAGTTCCGTGGGGCCCAGGAGGCTGAGGGGCTCCGCCTGGCCCTGGCCCCTCAGCCAGGCTTCCTTGTCTCACGGAGGGGCCGTCCCCACGGGGGGCTCTCCAGGCGGGGCCGCCACCAGGGGCTTCGAGAGACAGAGGGTGCAGCTGGGCGAGGAGACCGGAGCAGGCAGCTTCCTGTCGGAAACCGAAACTGCCAGGTGCTTCCCTCCCTCCCTGGGGCCACCCAGACACAGCTGCGGCCCGGGACACCGGGGCCTCCCACCACGGGGCCCCTCTGGGCCTCAGTGCACCCCCAACAGGCCGAGGTGGGCCCGGCCCCCAGCCCAACCGCGGCCACCCTGGGGCGGGGTTTCAAAGTCTGTGCAAAAATAGGGCGCCCAATACCTTAATAGCTTTCGACTTTGAATACTTGTGAAAATGAGAATGTTTCAGGTAGATCAGACTTAGCAGCACAGCATTAAAGCCGATTTCACCAGTTTCTTTGAAACGCTTTCCTCCAGCGGCCGGAACGCGGAGTGTCTTCTGTGCAGCGCCCGGGGGAGGGGACCCAGGCCTCCCCTACTCCTGCTTTCTCATACCTTCTCTGAGCCCCCCCCCCGCCCCCGTAATTCACACGCACTGGAGGGGCCTGATCACCGGGAGCAGACGGGGAGGCGCCCTGCACCTTCGCTCTTCGTAAAAATGAATCCTTACAGATTCGCTGCCCAGCCACCAGCTGTTTAGGGGCAGGACCCAATCCCTGTGGGGTCTGGACCGAGCTGCCGGACCCCAACTGCCTTCCCGCTCCCTCCTCTGTAAAATGGGCCAATATTGCACCAGCACTTAGTGCCTGGAGGCAGGAGCCACCCAAGGGACTTGTTTATCGGTGTGTCCTTCCCGGATACACTGAGATTTTTGGTATTTTAAATTGTTACATAAAAGTATCATGTTCTGTATATTCTTTCCCAGTTTCCCCTCCACGATGAGGTGACGCCGGTGCAGGTGGCTGGTCGCGCCGCCTCTAGCCCGGGGCTGGGCCGGGGGGGGGGCGGGGGGAACGCCCTCCCAGCCCCAGTGGGTAAAGGCCTTTCCTACAGTTGAAGTGTCCAGTGTCCAGCAGTGCCGTGGATGTTTCTGGAGGCTGCCGGTGGCCGTGGCTCCTAGGGCCAGAGGGGTGAGGCNGAGCCCGACGCGGGCCTCGAACCCACGAACCGCGAGATCATGACCTAAGCGAACGTCGGACGCTTAACCGACTAAGCCACCCAGGCGCCCCGGGTCCAATCCTTTCTGCACGCGGGCTCAGCAGGCAGCCCAGGGGAGGCCGTGGGGAGTCCGCGTGGGAGCAGAGAAGGCGCGTGGCCCGTTCTTGCCCCGCACCCCTCCCCCACTGGAGCCACCCTCCTGCTCCCGCAAGGACACGGGCGAACCTGCCGTGCCTGGGGCCGCGAGCCTGTGACCGGAAAGTCGGCTGGTGGAGGGCCCTGGCGTCCCCAGGCCGGTGAGCGGTGTGACCGTGTGAGACCCGCGTGAGACCCGCGTGTGACCCGCTCCACTCTAGGAAGCCAGGTCCAGGGTTCTGAGCTGCCAGGGTAGGGGGTGCTTCGGCGCCAGAAGGAAGGGGCCTGCGGGGGTTTCTGCGTCTGCCCGCTTGCTGGCTGCGCCCCCCGCACCCCCACACCAGCCCGCTGCGCTGCCGCGGGGGCTGCGGCTCAGGCTGGGGGAGCCACGCTAACCCGTGGAGTGGGCACCCCGGGCAGCGGCAAAGGCCCTGGGTGCTCAGGCAGGGGTGTCCTGACAGACTGTGCCGGTGCTCAGAGCAGCGCTGCTGGGGGCCAGGCTCTTAGGGGAGCCATTTCCCTTCATCTTCTGTGTCGGCACAGGGAGCGTGGCCTCCCCCCTGAGCCCCGGGGCACTGAGGCGGCGTGGCGTCCTCGGTAACGGAGGGACCTGCCCCACGCTGGACGCCGGGGGCTGTTCTCCAAGCCGGTGTGTCAGGGTGGGTTTGTTTGTTTTCGTTACTTTCTGCCTGCCGGCCTCCTAAGCGGTCTTGAAAAAAAAACAAGTTCCCTTTAACGTGACGCTTCTCGCAAAGCAACCTTACCCAGTTCGGTCTCATCAGACCCGTGGGCTGCTTCTGTTTCGGTGGATAATGGTGGCCTCATGGCCACCAGAGAGGTTTGCAAAGGTGACGGCCAGCTGCCTCCCACAGCCGGGCCACGGGGTTGCGAGAAGGGCGGGTCTTAACGCTGCTCCCCGGCCTCGTGCGGACGCGTGTGAGGTCCACGGAAGCGCGCACTCAGAGGGCACCCCTGCTCCACACACCCTCCGCTCTGCAGGCGTGCGCCCCACTCGGCAAGAAACACAGCAACGCGGCAGAGGCAGAAGGGGGGCTTTGGGGGGCACTGTGCCAAGATCACCCCTCTGAGCCAGTGGCCTTGACAATGGTGCCAACATGCCCGTTCCCAACTTCTCAGTGTTGTTGTTTAAACAGTCAAAAGTCACGTCGTCCACCTTCTTGCATATTTCAAGCTGAACACGTGCCAGGGACCTATTTTCATGGAAACTTAGACGCTGCAGGTTTACCTCCCTCGATTAGTGGAAATGTCAGCACAAAAGCACATTGGCAGAGCTGGGACCACTCCACCCAGACTCATACTTGTCAGCTTTTTTTTCAAACAAGCACAGTATTAAATGACCCAACTGTCTCATTTTGAAACTCTAATTCTGATATAAATGGACAGCTGGATAGATGGGTGAGTGGATGGATGGATGGACTGATGAGAATGGATGGATGGGTGGATGGATAGCGGATGGATAGGTGGGTGGATGGGTAGATGAGTAGATGCATGGGTACTGGATGAATGGATGGGTGATGGATGGGTGGATGCATAATGGATGGGTGGATGGATGGATAAGTGGATGGATGGATGAATGGGTAGATGGACAGTGGATGGATGGATGGATGGGTGGACGGGTGGATGGATGAGTGGATGGATGGGTGATGGATGGTGGATGGATGGGTGATAGATGGATAGATGGGTGGATGGATGGGTGGATGGATGGGTGGATGGGTGGATGGATGGGTGGGTGGGGGGATGGATGAGTGGACGGATGGATGCTGGATGGATGGGTGGATGGGTGATAGATGGGTGAATCAGTGGATGGATGGATAGTGGATAAATGGATGGATGGGTGATGGATGGTTGGATGGATGTGTGGGTGGGTGGGTGGATGAGTGGATGAATAGACAGTGGACGGATGGGTGATGGATGGTGGATGGATGGATGGATGATTGAGGGCTGACAGACGGCAGATGGAAAGACGGACGGATAGGGATGGATGGATGGATGTCAAAGGCGACCCCAGGGAGAACATGGGCAGTTTCAAATCCCGTGAAAACAGAATGTCACGTAAGACACCACAGCCGACTGAGCATAAAGCACAATCTTGTCTACCAGACAAAAATAGTTTGCAACTTGTCAATTGTCTACAGGTTAGCACCTAACTTAGAGTCTGGGATCCAAGGGGCATAAACAGAAAGTCAGCAAAGGCACACGCCCTCAGGGCCACCGACCTTGACAGCCTGGCTCGGCGCCTCGACGGCGGGTCCTCCCACGGCCGTACACAGGCTGGAAGGTGGGTAGCAGGGAGCCTTGCCGGGTTTTATGCCCTGAGATGAAGCCGTTGGCCGGACTCACCCGCAGGGGAGGTGCGAGGTGCGACCACGTGGTCAGGAGAGGCGAGGTGCCCCAGGACAACGTGCAGACCACTGGCCCGAGTTCTTGCCGGAACAAAGTGGAACCTGAGGACTCATGGATTCCGTTAAGCTATCTTGTCCGCGAGCCTGGGAAGTCGCATCGTGTGCGTGTGGGTTTTGAAGACCCCAGTTATAGACCCTGTGGCCCAGGGCAGGGCTTGGGGGCCCGAAAGCTCTCCGTTTCTTTTCCCTGGAGGTCAGATCCCTCTTCTTTCTGAGGAGACCCCTGCAGGCCAACAACCTCCTCCCATGGCGTCCCCCCTTCATGTGAGGGGACGGGAGGTCCGAGAGATGGGGAGGCTCACGGCTTCCGTGGCCGGGCCAGGCCTCGACCCCAGGCTGCCCCTCCCTGTCCACCCCCACCTGTGCCGGAGTCCATGGGGGCAGCTCTCACCGGGGCAGAGCCAGGACGGTGCTCCAGAAGCATGGACAGAGAGAGGATCCGAGCCGGCAGAGCGTCCGGGGCTGGGTGTGCCCTGGACACTGGACACTGAGCGCGAGGAGGCAGACACACACGCGTCACCCCGAGTGACCCCGTGCGTGTGACACAGGGCGCAGCAAACCCAGAGAGACAGGAAGTGGGTTCCTGTCGCTGGGGGAAGGGGGGACAACAGGATGATGGTTGACGAGGACAGGCCCCTCCCGCCGGGGTGAGAGCGTCCTGAAGCCACGTGGTGGCGGCTGTGCGCACTGTCAGGACGCCACGGCCGCTGAGTCGTTCCTTTCAAAACAGTTAAAATGGGCAACTCTCATGGGTAAATGTGTCTTTTACCACAATACAAATAACCCAGGGGCGCCGGTCGAGCACCTGACTTCGGCTCAGGTCATGATCTCACGGTTCGTGGGTTCGAGCCCCGCGTCGGGCTCTGTGCTGACAGCTGGGAGCCTGGAGCTGCTTCAGATTCTGTGTCTCCCTCTCTCTGCCCCTCCCCTGCTCACGCTCTGTCTCTCTCTGTCTCCCAAAAGTGAGTACATGCTTACAAAAAATTTTTTTTTAATTTTCATTTTCTTTAAAGGAAACATGAGAACGTGGCAAAAGATGGGCACTTCATCCAGGCCTTGGGGCTCCCGTGGACTCCTCCAGTCCGTGTCCCACGGAGCACGGAAGCTCCGCCCTGCTCCCGGGCACCTGTGTCCCTCCCCTGCAGCCAGGGCCTGGGGCCACATGTCTCCCTCCAGCCCCAGGCCTGCACCTGGCCTCACCTCCAGGCTTGCTGGGGCGGGGGGGGCGGGGGGTGCCCAGCCAGCGTCCTGCCTGGGGCCTCGGGGCACCAGGGCTCCTTTCCTTACCTCCTTTGCAGACCACAGGGGGCACAGATGTGTGACATGGGGGGTGTGCCCCAGAGTTTACCTTCAGGACAAGCCAGAGCAAACCACACCCGTGGGAGAAATTGGGCAGGGCATTGGTGCTGTGACCCTCCCTGGGTGCAGGGCACGAAGGACACCCTCCCGTCATCACATCAGGCTTCTGTGCAGGGCGGGTATGGGGGGGGGGGGCTGAGTGGCCCCAGGGCCAAGAGAGAGCCCGAGTGTGTGGGCGCTCCGCGGGGCTCAGTGAACATCGCTCTTGGGAATGTGGTTCCCAAGAGCCTGGACGTCTGTTCTCCATCGTCTCGAGCGGACCTTGGGCCCCCCTGACTGGCCTGGGCTGCAGCCCGCCCCCCTGGGCCGGGTGTCCTGCCAGTGCTGGTGGCGGGCAAGGCCAGGCTCCCCAGCACCTCCCCGCCGCGAGCGGACCAGCCCCCGGCGACCCCTCAGCACGGTGCTTCTGCGGGGCCCGGGCAAACGGAGCGGACTCAAAGCCCACAGCCTTCAAGTCCCGGGGCTGCTGTCCCCACGACCCCTGGGGACGGCCGCCTGCGCAGTCCATGGATGACTGACATGTCCGTCAAACGCAATTAAAGTGTCAAATTTGGGAACCTTCCACCACTCACCCTCCTTCCGGCGCGTCTCTGTCCTCAGTCCTCGGCCATGAGTCGTGTGGCCCTTCTGGGTCTTCCCTGCACCCCCGTCCTCACAGGCTTGAGAAGGTGCTGGAGACACACGCGTAGAAGGATGCGCGGGCGGCCCCGGAGGCCAGAGCACAGCAGCCTACACCCGCCTGCTCAGAAGACGCCACACAACTCACAGCGTCGCTCCTGACCCTCCCTCATCCGCGGATAGAGCTGAGGCTGGAAGTCAGACGTCAGATAAACGGCTGAATACGAGCATGTCCCAAATACTGGCTGGGATACATTCATGCTAAAAATTATTCATCATTAATCTGCAGTCCAAATCCAACCGTGCCCCCTGTATTTTTATTTCCTAAATCCGGCAACCTTGTCCATGAAGGACTTGAGGCCTGTGTCCAGTAGGGTCGCGTGCGACTGCAAAGGCAGAGAGCCTGATGGGAGCAGACACCAGGCTGCTCTTTCTGTCCCCGCGGCGAGAGCCCAGGGGCATGGGCTCCAGCCGTCCCAAAATGCCACCGCTGGGACCAAGGCGCGTTTGCTCTTTGGGTTCGACCGTCCGCTCACTCGTGGCTTCCGGGCTGCAAAGTGGCTGCAACACCTCCGAGCATCACATCTGTCTTCCGAGAAGGAAGAAAGAGGAAGAGAGAAAAACTGGGCCAGCCCCTTTTCTTAAGGAAAACCGGGGCTTTTGTAGAAGCCTCGCTCAGCAGACAGGGCTCCTGTCGCGTCTCTGAGGCTCCCTCCCAAACCAGGACGTCTGGCTTCTAATTTCACACCTTCTCCGCTGTCTGCAAGCAGCCTCTGACCCGGGGCCCCATCGACCTGCTGTGGCCCCACGAGGTCCGGCCGCAGGTGGCCCTATGGCCGTCCACCTGGCCGTCCTCAGGACCCCGGAGGATGGGGGGGCACGCTGCCCTCGGCCCCCCGCTGTGGCATCATCACGACACCTCTTGTGTCTGAAGGGCCTCCGGAAGGCACAGGCGGCGCGAGCAGTGACTGGGGCCCCGAGCTCGTCTGCGAAGGGTTCTGCTGAACATCATCGGAGGGTCAACAGGTCCCTCCTCCTTGGAAGTTTTAAACAGAGAGCAGCCCTTCGTCGAGGGGCCCGGAAACCAGCGCTTCCCTCACGCTCTTCTCTCCTCACTCTCTCCCCTTCGCCCGGTTTCCCTCCCCCCTGCTCTCCGGTCCTCCGGCCTCTCTGACTATCCCCGCATCCTGCTAATTTGCTTCTAGAACATTCTCTCCTATGCCTGAGCTTAAGAGGAACGGCACGCCCATGCCACCTCCGGCCCCTGTCCCATCCCCGCCCCCCAGACCGCCAGGCCCCCACGACAGCCCCCAGCCCTCCCCGGGGAGCCCACACTCCTTCCTGGCCTGGCCTCCCGCGCGGGCCTGGCTCTGACCGTGTGCCCACGGTGGAGAGGCGCCCCCGTTCCCCAAAGCCTGTCACTGTCACAGCTGCTATTCATGTGATGGTCCAGTGACATCTGTCAGGGTGGGGCCGTGTTGGTCCCACAGGTCAGCGCCCTTGGCACTGGGCACAGAGCCTGCCCCAGAGTGGCTTCAAGTAACCCAGCCCCTTTGTCAGTGGAAAGGGGGTGGGCCCACCCCCGTCTGCTGGAACAGGGCCGGGGTGGGCGCTCGGACGGGAGTCCACACGGTGGGCAGAACTCGGACCCGGACACGCTGGGCCCATGCTCCACAGCGGCCTCAGTCTCCCCATCGGGCAGGCGCATGGGCCCAGGGCCCTTGACCTTGAGTGTGTCTGCGTGGGAGGCTGGCCCTCCTCCCCCGCCCCCGCCCTCCCCTGCTGGGCCTCACCCCACACCCCAGAAAAGACTTCTCCTTCCCTGCACCAGGAGTTCCCCATTTGAGGAGACCACGCCACCCCCACTTCTCCCCCAGGGTTTCAGGTTCTTAGAATTATTTTAGGTCTTCCCCCCGCGGCCTGCTCTGGGGCCTCCCCTCTCAGCGGGCCCCGCTGCTGCAGCCTCTGGGGCTCCCTGCGCCCCGACTGCCTCACGGCAGCCCCGCAGACGCGGGCCTGTGCCCTTGGGCAGGCGGGTGATGCCGCGGCTCACGAGGTGCTTCGGCCCCGGCC
>NW_027528369.1:10778963-10781093 GCF_008692635.1 Crocuta crocuta | reverse complement strand
GGTCTGCGTGGATTTTAAAACAGTTGTTTCTTGAGACAACTCAGAGCCTGCAATTCACCCGCTGGACACGTCCGAGCCTGTGGTTTTTAACGCATTTGCAGTGCTGTGCAGCCACCCCCACCACCTAATTCTAGAACATTTCCNGAAACCACTGATCTGCCTTCTGCCTGTGAATTTGCCTCTTCTGGACACTTCGATAAGAGGGACCCGGCGACAGGAGGTGTGTGTGTGGCGTCCAGGCAGTGTGATGGGTTTGGGACTCGCCGGCGTGGTGGCAGGAATGGGGACCACAGTCCTTTCTCCGGCTGAGTCAGATTCCACCGTTTGGACCGTGCCTGCTTCTGAGTGACCTTCGCTCAGGAGCCTGGGTGCGACCCAGCCCACTGCCTACAGGCTGTGCACACCAGGTGAGCTGCTACCCCTCTCTGGGCCTCGGCTTGCAAGCTGACCGATGCAGCCACCGAGGGCAGCCACGCAGGGCTGGTGAGCAGGTGTGGCGGCGGAGGCCTGGGGGCGACCCTCGGGGGGAGCTGCGGCCCAATGGCACTCTGCGCACAGCACGGCTGTGGACACAGCCCTGGAAGGCCACGGGAGCCGTGGCCACGCGGTGGAGGTGTTTGGGGGCAGGAACCAGGGGCAGCTCTGACCGGGAGTCCCGGGGCTGGATTTCTGGGTCTTCCCGAGCACTTGATGGGAGCAAAGGTTCCCAGGCTCCTTTCTGGGATCGGGGTCCCGGCCACAAGTGTCCCTGGACATGGCCGCGGGGGCTGCACATCCAGGGGTCGTGCCTTGGGCTCCCGGCTACCGTGGATTAGGGGCTGAGCCACTGCTGTGTGAATCGGTGTCTACACGGAAAGGGCACTTGCTGAACTAGACCCTGAACCTCACGGCCCCTCGGAATCACGCAAATGCCGCAGCTGCCGAGGCTCGGGGTCTTCCCACCCCGCCCCGCCAGCTGCCGGGGCCTGGCCCTGAGGTCCCCAGGGGAAAGCTGGGCCCGCTGTGTCCGTGCGGCCGGGGCGGGGGAGGTGTCCTGCCCTCACCATCGAGGTTGGGAGGGGAGAGCAGTGTGACCTGCCCGACCCCTGCGACAGGATTTTCTGGCTCTGACTCGGAGTCCTCCTTGCTGTGCACGCCGGGCTCTGACCCCGTGTCCCCCCCTCCCTACCCTGAGCCTCCGTTGGCCTCTGGGGATGGGGACCGGGTGGGGGAGAGGAGGCCGGCAGCCGCCCCCTCAGACCCTCTAGGCCACATGGCTGGCGCCCCCGAGGCCCCTCCCCAAATGCCCATGGGACGGCGTGCTGCGCTGGCCCGGACCGGGTCAGGGTCAGGGACCGGCTCACAGAGCGGACCTCGGCTGCGGGGTGGGTGTGCTGGAAAGGGCCCGTCCTGGCCCCTGACGCCTGACGTGGGCCGTGGGCATGTCTTGTGTGAGGCGCGTTCCTCACAAGAAAACTGAAGGGACAGTTCAGCTCGGAAGATGAAAACGAGCCCTCGTGGTGCCAGAGGGACGAGAGGGTGGCCCGTCCCGGGGGACAGAGCAGAGCCCGGGGGGCAGGACGGCCGTGTGTCCCCTTCTCCCCGTCTCTGCTCCTGCCGGCCTCCCGATGGCCTGGGGCCTCCACCCGCGGACCAGGCCTGGCTCCACGCAGCCCCGCCCTGACACCGCCGCCTCGGGCCCAGGAAGGTTCCGGGGGTTGCCGGTGGGTCTGTTTCCAGACGAGGGGACCCATGCGATCCGGGTGACCCCGAGCTCCCGCCAGGCTGTGTCACGTGCCGTTAGGAGGCGAGTGGGGTGGGTGCCCATGTCCCCGGGGAGACTGAGGCTCGGACGCATCACGGGTCCCACTCTGGAGGCCAGCGCCGGGGTGGGGCACGGGATCTGCGTAGTCTCAGCAAACAATCCCAAATGTTTATTCTCCCAGGAGTAAATCATGACGTCAACAGGCANACCCAGACCTGTCCAGCTCTCCTGACCCCCCCGCCTCACCACCTCCGCGGCCCCGCCGGCGAGGGCAGGGCTGTGTCCAGAATCTGAATGTCAGGAGCAGGGTCTGCGTTCTGGGCTCAGGCTCTGGGGTCTGGGGACACGGTCTGGGGCCCGGGGACAGGCTCTGGAGGGACGCTGGG
>NW_027528369.1:10768568-10778930 GCF_008692635.1 Crocuta crocuta | reverse complement strand
TGGGCGAGGCCGCTCGCCCGTCAGGAGCGGGTAACCTCCCCCAGCAGAGGAGGCAGGTGGGGCTGGACCGGGGGCCCCACGCTCCTGCTTCCAGGCTTCTGTGCCACCCCTGTCTCTCGGGGGCCCAGGCATCCGGGGGGGCGGGGAGGGGGCCCCTCACCACCCACAGCCGTCCTTCTGTCCTCACCGGGGCTCAGAGCTGCTCTCTGGACACGTCCTGCCGGGGCGGGTGAGACGGCCTGGGCAGACTGGGCAGGTGCTCACGGGGACAAGACCGAGGGGGGTGGGGTGCCCCCAGGGGACCCACTGAGGTACAAGGAGGGCAAAGGGGGGTCCAGGGAGCCCAGAGGAAGGGTGACCCCACCCCCAGGCACACCCTCCCAGCCCTGGTGCCTCGGGCTCTGCTAGCGCCCCTGGGGGTCGGGGTGCTTCGGGGAATGTTTGATGGACAGGGGAGAAGAGGTGGGGTTTCCTCTGTGGGCGGGGATGGCCGTCGGTTCCGTCAGCCACTCACTCAACAGCAAACACAGCAAAGCCATCCCGACAGAGCCCGGTATGTGGGTTCTGGATAATCTGTTCCCCAGGACACAACGCACTCCTGGGAGAAGCCGTGAGCAGCTGCGCTCGGGCTGCCGTGGGGGTGCAGGGGGAGGCCTCTCTCGGACCCCAGGAGGGCAGGGCAGGGAGGCCGCACAGAGCTTGCTGGCAGAATGTTCCAGGTGGAGGCAACTTGGCGTGCACATGATGGGCCGCAGCTCCAGAGCGACAGTGAAGGGGCCTTTATCTCAGGCGGCAGTGACAGGACCAGATTCGTCTTGCACGAAGCTGTCCTGGGCCCCGCAGGGAAGCCTGGGTGAGTCTCATGCCTGTTATCAGAGCGGGAGATGCACGTGGCCTTAGAGACCGTCCCTTCTGGGACCGCATCCCCCGTCGGGCTGATACCTGGGCCTGCCCGGCACCACCAGTCTGTTCTGGTGGCTCACAGAGCTCAGCCCCCAGCCCAGCTGTCTGGGGGGGGGAAGGGGGGCCACCGGGCCGTGGGGGGGGCACAAACCCACCCCCTCAGGAGCCTTGGGTGAGGGTGTGTGTCAGCCGGGGTGCCGTGGCCGCAGGTGACAGAAAGCCTGCTCCGGAGCCCGGGCAGGACGGGAGGGCAGGGGAGACAGCTCAGGGAGGGCAGGGGGGGCAGCCAAGTGCCCGGGTCCGGCCGTGCTGCCCCAAACACGCCGCGGAGCCCTCTCGCAGCAGGGAGCCAGGGCAGCTCTGGGCGTGCCCCCTCCTCCTCTGTTCCAGGTCACAAAACTTCCAGGAAGGGTTGTGACGGGCCCAGCTTGGGCTGCACACGCTCCTCCTGGCCCAGGCACGGAGGGTGGGGGGGAGTGGTGTCCCGGGCAGACCTGGGGCCTGAGCAGGGGCTGAGGAGCGCATTATACACTGCAGGTGCCTTTTAAAACCAACTATTTTTTCTTATTTACAAAAGCAAAAATAGGGACCTCTGGGTGGTTCAGTTGGTTAAGCATCTTGATTTCAGTTCAGGTCATGATCTTACAGTTTGTGGGTTCGAGCCCCGTGTTGGGCTCTACGCTGACAGCACAGAGTCTGCTTGGGGTTCCTCTCCCTCTCTGTTCCTCCCCTGCTCTCTCTCACTCTCTCTCTCCTTGTCTCTCTCTCTCTAATAAAAATAAATAAATAAAAATAAAATCTGCAGATGAGAGGAAAGGAGGTGAAGAGGCACAGGGAGAGCTGGTGGGGGTGAGAGCGGTGTGAAGGCTAACATGGGGGTGCAGGGCCCCCTCAGTGGGCGGAGGGGATGGAGCGGGCCACCAGCGCAGAGGCCGAGAGGGCCCGCGGGTGGCCGTGCGCAGAGACACCTGGTCCTGCTTCTCCGGGGAGTTTTGGAGGAAAACACAAAAAGTGAAGGAGTTTACTGTTTCCTTTGTATTTCTTCCCATGGGATGTACCTATTCATACGCTTCGCCCATTTTTATTCTGTACGTAGGGCTGTTAGTTACACGTGCTGCTAACACCCTCCTCCAGATTCCCCCTTAACTGAGGCTCATGTACGGCCTCGTTGGTACACGGCTGTTGGTGTCCATCTGGGTTTTTTCTGGGTTTCTTTCATCATAAACAAATATTACACAGAGACCTTGTATTCTTCTCTGATACTGTCCCTATTTTGTTTTTCACATTTTATTCTTTAACACAAGTGGAGTTTCTTTTCAAAATGAACTGAGGGATATAAGATTTTTTCCCCAAAATGGGATGGAGAGTTGGCCCGAGACCATCTCCTGGTGAGTGCAGGGCTCTCCTGGGATTCAAATGCTACCTCATCCCATTGACTTTGCCTGTGACTCTTATACCGCGGCTGATTTGCCATCAGGATGTTTCTACCGCTTGGCCCGACTCTCATATGAAATTGAACACAGGTGAGAGAGAACTCTGGACCCGTCTTTGGGACACACAGGTTCCACCTTACAGAGAAAGCGGAGGCTCAGAGCATCTGTGCGGACAGGTTCCTCGAGGGAAGAAAGGAGGGGCAGGGAAGGAGGCTGCCCCACGGGGCAGAAAGAGACAGCGCTGCTTGGAGAAAACCAGAAAATTAGAGAAGCAGAGAGTGGGGGTCGCAGCCAGCCCGCGGCAGCCCCGACGCCCTTCCTGGGCCCCCGTGCACACGCCTGGGTCTGTGCTGTGCATCTGACGACCGCGAGTACACAGGTCGCCACCCCGCTCCCCTGGGGAGCAGAGCCGGGAATTCCATCGACTTGATCTGAGCACAGCTGGCGGGCACACGTTCCGACTTGGTCACACGGCGCTGTTTAGGTAACAAATATCCTGAGCGTAGAAGCTGCTGGATGGATTTACAGCCCTGCATATCTATCGCCAAAGGGCCGTGGGAGGGGTATCACCAGTGTGGCCTGTGTCCCTGCACCCGCGACCGTGGATATTTTCTTCTTCAAATCTTGACCTTTTTCATCGGTGAGAAACAGCACCTGATTATTTGCCCATGAACCAGTGAGGTTCAAGGTCTTCCCGCAGCCTCGTGTTTGGGGCCTCCTTGGGCGAGCGCAAGTCTGTGCAAACCGTCCTCTGGTCTCATTGGCGTTTCCTCAGCAGAGCGGGGGTGTGAACCCCAAAGTGCCCTGTCCCTGCCGAGAACCGCCTCAGGGCAGCCGCGCGGCTGCAGCTCTGAGCATGCGGGGTGACCCCCCTCCGGCCGCAGCGCTGGGCCCCTGTGACAGCTGCCTCCGCCGTGGCGGCTCATCGTGGCCCCTGCCCACGGTCTGGAAGGGAGGCCTCCTTTCTTGTGACTGTCAGCCGTGCTGCGGACAGGTGGCCGGGGGTGGCAGAGTGTGACTGGGCAGATAGCAGGGCACAAGTGGGCAGTGAAGGCTGGCAGTGCAGCGACAAGGGGCGAGGGCTGGGGCACCGGGCGGAGCCGCCCCCCACCCCGCGCACGGCCGCCTCCACAAGAGTCCTCCGCGTGCCGGGTGCCGGGCTCCCCGTCCGCAGACACCCGGTCTGTAACCTGCCACACAGGGCGTTCCGAGGGTTGAAGGAGCGGCAGTGCGGAAAGCGCCCGCCGCGGCGGGGGGGGAGGGGGGTGGCCAGCAGGTGGCTGTCCTCCAGGGAGCCCGTGGTCCGGCCGCGGGCTGGACGCTGCGTTTGGCCCCGCCTGGAGCTGGGATTTCAGCTGCCTGGCTTCGCTCACACAGTAGTTAATGATTCTGCCGAGAACCTGACGTCACAATTCTCTCAACGTGACGCCAGCCCCAGGCTTTATTTCGTGTTCCCGACTAAAGCTTCATCGCAGATAAAAACCACCGACCCGGAATAAAACAGTGGGGACACTCAGAGGGGTCGGCCGGGGCTCTGGCCTCCGAGGGCCCTGAGCCAGGTGGGGGGAGCCCCGGGGCGGGGGAGGGGCGCCCGCCCCGCCGGTCAGCCGGGGCCAGCCATGCCCACACCCGTCCGCACCCGTCGCCTGCCCGCACCCCCTGCCCCGCTCTGTGCACACCGTCTGGGTCCGGGCCACCAGCCCCTGACACCCCCGCCCAGGGCTCCCTCTCGGCCGCTGCAGTGGGGACGCAGGTGGGGAGTGACCGTCCCTGAGCAGCCCTCGCCAGAGGAGACAGGGAATCCCGGGCAAACCCTCCAGTCCCTGGTCTCCCGGCAGGACGGCGCGGAGGGCTCTTCGCGGGCCCCCAGGACGCCCAGAGGACAGACCTTCAGCGGCCGGAGTGGGTAGGCCTGTCCCTGCCCACGACCTCCCGGCAGCACCGCCAGCCACCTGCTGGCCTCCTCCGTGTCCGTCCTTGAGCAGCCGAGGCAGCCGGCGCCAACGCTTGTTTGGGCCCTGCCCCTAGACAAGCGTTTCACGCCCCAGAGCCTGCAGGGGCCCCGCCGCAAGGTGGTCTGAGCACGGTGGGAACCGCCTGGGATGCCTCAGGACACGCCCCGGGTCCCTCTTTCCCCGATTGTGGCCCTAAACCACGGGGACTCACGCGGAGGGCCCGGCGCCTCCCTGCAGGGTCTTCCCGTCCCGTCTCGGGGACCCCGGGCGCACGCGGGAGAAATCAGCCACGGGAGTCCTGTCTTGCCTTAAAGTTTCAGTGTTTTGCTCACCTTGGAGTTTTTGGTCACTGATTCTAATATTTTTAAATATTGGGTTAAAACGTGATTTATCTCGAATACTGAGTATTTGGTGCCGCCTTAAATTTTGCGCCTGGACATTCGCCACACAGCCGCCGGGGTGCTTCTGACGTGGGGTAAAGCGGGGGATGATTAACGGGCCACCGGGGCCCTTAGACGCTGTGAAGACCCTCTGGACAGAAGGCCAAGAGCACACTCTGGGTTGCAAAGAACAGAAATGTTGGCAAAAACCAGCCTGAACAATACGGAAATGTATTATGGAAATAGCAAGTGGGGAAGGAGGATGGGCTCCGGGGGCGGCCGGGCAGGCGCGGCGGGACGGTGCCCCGAGCGGCCCCTTCCTCTGTCCCCTGGCCCCCACGCCGGCACCGTCCTCAGGCAGTGGGCACGGGCAGTGGCAGGTCCAGGGTGGGGAGGGGGCAGTGTCCCGCACGTGGGAGACCCTCCCACGCATCTCGGTCGGGGGTGGATCTCACGTGGTGCCGGAGCCAATCATCCACAAGGCCGAGCTTCCGTGCACCTGCAGATGCAGGGCTGGCAGGGGAGGGGCTGAGGGGCTGTGGCGGGGAGGGGTGGATCCCAGACCCCCCTGGGGGTCATGCTTGCTGAGGGCCAGGCAGGCAGGGTTCCCCACAGAGAAACCTCCCTCAGGGAAAGCATTTCACAGGAGGAAGCCGCCTTCGATCCCTTCTCACCTTCACCTCGCTGGTGCGGTGTGGCCCCCGCCGAGCCTGGAGCCGCAGCCCTGATGTAGGGTGGACAGCGTGATTCCACAGTGTGCCCCTCCGCCTGCCTGGTGTGTCTCCGCCCGGGGCTCTGGGCGGGGCTTCCCCTGGCTAGAGGGGCCATCCCTGGCTGGGTGAGGGGCGGGGGAGAAGGCCAGAGACCGTCCTGAGGGCCAGAAGCTTCCTGGTGCCCACACCAGCCACAGCTGACGGCCAGGCAGCAGGCCACCCGCTTACTCCCAGCGCCGACCTTTCCCAGCTTCCCTTGAACGGTCACTGTGCTCTCACTTCTCAAAAAAGGCTCCCGGCTCCCTCCCTGGGCCCAGCCCCGACTCCGCACCTGCAGAAAACACATCTTTTTGCAACTCCGGCAGCTTTCGAGTTTTGCTTGTGACAAGATTGAAGAGGGGCTGTGGACTAGTCAGCTGATTAAGTCGTTTCATGGCCAGTCAGCACATGGTCCGGGCACTGATCTGTACACAGTGATATCTCGGCAGCACAGAGGCCGTTCCTCCTGATCTGTTTATTGATGTGATTCACGTGAGATCCCGTGACAGGGATGGATCCCGTCTAATTCTGTCTTCTCCGGGCAATAAGTAGTATGCATGCACCAATATACAAACCACTCAAAACTCTGCTGCATCCCTCTTTTCTTTTTTTTTTTTTAACACTTTTTAAAAATTTATTTCTGAGAGAGAGAAACAGCATGAGCAGAGGAAGGTCAGAGAGAGAAGGAGACATAGAATCTGAAGCAGCTCCAGGCTCTGAGCTGTCAGCACAGAGCCCGACGTGGGGCTTGAACCCACGAACCGTGAGATCATGACCTGAGCCGAAGTCGGACGCTTACCTGACTGAGCCACCCAGGCGCCCCGTCATCCCTCTTTTCAATACCCATATTTCCAACCGACACTTCCTTCTTTACACTTACTAATTCTCCAAATGTACACTGAGTTCACATCGTTTGTATCACTGCGTACTGTTAGTGATATGATGACAGCCCAATGGAGAAGACAGACAACCTTTAACACAAGAAAGTATTTAAATCCTGATATTCCATTTACATTGTTCTGTGTGATAGGAAAATAAGAGATTTAACTGAAAATATATTAGGATAGAATTCTGGTGGGTGAAATGGTCATAAATAAGTCAGGAGAGAAGGGAACTGAGTGAAAATCCAGGGGTGAAGAAAGGGCTGTTGCCTATGTTTCCGCTGTGCTCGCCCTTTATTATACGTGGATATTTAAAGCGTCACTGACGGTGACATGTACCCACCCTCACAGCGTCATACAGCGTAGCTTCAATGCCCCCAGGATCCTCCGTGTTCTGCCCCAACCTTGGCGACCACTGACGGCCTCCATAGCTCTGCCTCTTCCAGATGTCACATGTAGGAGCCAGTCTGCATGGAGCCTTTTCAGACGGCTTCTTTCCCTTAGCCATGTGCAGTTAAGGTTCCTCCAGGTCTTTCCAGGTTCATTTCTGTTTACTGCTGAGTGACACCCCATGGTCCGGGGGGACCACACCGTATCTGTCGCTTCATCATCGAAGGACAATTTCATTTCTTCCAGGTTTTGACAATTGTGAACAGAGCTGCTCTAAACATCCACGTGCAGGTTTTCATATGTATGTATGTCTCTGACACATTTTGGGTAGATAGCGAGAAGCATGAATGTTGGATTGTACGGTAAGAACATGTTTCATCTTGTAGGAAACAGCCAAGCTGCCTTCCGAAGTGCGTGTGTGGCTCTGCCCTCCCACCGGCACCGAGATCTCCTGCTGCCTCTGGCCCGCGCCAGCCTCGGGAGTGGTTGGCGTTCGGGATTTCAGCCCTTCTAACAGGTGGGTGGCGGTAGCTCTCTGCTTTCCCATCCTGTTTCCCCGGTGATGTGACGGATCACCTGTCCCCATGCGTACGCCTCACCTGTATACCTTCATTGGTGATGTGTCTGTTCAGGAATTTCGCCCATTTTTTTAGTTGGGTGGTTTGTTTTCTTGCTGAATTGTAAGCTCTTTGTACGTGTTGGATGCCAGTCCTTCACTGCATGTTTTTTGCAAATATTTTCTCCTGGTCGGCGGCTGGGCTTCTCACCCTCTTGACGGGGTCTTTCCCAGAGCAGAAGTTTCTCATTTCAGCGAAGCCCTGCCTATCAATGTTTCTCTCACGGATTGTGCTTTTGGTGTTGTATTTAACGGTTCTCTGTTTCGTGGCGCCCGGCTGGCTCAGTCAGGGTTGATGTTGAGGTTGTGAGTTTGAACCCCATGTTGAGTGTATTAATTACTTAAAAAAAAAACTTTTTAAAAAAAGTTCTTGGTTTCAGCCTGGAGGCTGTGTGAAAATTCAGATGCTAAAGTAGAGTTTGTGCACTTTAAGTGGATAATGGTGGCTATCAAATCAAATGGTGGATATCAAGTGGTATCTAATTCATCCACCAACCTTTGTTTTAAAAAATCCGTACTTACGATATGTCAGATTTTGCGCTCGTGGCAGCTATTTAAATTTCCGTTCGTTTTCCAGAGGTAACGGCAGCATGTTTAAGGTAGCCCGGAGTTGCTCAGAATCGTTTTCAAAGACCGGCGGGTCTGCAGCGGCTGACGGCCTGAGCCCCGCGCCGGGCTGACCCGGCAGGTTCCTGCGCCTCACCTTGCTCCAGGCTCCGCTCTACTTATACGTTGCATCTTTGTCAAAACCCTGAGCCGGAAGCTGTGGGGTTGAGACGGAGCCCATGTGGGCGACGCCCTTCCGGGCTCCTTTTCGGGGGGCGGGGGGGGGCGCAGAAGCGCTAGGAAGAGCCGGTGGACAGGGCTGGACGCCGTGGGGTGGGTTTCCCAGCAGGCAGCGAGGCCGGGCCGCACAGACAGCACCCAGCGGCGGGTGAGAGCGTCTAGGTGCCGCGAGCCCTCGGGCAGAGCGCGCTCCTGTGGGCGAGCGCCGGGGACCAAGAGGCCCCTTGGTGGAGGCCGGGAGGAAGGGGCGCCGGCTCCCCTCCCTGCTCCTGGCGCCCCGGCCCTGTGCCCCTCGACCCAGGCCTTCCCGGGTGGCCCTGCCGCACCCCTGAGCTGGTCTCCTGGGAGGGGGGTTTGGCCTCCCAGGGGTTTGGGGAGCGATCGGATTCTTTGCCTTAAGTGTCACCTCACGGGGCCCAGAACTGAGCCCGAGCCGTTTCCAGTGTGAGAAATCCATCCCCGGGAGGCGGCAGGGAGGCGGCAGGGAGGCGAGCGGCGTGAGAGGCCAGGTGGGCCTGTGCGGCGGCCCCCAGCCCCCCCACCTGTAACCCCGAGGCCCCGAACCGCTGCCCGGCACCTGGCGGAGGAGTGAGAAGTAACCGGGAAGATGCCAAGACGGATCTCAGCCCAGTGCCTGCCCCTGGCAAAGCTCGGGGTCCACGGGAGCCGCCATGACTCACCGCGCACCATGTGGCCCTCATGGGACCTGGTCACTTCCCGGGCAGAAGCCCCATGTCCACTGCTCCCTCCCTGCAGCCGGTTTGCCCAGGCCAGCAGGGGGGGCCCTTGGGAAGGACCCCAGGCCTGGAGGGGGGAGCGGGGCTTCCGCTTGGGCTCAGCGGTCTGTCGCATCTCAGATGGCTTTGCTGTTTGGTAGCTCTGCTGAGCCCAGGCTGGTCCAGTTCTGCTAACACTCGGTGAGAACGCAGCGTTGTCTGGGGGCAGCACTGGCCTCCCTGCCCGGCTGAGGGCTCCCGAGCTGGCTTCTGGGTGCCTGTTTGCTGCCCAGGCACCCCATCTTCCTCCCTTTTATGCACGTTAATATCTCTGAAACCTAGAGGCATCTTAGGGACACATAAAATACCAGCGCATCTTAAAATCGGTGCTACCTCAGAGCCCGTGAAGTAAAGACGCTGCTATCCATAAATATTGGCGCATAAAATCTGCGGCCTTGGGGCGCCTGGGTGGCTTAGTCGGTTAAGCGTCCGACTTTCGCTTAGGTCATGATCTCGCGGTTCGTGGGTTCGAGCCCCGCGTCGGGCTCTGTGCTGACTACCGGCTCAGAGCGAGCAGCCAGTTTCAGTCTGTGACTCCCTCTCTCTCTGACCCTCCCCTGCTCACGCTGTCTCTCTCTCTCTCTCTCTCTCTCCTAGAAATAAATAAAAAAAAAAATTAAAAAAAAAAATCTGCGGCCTTAAGCAGCGTGCCTGATGCTTTGGGATCCGCGCTCTTCTGTGAAATGGGCTCAGGACCCTCTGCTCCTCCACAGGACTGGACTGAGTCCACGTTTAAGCACATTCTGAAAACAAGGGAAACACAGATACCAGACACGCATGCTGTAATTAAACCGTGCGCCACACCCTCTAACTGCTGCAGGGACAGAGGCCCGGGGGTCAAGGGTGACTCGGCTGACTAGTCGCCTGTGCAGAGCTCCAGGGGTGGCCACGGCCGGGGGGGGGGCTCGTCCCCCCGCAGCCCTCCTCCCCTCCTTCCCTGTTGCCAGGGGCTTCCAGCGGGCAGGGCAGGTCAAGGAGAGGTCAAGGGCCGGGGAGAAACAGACCCGTGGAGCGGACCCAGGGAAGAGAGGCATACTTTCTGGCCATTGCTGCATTTTTATACTTGGGCATTAGGGACCTTGGACCTTAAGGTGCAGATTTCTGCCAAATAAGAGGCAAATCGGGGTGCTGCTCTTCCCAAGTTCTGGGCCCTCTGTGGGCAAGGCCTGGGACCCCAGCTCCTCTCTGAGAAATGAAGTATGTGTGGGTTGGGGGAGGACGCGGATTTACTGTAACGTACTGACCAGGCGAAGGCATCAGATGGGCTACAAAGCACGTTAAGGAAAGAGGCAAATGGGTGGGGGTAGGGAGGCGGGGCTACAGCTTGGGGCATTTCTGCAGACGTGAAAAGAATAATATGCAAATAAATGGAAAGTACATGCAAATGCCGCGGGCCGAGCGGCCGGGGAGCTGGGGACCCTGCGCCCCCTGCATTTTTGCGCGCGTTAATGCGGGGAGAGGGCGCAAAGGGCCCGGGGCGCGCGGCGGGG
>NW_027528369.1:10766100-10768495 GCF_008692635.1 Crocuta crocuta | reverse complement strand
GAGTTCGGAGGAGAAGCCGCTTCGGGAACCTCTCAGCAGCCGGACCGCCGGACCGTAAGTGCCCGGCGTCCCGCGCGCCGCCGCCGTCACCCCGACTCCGCCCTCGGGCTGCCGTCTGGGGGTCTCCTTGCAGCCGCGCCGAGCGTGCGGGCCGCCCCCGAGGCCCCCCTCCCCACTTTGGAAAGTTGGAGCCCGCGGCAGGGTGGGGCCGGCCCCGGCAGTGCCCACCCACTTTGGTCCCTCCGGCCCACCCCCCCTCCAGCCAGCTTGACCTGCCGGGGGCGTGGTCAAACCTAACGTGGGAACTGCGCGCGGAAGGTGGGGTGTCCCGCAGCCCCCCCTCTGGCACCCAGGCTTCCTGACAAAAGGCCCGGGTCCAGGGGACCGGACTGGGAGGGGGCGCAGAGAGAGGCCCTAAGAGAGATGGGGGTGCGGGGCAGAGCTCCCTGGGTGCCTCCCTGGCCCTGCGCCCCAGGCAAAGGCGACAGCGGTTAAACGGCTTGGGGTGAAGTCGGCCCAGAGACTGCGGAGGGGGCTGCCCCCACTCCCCGTGTGTGGGGTCCGGGGCTTCAGCGACCCTCCCTGGGGCCCGGACAGCCCGCGGCGCCTGGGGCGCAGCCCTGTGGCAGCGACCGTTCACACCCGCGGGGACCGTCCATCTGCGCGCTGGGCAGGCCTGGCGCCAGGCTGTGGGAACGGCTCCGAGGGAGGTGTGAGCCGCCGCGGAGGGACAGATGGCTGCAAATTCAGCCCTAGACGGGCCGCAAGGCGCAGAAGGCGGCGGGGCTGGTGGCAAGCCGCTCGAGCTGCGGGGCTCTGAACACAGCCCGGGGCCGTCCCTCCTTCCAGCCCCTGGGAACTTCGTGGGGGGCGGGGGGCACAGCCACAGAGGAGAGAGCAGATCCCTGTGGGTGCGGGGACCCCTCCCTCCGAGAAAGCCCGTCTTCCCCACCATCTGGACCTTGGCTGACTGACTGCAGGCCTGTTCCAGAGACGGGGGAGAAAAATATTTCCTTTGAGAGCAGAGGAGACTCTAGTGCGGCGAGGGTGCTCCGGCCTCTGGCCTGGGGGCCAGGATGCTGCCCCGTTATGTCTAACAGGGCGTGTGTTTCCTCTGCGGACCCAGAGACAGGGGCTCCCGGGCCGCCAAGGAGCCTGGGGCTGGTATTGTGTCCCGGCTGTGCTCTTGCAAGTTGCTGCAAGGTTTGAGAAACTTCTTGGGGCTACAGCCCCAAGGGTCGGGGGCGGCTGGGGCCGGAGGGCCAGGCCACGCTTCCCGGCACGTTCTTAGAGAGCCAGTGCTCCGTGACGCACATTTGACCCCCCCCCGCCCCACTCTGTCCTGTGCCTGGGGAGGCAGGAGGTTCCGTCCTGTGTAGCCGACAAGCCCCTGCGGGGACCACGCTTTTGGGCGCCAGGCCACTCTTGTGGGCAGACAGGGCAGAGGGAAGAGAACGCCAGAGCGGAAGGAGCAGCTGCGGTGTTCCGCGCTCCCGGAGAGCCAGACAGATGCAGGGTGGGAGAATATCACGTTAGGACCAATTTTCCGGTAGAATCCGAGTCTCTCGAGGTGGCTTGATCTAGTGAAGGGGGAAGGGACGGTCACGTGGCTGGCAACGCTCTGTTCACGGGCCCAGCCGGGGCTGGCGAGCAGCAGGGGGGGCGGGGGGGGGCTGGCTGGACATCTCCCTCCAGGACACTCTGGGGCTCCCCCGGGCCACCCACAACCCCTTTCGGGTCCTGGGGCGCCTCCTTGGTCACCGGGTTATCCGCGTAATTGAGTTACCACCTCCAGGAAATCTCTCTGATTTGGCTCCACATTTTCATTTCTGCACGACTGGAAGAAATTAATTTTCCTTCCTACGCAAGGATCTGGAGCCGCTCGCAGGCTGGGCCACTAATCCGCAAGATCCCAGCCAGCGGGGCTGCCACCACGGGAGGCCGGCTGCTCCGCCGAGGGTGGGGTCTGGGTGAGGCCTCTCCCCCGCCCCCCACTTTCTGGAACTGTCACAAGGCTGGCTTCCCCGCCCCTGCTGCACCGTCAAGGGGTTGAGTTTGGGGTCATCTGATTCATCGGCAGCCCCCCAGCACCGGTGGGTCCCGAGTCCTTTCCGAGTCCTTGTGCAGATGTGCGGGCTCACGTGTGTTCAGAATCCCAGGTGTGGAAGAGGCCTTACCACCCGTGTCGCTGAGACATGGTGAAGAGCCCGCATGCAGTAGGTGCTTAATGAGTGCCGCTTCCGAGGAGGGAGCTGGCATTTCTGTCGGGCAGTTCCGTCCTGCCCGCTGCCTGGCTGTTACCTGCAAGGCTACCTGCCTCCCACAGCCCGAGGGCGCCGTGCCGAGCAGTTGCTGTTGGCCGGGCACTCACTCTCCCTGCTGGGGGGGGGGGGGG
>NW_027528369.1:10760412-10766057 GCF_008692635.1 Crocuta crocuta | reverse complement strand
CAAGCCACGAGGGTGGTGGAAGTTTAGTTCCTGACGCCCCGAGAGGCGCTGGCTGGTCTGGCTCAGAAGGGAGCCCACACCTGCCCTTTGACCCCGCTCCTTCCCCGCACAGGGTCCCCGGCGGCCCGCAGCGCCCCGGCTGCCCCCGCCGTGAGCTGGCCTCCCCGTGCCCGTGCTCCCCGGCCCGTGCTCCCCGGCCCTGGCTTGAGGGGTGGTCAGTGCCCCAGATGTCAGACCCTCACCTGACACAGCCCCCAGCACATGGGGCACTGCTGTGACTGCTGTCAGGGGTGGTGCCACCTGGAGGCAGAGACCTCCCCGGGCAGAGATGTGGGGGGGACAGCATTCAGCCCCGTCTGGGTCATGGAGGCCAAGCTCATCCTCACCCACCCCAGGGGAGGACGGGACCTGGTGTGCCGGTGTCGGAGGGCGTGCACACAGCATCGTCCTGCAACTAGCGTCTGCTCCCAGGCCTGGGGGCAGGGGGTCCCGGGCCCTGTGAGCTGTGTGAGGGGGGGTCCTGCCCTGATTGCCTTGACTGCATAGAACTGGCCCCAGACAGTGCTGACCATGCGCTGCTCACGCACTAGGCGGGTCACGGTCACACACTCATGTCGTGCCCGCAGGGACAGGAAGGCAATGCTAGAGCTCAGGCTTCGGGCGCACAGGCTGGGCTGGGCTTCCTCTCCCGTAACCTCCTGACAGCCTGGAGGTGATTGCTGTCCCATTTTCCAGGCGGGGACCCCGAGGTCCGGAGAGGTGCGCCGGAGGCCGGCAGGCGCCGCGCTGGGCTGAGGGCGGACAGGCCCCCAGAGCTTCTGCAGAGCCCTGCGTGCCAAGTCAGGCCCCATCGCTGTCTCCATACAAGGTGGCCCCCCGGACGGGGGTGGAGGCATGGCTTTCTCCGAGCCCCCCACCCGGGGGGCGGGGGGAGGCGGCAGGAGGAGGCAGGAAAGTGAGGATTGACGGACACCCACCTGGGGTGTGGCCGTGGGGGTGCAGCTCCTTTCCTGGGCTGTGTCACAGCTTCGGGACACTGGGTCTCTGGGGTCACAGCCCTACGGGGCGAGCACCATGCTGTGTACTCCAGGGGACCAGGGGACCGGCTGCTGGGTTGTCCTTCGTCCTGCCTGAGTGAGCAAACCGCACCTCCAGATCTTGTCTCGGGGTCAAGACCCCAGACTCCTGGGCTGAATGAGCAGGTCTGATTACCTCCAAGANCCTGAAGCGGGGCTGGGCCGCCTGGAGAGGGTTCCTGGGCGGGAAGCCGCCCTCGCAGCCTCAGTGGAAAGACCCGGGACGGGGCCTGGCCTGCGGGCTGCAAACTCATGATGTAAAAACGATAAAGAATCGGTTCCTGGTTCCCTCTTCTGAGCGCCCGGCTCGACCTGGGCGCAGGGCAGACGCCGAGCGCAGCCTCCGACGGGCGCGAAGTGGCCCCCGCCCCGCCCCGGGCCGGCTCCGGCAGTTTCCTGCAGCCATAAAACAGAAGTTAAGACTTCTGCTTTTTGTAATTCCTGGGACCTCACGGGGAGCCAGCTGTCACTGGGAAGGAAAACAAAGATGTGTTTGGCCGTAATGAGGAAGGCGCCGCTCCTCGCTCTGCTGTTCACCCGCGCGCTCTCAGCGGCCGCGTCACCCCGCCCCCCCATCAGTCTGCACACGGGGCGGCTGTCCGTGCCCAGGAGGCTGGGTGCCCCCGAGGCTGGGAACCGGGTGCGGCAGGAGGAGCTCTGGGGAGGNAGGCGTTCCGAAGGACACCCCCTTCCAGGGCGCCTTGGCTCGCGCCAGCCCCGCGTGCCCGGAGGTGCGCCCGGCGCCCGCGAGCGAGGCACCCGTGGCCGAGACGGGGGCCACGAGTGGAAGTGTGGATCGTGGCTGTGCTGCAAAAGGAAAGGGACGCCACCACCTGTAGTGACTCGCAAACCTGTATATTCTATTCGCGTGATGTGTCCAAAATGTTGTCTTTTCGCTCTGCGGTTGATGTTTTACATTACAGCCGAGACGCTTGGAAGCTGTGTGCGCGTCTTACAGGCGAGGCGCTTCGGTNGGCGTCTGTCCCCCGAGTCACAGGGGCCCACGGAAGCCCCCTGAGCCGGGCTGGACGGGGCGGCGGCCGGGCGGATTAGCGTTGGGAAAGCCGCCGGAGAAGAACACGGGGAGACGGAGGCGGAGAGGAGGCGACGTCCGGAGAGACACAGGGCACTGAAGGGGGGTCAGGGTCGGACTGCTGAGGGAGGCGTCCAGGGTGACCCCCGAGTCCCGGTCAGTCTCCAGACGGTGTACGTGTCCAGGACAGGCCGTACCCGCCACCCCTCGCCCTGCACACTGGCCTGGCGTGACCGACGTCGGCCTAGAGGCCCCTCTGTCGGTGGCTGGCGTGTTGTTGGGTCAGTCGACCCCAAACATGCGCGTTTCCCAGCCACCTACGCTCTGCCAGGTGAGGAAGGGGCGCGCTGGGGCGGGTCCCCATGCGGGTGGGGGTGCCTGGACTGTCCCCCGGCCCAAGGAGTCCTTGAGTGTGTGAGTGTGCACATGAGGATCGCACCCAAAAGTGTGTGTGAATGAGAGTATGTGATGTGTGTGCACACGTGTGGAAACCAGGCCGAAGGAGGTGTGACCTGTGACCTGTGACCTGGCTGTCAAAAGGACAGCTTCCTCGGGGCCCTCACGGGGAGCCCGGGGGCCGTGTGGCCAGAAGCAGTGACAGTCACAGCCGTGTGTGGCAGCGTCCCATCCCCAGCTAGGCTTTCTGGCCCGACGGCAGTGCAGCCTCGGGGACTTTGTATAAAGTGTCCCCAGACGCGGGTGTCAGAACAGAGCAGCCCCACCCAGGGCCCCACCAGCCAGAGACCGAAGTCAGCGTCCACTGCGAAGACTAGCAGAGGACTTGGAGATGGGACTTGGCCCCCAGGATCCGTCACTGCCATCTGCAGAGAGAGACTGTCCAAGGACACTTGTCACTACACACCCACGTGGACCATTTAAGGACACTTGTCATTGGCATCCATATGGGTGGTCCCAGGACACCTGTCACAAATGTCTAACAGAGTGACCCAGAATGCCTGTCACCACACACATACACACACTGTCTCCAGGACACCTGTCACCATATAACTACACGTCTGTCCCAGGACGCCTGTCACTGCATACGTAGCATGGACTGTTTCAGGACACACGTCACTACCATCTACAGGGACACCTGTCACTACCATCTGCAGGAACTGTCCCAGGACGCCTGTCACTACCATCTACGGGGACACCTGTCACTACCATCTGCAGGGACTGTCCCAGGACACCTGTCACTACCATCTACAGGGACTGTCCCAGGACGTCTGTCACTACCGTCAGGGACTGTCCCAGGGTGCTTGTCACTACCATCTACGGGGACGTCTGTCACTACCATCTATGGGGACACCTGTCACTACCATCTACAGGGACTGTCCCAGGACACCTGTCACTACCATCTACAGGGACTGTCCCAGGACATCTGTCACTACCATCAGGGACTGTCCCGGGACGTCTGTCACTACTATCTACGGGGGCTGTCCCTGGACGCCTAGCACCACCCTGCCCACACGCTGGTCCTCACTGGCACGGGCCCAGTCTCTCAGGCTCTTCCCTGCCCACGACCACCTCCTTGCAAGCACGTCAGCAGTCACGGTGTGAAACGTCTGCCAAGAGACCCGGCACGGCCCCCGCGCTGTCTGGTCGGTGTAGGCACAGCTCCTCTTTCTAAGTCAAGGTCACAGCGGGTTCGGTGTGCGGGCCTTTGAGGTTGAGGGCACAGGTTGGGGGTGGCTGTGGGGTCCCGGGCCTGACATGCACTAACACGTATTTGGAGGCTTTCTATCTGTTTCTCAAAGGGGCTGAGACCCCTGAAGGCGCTGCCTCCCCTTCCCCGTCCGGGAACCATCAGCACAGATGCCTCCTGTCTACGGGAAGACCTTTCCTTAGGGTCCCTCCCGGCCCCTAGCGCCTGCCCGTGCGGATGGAGGATAGGGGACATAGAGGCCCCGTGTCACCAGCCCCCCTCCCCACCCCAACGCCGGCAGCCCAGGGGAGCCGGAGCTGGGGTCAGCGAGGGCACTGCTTGCCCGCCACCTGCCCACTTGCAGGGACGGGTCCCCCGGGGTCAACAAGGGCACAGAGCCTGGAAGAAGGAGGCCGTGCCCTTCCCCACTGACACTGCTGCGGGCGTGGCCGTGGCACCGAGGCTCCGGTCACACACCCTGTCCCTCACGCTGAGCTCAGGCTCCTGACCCTGTGCTGTTAGCAGTGTGGGCGGGCTGCTGGCCGGAGGAAGTGGGGAGGTCGCCTGCCTCAGTCTCCCCACCAGGTGTTATTTAAGTGTGGTAGAATTCACGGGGTGTAAAACTGACCGTCTTAACTAGCTGAGTGTCCAGTTCAGAGCATTGAGTACATTCATGGTGTGCGCCATCACACTATCCACTTCCAGAACTTTCTCATCTTCCCAACTGGAGCTCCGTCCCCTTGAAAGACCCCCGCCCCCGGGGCCCCCCTCTGTTTCCGTCTCTGGGTCTGACTCCCTGGGGGCCTCGTGTAAGTGGCATCTTCGTGCTGTTGAGATGGGCTGATTCTGCTCAGCGTGGCATCCCCCGGACCCGTGTGCAGAGCCGGCAGGAGGAGCCCCTCCTTTTGATGGCTGAGTACTGTCCCATCGCGTGTTCTCCATCACTCATCTGTTGGCGGATGGAGTGGCTCAGCCCTTTGGCTGTTGTGAGGGACGCCCCTGTGCCCGTGGGTGCAGACGCGTCTTTGAGACCCTGTTTTCAGTCCTCTCATCTGCCCCCCAGAAGCAGGATTGCGGGGTCATACGGTGCTTCTAGTTTTAATTTTTTGAGGAGGTGTCTTACCACCATTTTATTGTGTCTGAGGCACACCCTGCGGCGTTTAGCACATTCACAGCGTCACGCGCCCATCGGCTCCATCTTGTTCCCAAACACTGTCGTCACCCAGAAGAGACCCCGTGCCCACTGGTGTCCACGGCCGCCCTCCCCTCCCCCGGCCCGGGCACCGCAGACCTGCTTCCGTCTCAGAAGGAGCGGACTTGCTCCTCCCAGCATTCCGCGCGGCCTCTGCCACTCGCACCCTGTGCTTGCGGTCCGTGTGCTGTCACCTGTCACACGTCACTCCTCGGGGAATGAACAGTTCCGTGCGGACACGCCGGGCAGACGTGCCTTGGATGCCCTCATTCGGGCACAGGCCTCTGGGTGGTTTCTGGTTCTCGCCCGCTGTGGACCCGGGTCCGTGAACATTCTGGGCATCTCCGCGGGGCGTGTCTTCCGCCCTCTTTCTGCGGAGGAGACGGACGGCTGGGCTGTGTGGCCGGCGTGGAGTTAACCGTCCTCTGGGTTTCCAGGGACGACTTTATAAGACGATCGCCTGTCTGACAGGCCCAGGCCACCCTGCGCGGCGTCACCAGGTCCCACAAGCCCGAGACGGTGCCCTCTGCACGGATGACGCACTGTGGCCCGAGGTGGTCCCTGCGCCCCCAGAGCCCAGACGGGCGCCCGGCACAGCAGAGGCCCCGGGGAACAGGCTGTGTCTGCCCTGCGGGGGCCTCCTTGCTGACCCCAGGGCCATGGCCGGCCGGGGTGCCTCTCTGCGGCGGGGGGGGGGCT
>NW_027528369.1:10757733-10760315 GCF_008692635.1 Crocuta crocuta | reverse complement strand
CTCTGCGGCGGGGAGTGGGCTGCTGGGACAGTGCGGGACGTCAGCCCGCACGCGGTCACCTCTGTCTGGCTCCACAGTTTTCTGAGCCCCCAGCCTGCTCTCCAGCTCAGACTCAGGCTGTGAGCCTCCCGTGCTTGGTGGCCGCAGAGGGAGGCAGCGTGGGGCGTGTGCGCATGCATGCTGGGCACACGCTGGGCACGCCCGTGCTGGGCTCGCCCGTGCTGGGCACGCCCGTGCTGGGGTCGCCGCTGGCTGCAGCTTCCAGAAGTTTCGGGTGCCGGCTCATGTCAGGTCTGCCTTAGCTGACGGGCTCTCCCAGCAGCCTGCCAGTGCGGTGGGATCACTCCCATTTCACAGAAGGGGACAGTGAGTCCAACAGACACTTGGCGCGCCTACTGTACTCCGGGACCCTCCCCACCCTGAGGAGCCGCCCCGCCGGTGAGGGTGGGGCCAGTGGGGCCTTTTCAAGGCTGGGACCCTTGTCTTTCTACCCTTCTCGGCTTTTCTCTTCGAAATAGGTCACCATGAACAGTGTCACACTGCAGGGGGGGGTGTGTGACGTGGGGCCCAGCCAAAGGGCATCAGGAGACAGGCTGCAGGTCCAGGGCCTAAGAAAGATGTGGACTCTGCATGTGTGTCCAGGGGGCCAGGGCGGGACCCGGGTGGAGGCAGGGCGGGTCCTAGCCTCCTGAGCCTGGGGTTTCCCTGCCAACCAGTGGGAGACCAGCCCCCACCAGCCCCAGAGGCCACCCCTGCAGAAAGTCCCCGGAGGGCTGTTTTGACTCAGCAGGGACCTACCCCAGCTCCCCTCAAGGTTCTGGGAGACTATTTGGTGGAATGAGTCAAAACATCCAGAAGGTTCCTGCTTAGGAGAGAGGCAGTGGGGCCTGGCTCCGCCCCCGCCTCCCCGGCACAGCTGCCACAGCGGCTGCGCCAGCACCCGGCCCATCTGCCCGCCTGGCACCCGCCCAAGGCGGGGGCGGGGCGGGGNNGGGCTGCTTTCTCCCGGGCCTGCGCCTGTCCCCAGTGTGCCCCGCCGCCCCCGCCCCCGCAGGACGAGGCCAGGGCGACTGCACTTCGGAGCACAGACGTTTCTGGGCCTGGAGGAGCCCCTCCTGCAGGCTTCGGGCAAGGGGGGGCCCCGCCGAATTCGTCCTTCGACACAGAGAGGCCAAGCGGAGGCCCCGAGTCCCCGGGGCACAGCCCGCTCGGCAGGTGGGGGCCCCAGGGGTGAGCGCGGCGCCCCGCCCTGGCCTCTGCACCCTCGGGCCTCACACCCCCATGGAGGCGGGGCCAGAACTGAGTGTTCTTCCCCCGGTGGGTGAGGCCCCTGCGTGGGGACCACCCACGGCTGGCAGCTGGCCAGGGGTCCCTTGGCCCGAAGGACAGGACTTGGGGCCAGACTCTGCTCCCCGCTGCCCCTCAGAGAGCTTCTGGGGGCCAAGACAGGCTCAGGCTTTGTCCGCGGGAGCGGCCTCCCCTGTGAGGACCCTCTGCTGCCCCACGTGCTATGGGGAGTCCCTGCCCCCAAGTGACTTCACTGCTGTTAGATGCATTTTATCCCTCAAATCGGTTACAAGGCCCCGGGAAACAGCCCTGACCTCGTGATGGCTGCTGGGCGTGGGAAAGAAATGTGCGTTGCAGAAGGTCTGAAGGAGACCTCCACCCCAGGCCAAGGTCTGGGTGTGCAAGTCCCCCGGACGGCGTGCGGATGGGTCCTGAGAAATGGGGTGTTGGCTGCCAATGGCTCAGGAGGCCACCAGGCAACACACAGGAGGTCAGCATGGTAGCCTGCCTGGAAGAGGAGGCGGACGGGAAGCAGTGGGCAGAGAGAGCTGCAGAAGGGCTGAGTCCTCATGCCCGTGCTTCAAAGCGGAGGTGAGCACCCCTCCATCCCCCAGGGGACATGTTGGGGCCACGTCCATGGCCAGGAGGTGGGCAAACACCGGACTTCAAACCCCAGGGCTGTGCCCACCCCCTCACCAGCTCCTCCTTGCCAGGGGCACGCTGTGAAGCTCCTCCAGGTTCCCCTGCCTGCTTAGCCAAGCTAGATATCTGTGGGGACCAGGCTGGGCCCGGGGGCGGCTGTGTGAGCTCAGGTGGGGCCCGTGTGGAGCTGCCCGGACTGGGTCATAACCCCTGCTCTGACCTGCTTAGCTGTGTGCTTTGGGCAGTTACTTAACCTCTCTGTGCCTCTGTTGTGCCATCTATACAATGGGAGAAGAGATACATTTTAGGTTTTCACTATTATTACTGAATAACAAACAACCTCACTGGCTGTTGGGAAGGCCACCCCGGTGAGCTTCTTGTCAGCCACGGAGCATCAGCTGTTTTCCTGTCCTCCCTCGGAGGCTGGAGCTGGATTCCAGGCTTGTCCCTGGGGCTGGGGCTGTAGGCCAGGGCCCAGCTTTGGAGGGATTTGCCCCCGGGGATGGCATGGGTGGACTCTGGCCTATCCCTTTGTTTTTTGCTGACCCACCCCTCTGAGAAGGCCCCTCAGTGCAGGCTTCGCACATAGTAGGATATGCAGAATGTTCTAGAACACTGTAGAAATCAGTTTTCTCACCGGTGGGGGGGGGGGG
>NW_027528369.1:10755697-10757576 GCF_008692635.1 Crocuta crocuta | reverse complement strand
GGATCCTCATGTGCCAATACATAGATACCATACACCCTTGATCCACGCTGGTGCCCAGGGCAGACATGGCTAATCGATCTCCACCAACCCCACCCCCCACCCCCCCCACACACACACTGGTCCTCAGGGCAGATGTGGCTAATGGATTGCAGCCCATGCTGGTGCCCAGGGCAGACATGGCTAATCGATCTTGGCCCCACGCTGGAGCCCCGGGCAGATGTGGCTAATCCATCTCCACCCCACACTGGTGCCCAGGACAGACATGGCTAATCCATCTCCAACCCCCCCCCAACTCTGGTGCCCAGGGCCGACATGGCTAATCGATCTCCATCAAAGCCCCCCCCCACACACACACACACTGGTGCCCAGGGCAGACGTGGCTAATCGATCTCAGCCCCACGCTGGAGCCCCGGGCAGATGTGGCTAATCGACCTCTGTCCATGCTGGTGCCCAGAGCAGACATGGCTAATGGGTCACGCCCTCCCTTCCCTTTGAGCCTGCCTGAGCTGACAGCATGTCTCTCTCACACGCGGCCCTGGTGCCCACATCTTGCCTGGGCTTCGCATGCAGCTGCAGGTCTGTGGGCCCCTCAGCCTGGACAGGCTCTGACCATCTCAGCATCTACAACCCGGAAAGCCTGGGGGAGGAGACGAGAAGGGGGTCCGACGGCCGCTCGCATCTGTGGGAGGTGGGATGTGCCATTGTGGGTGGAGCGAGGACCCTGAGGTGCCCCAGGAAGCGAGAGCCCGAGTGTGGCCGCGGTGGTGTAGACCACGCCACTCAACGACTCCGCACAAGCCCTGAAATCGCAGTTGTGGTGTAAACCCCCCCCGGCAGGCGTGGGTCACAGGGCCGTGGGTGGGCTGCGCCTCTCCCCACGAGCCCCCGCATCACTGCCGAGCAGCGCGTCCTGGCCGCGTGTCCCTGGGCGCCTCTTGCACACCCTGGACTGGACAGTGAGGTGGGCGGAGCGGCCTGGGTGGTTACAAACCGGAGTGGAGGCTGTGGGAGGGTCAGGATCGTAGGAGACGCTGGCAGGGCGAGGGACTCCCCCAGAGGCGCGGGCAGGGCAGGCCTTCAGCCAGCTGTCCGTGAGCAGCCGCTGGCTCCAGGGTCACTTCCCAGCAGTGCCTGCCTCAGGGGGTCTCCCATCCCCTCCAGACAGGCCTTCCTGGGCGCCATCCAGGCCTCGTCCCTCTGGCTGCCTCCCTCCGCCAGCAAAATGGGGCCAGGATGTGAGGGGGCGCCGTGCAGACCCCTCCTTCGCCTTAGTGCCTGGGGGGCAGGAGGGCCTCCACCTTCGTGGCTGTGAGCCGGGTCCCGGGAAGAGGCGCCCGCGCAACAGCCCCGGGTCAGGGAATCCCAGCTGGCGCCTTGCCACCACCTCCCTGCCACCCTCACCCACAGGAGCCNGAGCCAGCCCCCCCCCCCCGAGCCCCGCCAAGCTGGGGGAGGGGCGCACCCGCTTCCCTACTCCCAGCCGTCCTCTCTGCTGCCTGCGCGTAATTAACAGAGTAATTAAAAACAGGATGAGTTAATTGGTATTCATTTATGTGGCAGATGTTTTTAATTGAGGCAGGAAACAATTTACCTGTTTACATAAACAATGGCAAAGCCAGGCTTGTAAAACACATTTTAAAAAATATTTTCCTCCCCCTTCCTAAAAAGCATTGCAATCCCCCCCCACCTCCGCGTGGAGCCCAGCAGGGCCGCTCGCGGGAGGCCTGGGGGGAGGCGCGGGAGGCTCACGCCAAGAGGAAACATCTGTTTAAAAGGTTTGCTTCCCAAGGAGGCTGTTTTCTTTAAATTCAGAGAAAGGAGGTGGTGTTCCCAGGTCACGGGGAGCAGGGGCCCCGTTTGGGCAGAAAGCGGACAGGCA
>NW_027528369.1:10750651-10755573 GCF_008692635.1 Crocuta crocuta | reverse complement strand
CTGTGTGGACACCAGGCACCACGTTGAGTAGAATGAAGTGAAAGTACAGGTTAGGTTCCTCATCGTGTGGCCACCTTGCTCATGGTGCCCGTGATACATGGCTCTAGAACCTTCCGTGGTCACGGGAGCTCTCTGCGATGAAGGAGGGTGTGTCGTGGGCCCCGCGTGTGCCGCGCAGGGACAGCTCAGCAAGTGTTACCTGTATGCAGGCTGGCCCCAAGTCGGCACTTGCTGTATGCGGGGCGGCTGTGGCCATCGATCCGTGCTTATTTCCGCTTTGATCCTCCCTGAACTCTCAGTGGAAGAGCCGTGTGCAGGGCTCGGGCGAGGAGACCCTGAGGCCACACGTGGCCTCCAGGTCATCGTCGGTGGCACACAAGCCCAGCGGAGAAAGGCCGGCTGTGGGGTCGCGCTTGTGGTGCCGGAGTTTGCCTCTTCTTACAGGGTGAACATGCACAGGGTTATATCTGCACAGAAACACCCGGAAGCATCGACAAGAACTGTCCACGGAGGCTGCTTCAGGCGGCGGGCGGAGGGCTGGGGACCCGTCTTCCCTGTCCCGTGTCTTCACCAGGGGAGCGTGGCCGGAGCGGGGTCCTCCCTCGATGGCGGCCGGTCCGGGGCCCCGCATGGACTCACTGAGGGCACGTCACCGACTTCTCTGGAAGTAGCGTGAATAGATGGCTGGGGATACACAGCGAATGCATGAAAGCTGGGACAGCCACCCCGCCTTCTGGGTGACGTGCGACTGAGTTCGCAGGACATTGTGATGGTTCCTGGGGCCAGAAGATGGGACGTTCCGGAATCCGCCAGGGAGAGGGCCCCAGGCTCCCAGCCCAAAGACTGTGGTCAGCAGCCACCATGAGACGGGCTCAGTTCCCTCCTTCCTGGAGGTGCTGTGAGGCCACCCTGCCTCCAGGCCTCTCCTGCATTGCTGGGGTTAAATCATAAAATCAGCCACAGCCGTGGACAGCTGAGGAGGTGAGCAGGGAACGCAAGCCCTCCTCCAGTGCTGTGCGACCTGGGGCCAGGACCTGAACCTCTCTGAACATCTGGGAAGTGAGGGCCTCCCAGGCGCTCTGAGTGTCGGGCTGGCCTCCTGCCTTTACCAAGTGCTCTCCCAGAGGAAGCGTGAATCTTCCAGCAGCCCCCGGACCCTACGGAGGCAGAGGCAGGAGACCCTTGGGTGTGCGTGTGCCTCTGGGTGGGGCTGGGAGCCGCAGCTCTTCCCGGGTCCCAGACCCACAAAGGCTCCCTGCATCCTCGGGCTGTGAGGGGCCGGCTCTCACGACAGCTCGGGTGCAGCTGCTGGCCCGTCCTTGTGACAGTGGGGAGGGGGCGTCAGAGCCAGCCTGGGGACAGTCAGCCCAGCTGCCTCCTCACACCCCGGCCGCCCCCTGGGCGGGTGCTCCAGCGCCTCCTGCTGCTGCTCCTGTTGAGGGTTTGTTTGCACGGTGTCCTCCGGGGTCCCTCGGGTGCTGTCCCAGGGGACTGTGTCTGCACCCCTCGGGGCAGAGCGTGAGGCTCAGAGGGGTCGCCGTGTTCTGGGTGCCGCACCCCTGTCTGCATTCGTGTGTCTGGACGGCATCCGCAGGGGTCACGCACGCACGTGGCTGGGAGCCGGCGGGAGAATCGTCGGGCACTTAGGAAAGGGCTCTCGGTGGGACTCACGTGCAGGACCGGGCGCCGTTAGCTTTCGTGCGGGCGGCGCGTTATTTTAAATTCTGGCAGCTTTCCTCTGGAGAGTTCAAGGTGATACGCAGCCAACTTGCGTGTTATTTTAACACTGAAAACACTTTGGGGATCAGCTAAGTGTTCGTGGCGCCTCAGTGCCAGCGGAGGAGAATCCTGACTGCCTGGCGGGGTTTCCAGACCCTCCACAGACTGGCCGGACCTTCTGGCGCCTCCCCGCCCACTGCCTGCCTCGGACACCAGCGCAGTGCAGGCTTGGTGACTTCTCCCGCCACCGCGCCTTCAGTCACCGCGCCCCCTCCCCTCCTTTTTCCGGGTGCGCGAACCCCACGGCCGCCAGGCTCCAGCCGCTCCTCACGGCTCCCTGGAAACTTCTCTGAGCCTGGACACGGCGGCCCAGGGTGTGCCCGCGGCGGTTTGTGGCCCTCCCCCCGATCTGTCACCTCAGAGGGCAGCCTGGCTAACTTACACCCAAGGACGTGTGAGCTGCTGGATTTCAAGTCCTTTTCTTTTTTTTTTTTTTTAATTTTTTTTTTATTTATTTCTAGGAGAGAGAGAGAGAGACAGCGTGAGCAGGGGAGGGTCAGAGAGAGGGAGACACAGACTCTGAAACAGGCTCCAGGCTCCGAGCTGGCAGTCAGCACAGAGCCCGACGCGGGGCTCGAACCCACGAACCGCGAGATCGTGACCTGAGCGAAAGTCGGACGCTTAACCGACTAAGCCACCCAGGCGCCCCTCAAGTCCTTTTCTTAACTAAGCAATCGTGGCACCGTGATCCGTTCATTAACTTCTGTGATGGTTTGTAATTGCCTGTCACTCGCCGTCGTTGTCTCCTTCGTGGTGGGCGGGGCAGCGCTGGCGGCTAGCAGGCAAGTCAAGGGCATGGTTCAGAGGGGTGGCGGCTAGTACGGAAGGGGGCGCAGAAGGGAGGGGAGCTTGTCCCCCGTCTCCCCAAGCGCAGCTTCCGTTTACTTTTAGAGAGTCTCTGAATATATATTACTTCACCTTTGAAAACTTCCAGGGGTGTTTTGCATCCTTCCTTGGGGTCTCACCCCTCCCACAGGAAACAGGCACACAGATGCCCCGCAGACTCTGCCTGTGTGGCCCCTGCGCGGCACTGTGTCGGCCCCTCACAGGGACAAGCTGCTACCAGACCCTCCTGTTTACATCTCAGTGTACATGTACTTTACCCCGGGAGGCTTCGCTGACGGTCCCCCACTGGGGGGGCTCCTGGGGTCCCTGGCCCCCTCCTCACTCTATCCTAGCCAGGTGTGTGAGTGGAGCAGTTGTAGGGCGCTCACTTAATGGGCACTTGCTTAATCGTCAGAACAGCATTGCTCCTGGTGCACAGGTGAGGAAGGTGAGGGTCAGAAAAGTGAGGAGCCTTGAAAGAGCCACTCGAGAGACGAGACCCTGAGCTAAATCCCACCTGCCCAACCCCAGAACTGGGCTTTTCCCACTATTGCACAGATCTGTGTGTCTATCGGTCTGTCCATCCATCCACCCACCCATCCATTCATCTATGTATTCACCCACCCATCCACTTGTCCATCCATCCATTCATCCACCCATCCACCTATCTCTCCACCCATCCACCCTTCCATCCACACATCCATCCATCTATCTGTGCACCCACCCCTCTACCTGTCCATCCATCCATCCACCCACCCAATCACTTGTCTGTCCATCCATCCATCCGTCCATCCATCCGTCCATCCACCCACCCACCCATCCACCCACCCAATCACTTGTCCATCCATCCGTCCGTCCATCCATCCATCCATCCATCCATCCATCCATCCACCCATCCACCCACCCAATCACTTGTCCGTCCATCCATCCATCCCTCCATCCTTCCATCCATCCGTCCATCCATCCATCCATCCATCCATCCACCCACCCATCCACCCACCCAATCACTTGTCCATCCATCCATCCATCTGTCCATTCATCCGTCCATCCATCCATCCATCCATCCACCCACCCAATCACTTGTCCATCCATCCATCCATCTGTCCATTCATCCGTCCATCCATCCATCCATCCATCCACCCACCCATCCACCCACCCAATCACTTGTCCGTCCGTCCATCCATCCACCCACCCAATCACTTGTCCGTCCATCCATCCATCCGTCCATCCATCCATCCATCCATCCACCCGATCACTTGTCCGTCCATCCATCCATCCGTCCACGCACCCATCCACCTGCTACTCACTCACACATCTCTCTGTACATTCTCACCACCAGGCAGCCATGCCAGTGCATTCATTGCCCCAGGCCAGTCACACTCAGGTAAGTGTGCCAGTATGCAGATGGGCCGCTTCCCCCTGGTGGCAGATGTGCATGGGAGGGGCTGGGAAGGGACCAGAGGTCCAGGACTAGTGCGGGGCAGGGAGGGGCCGCTTCCTCCCACTGCCCCTCCCCCCAGCAGGCAGCCAGATGGCAGGGCGCCTCCCCCAAGGCTCTTTGGGAGCTGCTCCCAGCCGAGCAGCCCCGGCAGCTGGGTGAGGAATGTGCTTCCTTCGTGCGCCAGCCGCAGGGCTCGCCGGCATCTGGGCCGTGTTGGCGGCGCTCTGAAGAGCACGGGAGGTTTTCATTCCAGCAGCTCTGAGCTCTCCGCCCTCCCCTGCCTGTCAGCCCCGTGCTCAGCGCCCGGACGCTGTAGACGGGGATGCGGAACCGTCGTGGGCTCGGGTCCGAGAAGGTCTCGCCCCGCCCCCGCTTGTTGGGGGCATGGCCCCGCCTCTGAAGCTCCGTGTCCCCGGCACCCATGCCACTTTCTCGTCACTTCTCTGTGTGTGTGTCTGTTCTCCAGATAGAATTGCATGTGCTTCTCTCTCCTGGTTTGGATGCGCGGGTCACTGTCCCACGTGGTTAGATGGTATTCCGTGGCGCCGCTTCTGCTAGTCCGCAAGCTTCGCATCCCACGCACAGAAGTCTACGGCTCGAACCCTTGCGGAGTGTGCCCGGTAACAAATGTTACCCACCCTGCCCCTGGGCCCTGGCCCCCCGGGCACCACAGGGGGATGCGTCCTCCTTCCCACCGCGGGGCCGACCCACTTGATATGAAAAAAGTGGCCTGGGGTGTGCTGCAGGCCGGCCGTGCACGGCGCTCGGCGCTGTCTGGGCTCCGTCTGGGGGTTCACGGTCCCAGGGAGACAGGCAGTGGACGCCAGGACGACCCGGCATGGTCGCAGCTGCGGGGGGGGGGGGGAGGCAGCGCAGG
>NW_027528369.1:10742585-10750393 GCF_008692635.1 Crocuta crocuta | reverse complement strand
GTGTGTGCTTCTGGCTTGGGGGTCAGGGAGGGCTTCTCCTCCGAGGGACATGTGAGCCAAACCTGACTGGAGAGAAGGGGGTGCTGGACAGGAAGGCGGAGGCAGGGCAGCCAGAGTGCGCGAGGCAGGCGGGGTCCCGTCTGCTGCCCCCGTCTGCGCCGGAGACACGAGCTGGGCGGTCTTGCCCGGTCTTCCCGGTTCTTGACGAGCCCAGGTTGGTCTGGAGAGAGTAAACAGGCCGTGCTTTTCCAGATGCTGGTAAGAGACGGACATGTGGCTGGGAAGTGGTCTCTCAGCCCGGGCCACGGACCCAGGTCAGAGGCGCTGAGCGGCCCGGCCTGGAGGGGACCCCTGGGCTGGGCTGCAGGGATGTTCTGGTGGGGTTGCATCTGGTCCAGGTTTGTGTATCTCGGTGGCAGACGGGACCTTCCCACCCAGGCCGACTGGCTCCCTCTCACCGCCGATGGGATGTCATGACCCCCGCTTACGGCAGCCTGGACACCAGTGTCCCCTCTGTGGCCGCGAGCGGTCTGCACTGTGGACCCCTCTGCCCACGTTCACAGGGAGGGGCGAGCCCGTCCGCCACCAGCTGGGGATGTCAGCCTTAGAGCTGGACACCGATGGGATCTGCTGTGTGATGCCTCTGTTACCCTGGGGCACATGACAGTGCCATTCTGTGCCTCGGTTTCCCCACTGTACCTTAGGGCTCTGACGCCTCGTGGCTTTTTCAGGAGTTAGAGGGTTTCAGCGCCTGGAACATGAACGGCTCTCGGCAAAAGGGAGCGAGTTTAAAATCAAATTGTGCGGGTGTGTGGCGCGTGGGGGCAAGCCCTTCCCCCCGGGACCCCTCAGCAGGGCCCCCCACGCATGCACATCCTTTACCAGGATGCCACTTGCTGAGCACACGCCACGTCCGTGAGCGCTAGACACCGGCCGTGGCTCAGCCTTCTGTGACACGTGCTGGACACCGTCCATGGGTCACCCTTCCGTGACTCCTCAGGGTGGGGTCCCCCGCCCCCTTCTCAGGTGTGAAAACCGAGGCGCAGAGTAGGAAGGCCACTGACAGTCGAGCCAGGGACCGAGGCGGGGGTGGGGCAGCCAGCCGGAGCCCGGTGTGGGAAGCCCCGTGGGCCCTTGTCCAAGACCAGCCCCACCGCGGAAGCGGGAGTTACGGGCCTCACTTGCCAGTGGGTAAACTGAGGCTCAGAGACGTGCCATTTCCCTGAGTTCAGGGCTGTTTGCAGAGGTCCCAGCTGGGCTGTGTTGCCGTGGGGACCTGCCACCCCTGCCCCCGGCCCCACTGGCCCAGGGTCACGGGGTCCCTGGGGCGGGCAGGCCAGGATGGCGGTGGGCAGGGGGCTGGGAGGCTCTGGAGGGACGTGGCTCCAGCCGCGGAAGGCCCACGGCGACTGGCAGAGGGGAAATACTAATCCTATGTTTTCATGTCATTACTTAGTCCGCGGGCGGCTGTAACACAGCAGGTGTGGGAGATGCTGGGNCCACACGTGGCTTTTCTGGGATCAAAGACAAACCTTCCTTCTGACCTTGGCCTTGGAGCCTCCTGGTCAAACCCACCCGTCTGGACCTGGAGGGTCACCCAGTGTCCTGGGTTTGCCCCCAAAGGCAGGCAGCCCCCTGAAGCCCCTTCACCTCTTCCTCAGCCTGGTGGCCCCCGTCTGTCACTGCTCGGACCCTTGTGAAATGTGTGTCTTCCTAGGAACTCCTGCCTAATTTTTCCTGTTTATCCTACACACGCCCGTGGGCGCTGGGAGCCCCCGCCCCGCACCAGTCAGAGAGGCTTCTGATGGACCCCCCCAGGGCCAGGAGAAAGGTCCCCACGGCAAGGGGGTGGCAGTGAAGGAGGAGGGGCACTTAGGGGCAGGACGGCAGGGGTCTGGGGGCTCGGTGCCCCCTCCTCCACGAGAGAACTCTTACCCCAGTCTCTGCAGCCCCCAGCCCCCAGGGAACCGTGCATCCCGGCTGCTCTGGGCCGAGTTCTGGCCGAGCTGCTGGCCACCTCCCCGGGCCCGGGCCCTGCCCAGAATTCTAGGGGCCCCTCGACCTTCTGTGCAGGGACCTTCCCACCCCGCTCTGCAGCCCAGCCTCTCACAGCTTCACCCCCAAGTCCCTTTCCCCCGCAGCCAGAAAACTGGCCCCGACCGAGGGAGCCAGAGCGGATGTCCATGCTCCATGTGGACGCAGAGACCCTGGAGGTGCTGAGCACTCGGAGGAGGGGCTGCTCTGGGCCTCACGGGGCCGCCCGCCGCTGGGGAGGCCGTGNGGGGTCTACAGTCAGAAGGCAGCTTTGGGCCCCGTGCAGAGCTCCGTCCCAGACGAGGGACCGGCAGAACCCTGCAGCCTGCGGAGCTGTGGCCTCGGGCAAGACCCCCAACCCCCCCGCCTCCATCTCCTCTTTCCAGTGGGCAGCTCTGAGGGCGCTGGGGGCGTGGAGGACGCGGGGACGGGGGCCCGACAGGGAAGGACATAGGGAACCACTGGAGGTCCTTACGGGGCGTCTGCCTCGCTGTGCGAGTCGGCCTCAGTGTCCTCGTTGGTAAAGTGGGTGACAGGAGGGTCCCCCCAAGGGCAGGTGTGTGAGGAGGGTGCCTGGATGGACAGACGAGGGGTTTCTGACGGGCCGATCTCTCCCACTCCCGGGCAGGGCTGCCAGGGGACAGGTCACTGCCCTTCCCTCTGAGCTGCCCAGCCTGCGCCCCCTCGAGACACCCCCGGGCTCTTCCTGGGGCAGGTGAGCAGAGCTGGGCTCCCAGACCCTCCAGCGGGCCACACGCGGCCGAGGGTCAGGACTCACATCTGCCGGAAGGGAGGCCGTGGGGCGGGGGAGGCAGTGCAGAGGCCCTGAGCTGGGACCAGTTGAGTAGACGACCAGGGAGGTGCAGCAGACGAGGGCAGAGAAGGCCAGGCCAGGCACAAAGGACCCCGCGGGCACTCGGGCTGAGGGCAGGGAAGCCGCTTTGTACCAGTCTTGGGAAATAGGTGTGCTTCCCAGAAGGGCAGGCGTGTGTGTGTGTGCCTTGGCTGGCGTTTTAGAACATCGGCCCTCCGCCAGGCCAGGGCAGAAGCCGGGAGTTCAAGGGCAGGTCTGGCTCCCGGCTCTGCCCCCGTCCTGCCCCGGGAGCCCTCGCCTTTGGGGGACAGTGGGGACGGGCCCTCGCTGGGCTGTGGAGCACACCGTGAGGCTGGCCTTGGCCCGACGACCTTGAAGGGGGTTTACGTGACGGACAGGAAGACGAGCATTTGTTACAAACGCGGGTTTCCTTCCGGCTTCCGCACCACCAGCCGCCAAGGTCCCTCCGTACCCCCTGCGTACAGACGTGGACGCTGAGGCTGGGGGGCAGCGTGCCAGAGTCCTCGCCACACCCCCGGGTTCTGCCGCCCTCGGGGGGGGGAGGGGGCCTGCCCCGAGCCCCCAGAGTCCCGCTCGCCCAGCAGCCCTGGGAACGGCTCCCGCTCTGTTACCCCCGAGGCTGGCCTCTGTCATCCCGGGAACTGGAGAGGGGCCCGGAACCCCCAGGCTCCCACGGGCCTGAGCCCCAGTCCCAGGAGAGGGGTCTGGGGCGGGGCTGCGTCCCGGGGCAGCAGGCCCTGAAGCAGGGCCCTGCCTGGTCTCGATAGGGGGCACGTCCCAAGCTGGGTTTGAAGCCAGCGCTGCCTCCCTGTGCCGGGTTGCCTCATCCGTGCACCTCGAACACTTACTGTGGGGTGAGCTGAGGTGATGCGTGTGATGTGCTCAGGTCCAGGCCCAGTGTGGCCTCAGGACTTTATCACCATGGCTTTGTTACCTACCTATCAGTACCCATCCCTGCCTGTGCAAAGGCCCTGAGGCAGGTTATCTGCCTACCTTCCTACTTTCTCATGACCTTTGTAAGGATCAGATGAGGGGCCAGCAGAAATCAGACCTAAATGATCAAAGCAAGGGCTCCTTACTTCCGGCAGCAATAGACTTGAGGCAGACAGAGGAAGGTTCTAGAAGCCCAGGGCTGGGAGCTCTGGGCTGTGGCCAGTTCTCAGCCAGGCCGGGAGGGCTGGGAACCACAGCCGGACAGGGACAGTGATGGATGGGGTGGCTTGTTCCGGCACATTCCATGTTCTTTCCCACCGGCTCCACCCGGCCTCGGAGAGCTGCTTCCTCTGTGGACGGATTAGAGATCAGCTGAGGACTGGATACACTGTCTGGGAAAGACACTGGGTGTCCCCTGGGCCTGCGGCGTGCGGGCTGAGGTCTGGGAATGTTCTCAGGCCTCTGCTCGCCGCGCCTTTGGCTCCTCCGCTTGCTGGGACGCCCAGGCATGAGCCGACTCGTGCACGCCCAGCCCACGCCAGGCCCCAGCCCCCAGCGTGCAGGGTGGGAGCCGCCAAAGGAGAGCCCCCGGGGGGGGGAGTGGACAGCCGATGGGAAGAGGGGGACACTGCAGGCTGTGGGCAGGTGGACGAGCTGCCCGGGTCATTTCCAGCCTCCCACGCAGCTGTGTGAGCTGAGCAGGTCACCGGGCCTCCCTGGGCCTCGGTTTCCCCATCTGTAAGTGGAGACCAGAAGAGCGTCGGAGGGCTGTGGGAAGGTCACNTCTGCGCCCGGCCCACGGGCTGAGGGGCTGCCACTCCCACGGTTGCCCTGCCTGGTCAGCACGAGGCCGCGGCTCCGGCCGAGACGCTGTGCGGGGCCGCAGGGGTGCTGGTGAACCCCGGCATCTGGTGACACGGCTCCGCATCCCTTCCCTGGGTCCCGTGCTTTCTTCCGCTCGTGTGGCCGGACCCTTGCTCCGCTGAGACAGGTGTCTGCGCCCACGGGGCTGGGCCTGGCAGGGGTGCTGGGGGGGAACCGGTGACTCCTCGGCCCTCGCTGCTGACGGGACGGGGGGTGGGGGGCTCACAGGGACGCTGCTGGCCGGGTCTCGTTTCTTCTTCCCGGGCCCCCCAAGATCAGAAGGGGCTCCCCGCAGCCAGGAAGTCGGTCCTCACACTCACCTGCCTGAGCTGGGACTCGGGACAGTGGCCTCCAACCCCCGACGGCCGTCCCTCGGGTTCTGGGAGGCCCACGTGGCGTTCCCGGGGCAGCTGGGTAACGGCCCGGGCTGCTGTGGCTTCAGAACTTTCCGATCGACCGGCCGATCGCCCCCCCAGCTCCGAGACCCTGAGCCCGGCACTTGTTTTCTCTGAGTGTCGGTTTCGTTATCTAAAAACAGATCACGGACTTCTGTTATCACATGGGATCCCTAATAAAAATCGTCCTCGGGGTCACTTTGCTTCCCCCGACCTGTGGGCCGGGCAGGCTAACGTGCGTGCAGCACACGGTAAGCCTGTGGGGGCGGGGGGCTCAGGCCATTGAGGGTCCAGCTCTTGGTTTTGGCTCAGGTCATGGTCCTGGGGTTGTGGGATTGAGCCCCGCGCGGGCTCCGAGCTGCGTGTGGGGCCTGCTGGGGATGCTCTCTGTTCCTCCCCTGCACACGCTCTCTCTAAAATAAAGATTACGTACACGCACGCCATGAGAAAACAATGTGACTGGATCTGCCGAACCAGAGGCCCCTGGAGGGGAGCCCCCGCCGAGGCTGAGAGCCTTAATCAGCCCCGAATCAGAAGAGCAGAAGGCGGGATGGCCCAGGGGGCGTGTCAGGGGCAGGGCCGGCCAGGTGACCCTGGGGAGTCGACGTGACACCCGGGGCCCTGACGTGCATTCTGGGGAAGGTGTGAGGACTCCAGCATGTGGAGCCTGGGGTGACGCATTGGGCAGGGGTGCGGGGGGGCTGAGAACCAGGGAGGTCTCGGGGGCTTCCGGGAGGCAGGCTGTCCAGCCCTCACCGGCCCCCTTGGCAGCCTGGGTAGGAAGCGGGATGCCAGCACCCGGCATCGCTGGTGGGGCCCTTCCCCCCACAGCCCTGCACCCTGAGCCCGGCCACGGGGGAGCCTCGGGGAGTCGGAGCCCTGATGAGGGTCTTCAGGGGACCCAGGAGCATCCCTTGACCCGGCGTGGGGCCTTGGGAGGGGGCTGGGCCGGAAGCCAGTGCCAGGAGGAGGCCACCCCTGTGTGGCAGCTGGTCGGGCTGGGGGCCGGTCGGGCTGAAGCCCCCACACGAGCTGGGGACTCAGGGACGGGGAAGAGATGATAACCGCTAACAGTAACTGACGGTGTGAGCATGGCGGGTGCAGCCCTGCCTCCTCCGATCTGAAGCGTGGGGTCCCCTCTCCTGAGGAAGGGAGGTCAAAGCTGAGCCACCAGGAGGGAAAGAACGTTCCAGGCAGGTGTGCAGGGCTCAGAGTGGGGGCGCCCTGGGCGCTGGAGGAGGGGCGAGGAGGTGGTGTGGTGGATGGGGCCCAGGAGGGGCAGGGGCGGTGGCCTGCGGCGCGTGAGGAGCCCGCGTGCTCCCTGCTGCCCACAGCGTCGGTCCGCGTGTGCCGGCGCCGCCCGGCCGACCCTCCTTCCTGCTGATTCTCACCTAGGCTCCCTGAACACTCTTGCCTCTGGCCCTTGCACTCTCTGTTCCCTCAGCACAAATGCTGTTCCTCAGCACCACACCCCACTGCTCTTCCCCGAGGGCCTGTTCTCTGGGCTGCGGCCTGTGCTGAAGGCAGCCGTGGCAGCGGGGTCCTGGCACCCAAGCTGCTCCAAAGCCTTTGCCGCAGTTCACCAGGCGCTACCCCGNGGGCTCCTGAGGCCCGGGCTGTGCGCCTGCCACCCACCCCCCGCCCCGTCCCTGCGGCCTCTTCCGAAGGGTGTGTGCGGATAGTGAGGCCCTTCCGAGTCCCGCAGACCACGTGGCCCTGCGTGCTGTGCGCCCTCCTCAGAGGCCGCTTGTCTCTGTGCCTGTGAATCAGGGCGACGGCAGCACCCCCAACCCCCAGGGCTTCAGGGCGGAGAGCAAGCCGTGAGTGCTGGCGTGTCTCCTCTGTGACCCCTCCTCAGAGCCACTGTGCATCCACGGGACACACGTGTCCCTGAGCCAGGTGCTCAAAGGCGGTGGGGCCTCCATGCCCCGGGCGGGCTGCCCGGGCAGGTTCCCTCTGCCCCTCCTGCAGGCGAGGCCGGGACGGAGCCCCCCGTGGGAAGGGCTTCGGAGAGTGGGAACAGGCCACGTGTCCCCCGTGTCCCAGCCTGGCATCCGAAACGCCCCCCAGACCCCGCCCCGGGCGACCTGTCAGACGAAGGGCGGAGGGCGTGGGTCTGCGCCCCGCAGGGCGGCCCGGGGCCCGCGGTGGCCGCCGCCTTTGCCTTCTTTGGTTGTCACCGGGGACTGGCCGCCGTTGATGGGCCCCACAGCTGCAGTGCACGTGTGCGCGGCCGTCAGCTTCCCGACAGGCGGGCGCGGGGGGCAGGGCGCCCGGCGGGAGGCAGGCCAGCGGCTGCAGCTGAGTGGGCAGCAGGTGCGGCGTGGCCCGGTGGCTGCTAGTGACCGGCTGCCTCCTGCTCCGTGGGGCCCGGTGGGGAGCCGTCCTCTTGACTGGCCGCGAGCAGGGCCAGAGCGCAGAGCGCAGAGGGCTGGCACGGCCCCACGGGTGCCCTGTGAAGGGGAGACGGGGGCCGCGCCATATGGGGCACGGGATAACGATAAACGCCGTTTGTTAGCGTTATTAGTCACCGACCCCCAGAGGCTGTTGCCCCGGGCGCACGTGTGCCTCTGTCTGTCTGTCCTGGTCCCGTGGGGACCCTGGGAAAGGGGGCGTGAGATGTAGTCACGCGGGGACAGCTAATGGGTGCGGAGCCCTGGCCGCGGCCCCGCCCCTGGGTGAGCCCCCTCAGTGTCAGCAGGGTGAGCTGGGGCAGCCTGGGCTGCAGCAGGTAGAGGCGGCCGGCC
>NW_027528369.1:10730602-10742571 GCF_008692635.1 Crocuta crocuta | reverse complement strand
GGGGGGGGCGGGGGGGGGGGGAGCAGAGCGGAGCAGATGTCCCGCTGGCTGGCTCAGGCTTTGTGTGGCCGGTCACACTCACCCAGGCGCTTTCCTCAAGGCCCTGCTGAGGAGGAGCCCCGTCCCCGTCCCCCGTGTCCACACCTGACCCTTCGCAGAGCTTCACCCAGCACATGGCAACCTGGACAGTGTCCAGGGGCACGCAGCCCGCTGCCCTGCGGAGCCCACGCTGAGTGGCCAGGCCTCGTACAGCCTGACATTGACCGCGTCCTTGGCCTGCGGGGCCCAGGAATTACCCAGGCCCGCAGGTGGTTACGAAGGGGTTTTCCACCGCCTGGGGTCAGCCTCCCAGACCTTCCGGGGAAGACCCCCCACACCCAGATGACAGTTTTCACATCTGAGAGCTGACGGGGCTCCAGTGGGGCCCCAACACCTGCAGCCGCCGCGCCTGGGACCTTGTTAGAAATGCAGGCTCCCCAGACCTGCTGTCGCATCAGAGGCGGGGGCGGGAGGCTGACCTCTCTGACTGCGCCTCCAGGGGATGCGAACCGCTGCCTCAGGGCGGGGGGTGGGGGAACATGCCACCCCCTGGTCCCCAGGGCAGCAAACCCAAGCTCCCCAGCAAGGACCCCAGCCCCATTTGGGCTGAATTCTCCCAGCTACATCCTCCCCCCACCCCCCGGCCCACCTGAAAGGGGATGACCCAGGCCTGACCTCTGATCCCAGGTGGGCGGGCCGTCAGCCACCTGGGAACACAGCTGGGGCTTATCTGGGCCCTGGGATTGAGCCACCTGGCCATCGGCTGGGGGTCCTCCACCTGGGCCCCGCGGCGGAGGCCCAAACCCAGCGCGGCTCCCTCCCCTCCCCTCTCTGCTTCACCGCCTCTCTCTCTTCTCCCCTCCCCCGGGGCCCCGTGGCCCCCTGCAGTGGACAGGAAGGACAAGGCAGCAGCGATGCCCGACTCTCCGGCCGAGGTGAAGACGCAGCCCCGCTCCACGCCGCCCAGCATGCCGCCCCCGCCGCCCGCCGCGTCCCAGGGGGCCGCTCGGCTCCCCTCGTTCACGCCCCACACAAGTGAGTAACCCTGGGGGGCACTGGGTGCGCCGCGCTGTTTGGGGCTACGGTGAATCGAGGCCTGTGCTGGGGCACCCGTAAACGCCCAGCGCCGGGTCCTGGAGAGGGAGGAGCTCACCGTGGCTCAGAGACTGAGTGTGGAGGTTCAGAGCCTCGCTCGTCCACTTGGTGGCTGTGTGGCCTCGGGCAGGTGGCCACAGTCCCCGACTCACGGAGCTGCCGTGACATCAAGTGAGTCAGTGCAGGCTTTTACCGAGTGGCCTGCACATCGTGCGTGTTTTCTCAAACTTTGCTGTTCTACTTGGAGCTCGGAGAGGGACCGGTGGTCCCTGCCACCACCCAGCACCTTCCCTGAGGGCTCACGAGAGGTGGCGCTGGGCTCCACGCCTGGCTGTGGTGGGGGTGAGGGTGGCCAGGCCCCGGGCTCAGCCCCGGCCTCAGCTGCAGGGGTGTGGTGGGCAGACTGGACCTTCGGGCAGCGTGTCCCTGGCCCCGAGCTGAGCCTCTTGGCACACGCAGCGTCCCTGTGTGGCCTCCGCCATCCACACACTCACTGGAGGCCTGTTCCCTCGTCAGAGAAACGGGGGACACCGTGACTTGGGGGCCCTGGGGCCCAGGCTTGGCAGTATGCCAGCAGCGGAGGGAATCCACACGCCGCCTCCTCCCCACGTTCAGAGGCCGGAAAGCCCCAGACCTGGGGGCCCTTCCCCAGACTTTGAAACCCGAGTGAAGCCCATCTCTAAGAGGGAGATTGCAGCGTCCAGCACGATGTAAGACCCTCGGACACCCTCCCGCCCACCCCCGAGCCCGGGCCGGACCGCACGGTCTGGCCCGGTGCCTTTCTTCCCCGCCCGTGAGCAGTACTGGTGCTGCCACTGGAGGCCGGGCAGTGGGGTTCTTAGGGCTTGGGGGTGACCCAGCCTACGTCTGGAGAAAGGTGCTGGCCGTGGAGCCAGGAAACGCACGTCCAGGGTCAGGCTTGTAGGGTGCTGGCTCTGAGCCAGTCTCCTGACCTCTCCAGGCTGTGGTCCGGCAAGTGGCTCGATGCCACGGGCCCCAGGTGTGCCGCCTCGGGGCGGGGACGGCCCAGCGCACACAGGAGCCCTTCCCTGCACCTTCACTTGCCCTGGGAGGGTCCCGCTTATCTTCCTACGGAGCCAAGGCTGAGCCAGGTCCCCGTGAGCAGTGGGGACTGACGGGATGCCTGGCCCCGCCCCCTGCCTGGCGGGGGCCACTGCACACTGGTGGCCCTCGGCGCCCAGGCCTGGGGTCTGCCTGCGTGGCCGTGGCAGGCAGGGCCGGGGCCCAGCCGGCCTTCCTCTCACACAGCCTCTGTCCGGCCGGGTCACATCCATCCACCAGACAGCTATCTACCTGACCCCTTTTGCCTCGAGGGGGAGTCCGGCCCCACGAGCAGCTCCGAAGAAACTAGACCCCGGGCATCCACCCGAATGAGCCCCCACCCTCCAGCGTCGGGCTCCAGGCCAGAGCGGTGAGCGGGCTGTTGGCCGGTCTGACCCAAGGCTCTGAGCGGGTCACCCAAGTGTCAAGGACACGTCTCCTTTCCTTCTTGGTCCAGGACCCATGTTCTAGAAAGCACAGTCTGGGAGCAAGGTGTTCCGGGTCAGGGACAGGATGGGGCCTGTGTATGGCTCAGGGCCCCCCCACTGGCCTTTCTGAACCCCCCCCCCACACACACACACCCACAGCACCGCGGCCTCACATTTCTGGAGTGGAGGCTCCGGCTTCGTCTGGAGCATGGAGGTTACAGGTGACCCCTGGTTCTTTTCTAAGCTGACACTTCAATGTCGTCGGGCTCCTGGGTCTCTGGCCTCCTCAGAGGGGCCTCAGACTTGTTCCCTACGCCGTGCACCTGGCTGGTGGGCGCTGGGTTCCTGCCCCGAGATCCCCCAGCTTCCCCAGGACCGGCCTGTGAGCTAAGCCAGCTGGAGACTGGCCGTGAACCGTGGCTTGAACGGTGGCTTTTCCTGATGACCGCCCTGGGCACAGATTCCCTGGGGGTTTGGACTCTGGAGGTGGTCGGGATGGCTGAGGTGACTCTGGGAAGGAATTTGAGGAGCTACTCTGCAGCTGGGAAGACCCTCAAAGGCCCATCCTGTCCTTGTTTACCCCCTGTGACGGGGGGCTCACTGTCTGGACACCGTCTATCTTCTTGCAGCTTCTGCCTACTAACTCCAGCTCAGACAGTCGAGCCTCTTCCTGTCTGGTGCTTCCTCCCTTCCTGGTGGCTCAATCCTGGGCTTTGCTTTGGACCCACGATTGGCTTGTCTGTCAATGGAGACTTCAGGCTCTATGAGCTTGGGCTCAGGTCCCCTGAGGATGGTGCCAAGCGGGGGTAGAGACGCCATGTCGGTGGAGACACCAGAATTCTTGTAGACTTCTAGAAGATCCTTCTGGAAGTGACCCTAGGAGACCCCCCGCCCAAACAAGCCCGTTATTTTACAGTGGAGGAAACTGAGGCCCAAAGAAGGGAATGGACTGGCCCGAGGTGGTGACTGAGTCCCGACCCCCAAAACTGCTGTCAAGAGGCAGAGGGGGAGGGGCCGGCTGCAGGCGCCCCCCAGGGCGGCCCTGCCCACCCACCCGCGCTTTCCTGACAGCGTGTTTTTCTTATTTTGCTTACAGATCGAGAGGACGGGCCCACGATGTCCCTGCCCCATGGCCGTTTTCATGGCTGCTTAAAATGGTCTATGGTCTGTCTTTGTAAGTAAAATAACAAAAACCGCGGCCTCCTGGGAGGCCCTCCCCCCGGCACCCTCTGCCCCCGGGAAGGCCACGGCGCGTCCCCCGCCGCCTGCACACCCCGATGTGTCCAGGCTGTCCGTTAGTCCTGCCTCCCGCTCCGAGTAGAGGGGGCTGGGCAGGCGCAGGAGAGCAGAGGGCAGTCCTGAGGTCACACCCAGCCCTGCACTCACAAGCTGTGCAGCCTCGCGCAGGTGGCGGCCTCTCTGAGCTCCCTTTTCCCCACCACAAAATGGTGGATAAGACAGACCCCAGGGTCATGAGAAGGTCAGATCTCGACAGCACATCAGTAGCTCGGCCGCCTCAAGGGCAGGCCCAGCTCCCACCTCTCCTGGTAGGGTGACTCGAGCAGGTACTACCACTTGAGCCTCAGTTTCCCCGCCTGTAAAATGGTGGTCATCCCAGCACCTAGCGCCAAGGGCAATTGCACGGAGACGGAGCTGTGAGATGCTGCTGGGCTCACTCAGGGCCCGGAACATGCTGGGCGCTCGGTCACCAGCCGACGCTCCGTCAAAGCCTCCGGCCGCAGCTGGCACGCGTAAGGGCTCGAGGGCCGTGCTCAGAGTTTGTCTGCGAGCGACCGCGGTCAGGACAGGCCCGACTCTGCAGCAGTGACCCCCGCAGCCCCCAGGCTCTGAGCAGGAGCTGGCAGAACGTTCTGGGGTGTCATCCATGGCCTGCGACGCTGCTGGCCCAGCTCTGGTGCCCGGCGTGTCCCCGAGCCGCAGAGCTGTCAGGACGCGTCATCCACACCCGCGGGGAGAGGGGCTGGCGGGAGGGGCTGTTTGTCGGGTTCCGCATCCCAGCACGACCCCCGGCCAGGCCACGGGGCCGCGGGAGCCACAGGGGTGCTCGCGTGTGCCCCCAAACCTCAGCTGGGGACACGTGTGCGGTCTAACTTAGTAACACACCTGTTGTGGGAATGAAAGCACTTGTGGCCGGGGGTTATTTTCGGCGTCTCTTTAGCGGGTTGCTGAGACTACGCGGGCAGCCCGCGGGAGGGAACACGGGCGAGCGAGGGCAAGCGGGCCGCCGGAGGACCCAGGCGCCGAGGGCAAGCTGGTAAGAAAACTGCAGGGAGCTCAGGCCCACACTGGGACGGCGGCCACAGGGTGGGGGCCCAGGAGGTGTAGACGGCCACACCTCTTAGAAGCCTCTAGAAGATCCAGACCCCGGGTGCTGGGCCAGCTTTGCTGGGAGGAATGAGCCCCTGCTGTGGTGAGGTCTCCCGTGGCAGCAGGCCACCTCCTGGCCTGGCCGGGGCGATGGCCAGTGGCCGTCATCCGTCTTGAACAGGGCGTGTGTGTGTCAGGGTCCCCCATGGGGCCGGCTGGGCTCGCCAGTGGGAGAGAAACTTAGCACCCCGGCCGGGCCTCCAGGCGCTCTGAGGGCCCTCCGGACGACACCTCGGAGAGGGTGGGGACGGCGATGCCCGCGTGCTGTGCCTGGTGCTCACTCTCCATCGCAGAGCGAGGGGCACCTGGAATGCTTCCGGGCCCTGGAGGTGCCTCCAAGATCGTCCAGAGCAGGGGGCAGACGGGCTCCCACCGCCTGGTGTCCCCCGGGGCGGGGAGAGCGGAGCTGAGGACTTGGGGCCGCGTTCCTGCAGCCCGGAGGCCGCACAGGGGTCCTTGGGCCTTCGGTCAGCGCTTTCCAAACCTCTGCTATTGATGAGTGATCGCCCAACACACAAAAGCAATCAGGGTCAAGCATTTCAGCCCNGGGGGCGGGGGGTGGGGGTGGGGGGGGCAGAGCAGCAGGGTGCCGGGCACCAGCCCTCGGGCCCCAAAGCCCCACCTCTGGTTCAGGCCAAGGGTCCATTTGCGAATGAAGAAACTGAGGCCAGGCCCGGGTCTCGCCCTCCTGGGCTCGGCCAGGCAGACGTGAGGCCACAGGCAGGATGCCTTCTCCCACGCCCACCAGGGCAGAGCCGTCGTCTGCTGCTGGGGGCCTACTGCGTGTGGGGTCGGCCCGCAGGGGGAAGGCAGCCTCGGGGGCCGTGCGGAACGTGCGTGATGCTAGCGAGCCTTGCCGCCCGTGGATCGGTGCCTGGCTCGTGGCCGGCAGCGCGGCCCCGGGGACGGGCGTCTGCGGGTGTCACTGACCAGCAGGTCTGCGGGGAGGAGCCAGGCGTCGAAGCTGGAGGTGTGGAAAGTGCGTGGGGAGAGCAAAGCCATCCAGCCCGCGGACTCGGGGTTAAGAGAGGGCATTCGCTGAAGGGCTCTGGGGGAGGGAGGGGACGGGCCGGTCCTGGAGCCCACAGGGGACAGCGCAGCCCCGGGGCCGGAGGCCTGCAGGGCACGTGGAGGGGGGTGGCCGGGACCCAGGACGGCCCTGGCTGCAGAGGCCCGGGGCCCAGGGAGGGGGTCCTGCACGCCTCCCCCTCTAGGCTGGGGGAGCCAGGGGTCTGCAGAGGTGGCTTCCCAGCACCTGGGCAGGATGGGCAGGGCAGGCGGAGTCTGAGGGGCGAGCCCACACCCCCTCCGTCAGTGTAGGCGCTCTCTCCGGGCTGTTCCTGGGGGGCTGCTTCTCAGAGCAGAGCCCCATCCCCCGCCCCCGCACTCCAAGGCTGCCGGGTCTCAGCTACCGTGGAAGTGGCCGCTGGAGGTGGCCGGAGCCTCGGAGGAATCCCTGGCTGAGGCAGCAGCAGCCCTGAGCTGCTCACCTCCCCGGGCTCCCCAGTCGGGCATGAGAGCATGGCCTGTGTGCAGAGGCCTGGCTGGACGGGGGGNGGCCCCGGGGACGGGCGTCTGCGGGTGTCACTGACCAGCAGGTCTGCGGGGAGGAGCCAGGCGTCGAAGCTGGAGGTGTGGAAAGTGCGTGGGGAGAGCAAAGCCATCCAGCCCGCGGACTCGGGGTTAAGAGAGGGCATTCGCTGAAGGGCTCTGGGGGAGGGAGGGGACGGGCCGGTCCTGGAGCCCACAGGGGACAGCGCAGCCCCGGGGCCGGAGGCCTGCAGGGCACGTGGAGGGGGGTGGCCGGGACCCAGGACGGCCCTGGCTGCAGAGGCCCGGGGCCCAGGGAGGGGGTCCTGCACGCCTCCCCCTCTAGGCTGGGGGAGCCAGGGGTCTGCAGAGGTGGCTTCCCAGCACCTGGGCAGGATGGGCAGGGCAGGCGGAGTCTGAGGGGCGAGCCCACACCCCCTCCGTCAGTGTAGGCGCTCTCTCCGGGCTGTTCCTGGGGGGCTGCTTCTCAGAGCAGAGCCCCATCCCCCGCCCCCGCACTCCAAGGCTGCCGGGTCTCAGCTACCGTGGAAGTGGCCGCTGGAGGTGGCCGGAGCCTCGGAGGAATCCCTGGCTGAGGCAGCAGCAGCCCTGAGCTGCTCACCTCCCCGGGCTCCCCAGTCGGGCATGAGAGCATGGCCTGTGTGCAGAGGCCCGGCTGGACGGGGGGCGGGGGGCTGGGGGACGGGCACGGGCCTTGTGGACCAGAGCCAGAGAGGTGTGTGTGTGCACGTGCACCTGTGTGCGAATCTGCGTGTGTGTGTGTGTACAAGTGTGCGTGCACATTGTGTCTTGTGCAAATGTGTGCGTCTGTGTACAAGCGTGTGTGTGCAAATGTGTGTGTGCATCTGTGTGCAAATGTGCGTGTGCATCTGTGTATGTGTGCAAATGTGCATGTGTGCGTGTGGGTGCACAAATGTGTGTGCAAAGATGCGTGCATGTCTGTGTGTGCGAGCGTGCATGTGCACAAGTGTGCGCGCGCGCAAACATGTATGTGTCTGTGTGCGTGTGAAATTGTGTGTGCGAATGTGCACGCGCACGTCTGTGTTGTGTATTGCATGTGTGCACGTGTGTGTATATATCTGTGCATGCATGTGCATGTTTGAGAGTACATGTGTGTGCTGCGTGTGCACGCATGTGTTCATGTGTGTATGACGTGTGTGCGAGGGTGCTGAGGCAGGGAGTGGCGGTGGGGGGTGGAAGGCATGTGTGAGGAAGCAGGGTTCAGACCGTCAGGGAGGGCGTGCATGCGTGTGCAGAAGGCGGCAGCCCGGTGAGCGTGCAGGGGCCCCGTGTGTGAACTTACAGAGGCTCCTGGAGCAGGTGTGTGGACGGCGGGCTGCAGGGAAAGGCGTGCGTGGCCTCCGGGGCGATCAGACCAGCCTCGGGGCTCCCCGAAGTGCCAGCACCGCGTCCCACGTCCGGAGCGCCTTCCACTGTCACCAGGGCCCGCGGTCTCTGACCTCTCCGCAGACCCTGGTCAGCGAGGCTCGGGCTCCGGGGCCTTTCCCTCTGTCACTCGAAACTGAGGAGTGAGGTCTTGGCCCAGGACATTGCAGAGGGGTCCCAGGTGTCCGCCAGCCCCGGGACACTGACCCCAGTGTCGGGGCCCTGGTGGCCGCCGGTGCTGTTCCGCTGACCCTGCCCCCCCCCACACGGCCCCGCGCGTGAGGCCCGCTAAGAGCCTCCCCGGCCGGATCCACGCCCACGTGTCGCAGGGGCCCACCCCAGCCCTGTCCGCCCAGGCATGGGGGCCCTCACAGAGGCAGTGGGGCGCCTCTCGGGGTCGTCGTGGTGGAGGCGAGGGTCCCCGGCCTTCCGGGAGGGAGGACCACCTACCCCGGAAAGGGGAGGTGGACCAGCAGATCCCTGGGGCCTGTTCACGTGGACACGTGTGCGGCCTGGTGGCACGGGGGTCCCTGCGTGGTGTCCCCACCGCAGAGCAAGGCCAGAGGGCTGGGGCTGAGCCGGGGCCCGGCGTGCACGTGCGAAACGGCCTCTGCCGCCCGGCGCCGCCGTCGTCAGCCCGCCTCTCCTTCCCGCAGTGATGAACGGCAGCCACTCGCCGACGGCCGTCAACGGAGCGCCGTCCACACCCAGCGGCTTCAGCAATGGCCCGGCCACCTCCTGCACCGCCTCGCTGTCCACGCAGCAGCTGCCCCCGGCCTGCGGGGCGCGGCAGCTCAGCAAGCTCAAGCGCTTCCTCACCACCCTGCAGCAGTTCGGCAGCGACATCTCCCCGGAGATCGGCGCGCGCGTGCGCACGCTCGTGCTGGGGCTCGTGGTGAGCGGGCGGGCGGCAGAGGGGCGTGCCCCCCCCCCCGGGGCGGGCCGCGGGGCGCAGCCTGATGTGACGCGTCCCCTCCCTCAGAACTCCACGCTGACCATCGAGGACTTCCATTCCAAGCTCCAGGAGGCCACCAACTTCCCGCTGCGCCCGTTCGTCATCCCCTTCCTCAAGGTGAGGGCGAGAGGGCCCCCCGGTAGCTGGGCCCGCCGCGGAGTCCCGCCCGCTCTGGTCGGGCACCACCCTGGGCCCGCTGGGACCCTGGCGGGCGCCCCGTGGGAGCAGAGCAGCGGCCGCCAGACGCCGGGCTCTAAGACAGGGCTCCCAGATGGGCCCCGCGTTGCGTCAGATGCGCTCATCCGCTCAGCGGCCACGGCTTGAGCGCTGCCTGTGTGCCCCGTGCTGCGTGGGGCTTGGGGACACGGTGGGGAGCAAGGCAGGCAGAGTCCCTCCTGGAGCCGGCGTCCAGGCGGGAGGAAAGTCGGACGACCGACTGTGGCACGGGTCTGCGGCGACGAGGGGCGACCCGGCGCGGGCTCGGGGGCATCCGCGGGCAGCGGGGTACAGAGCCTCGCCAGCACCAGGGAGCCGCCTGTGGCTGGAGCAGAGGGAGGGCCGGGGACCGAGGGCAGACGGAGGCACGGGCGAGGGGGGTGGCGAGGTGGGGCAGGCAGATGGATGAATGGGTGTCGGATAAACAAGGGTCCTGTGGCCAATCACACGGCAAACAGCAGCCCGGGGCCTCTCCACGGGAAGAGATGGTGGTGGGCCGGATACGCCAGGGCCCCAGCCCCGAGCCCCCGAATCAGAATCTGCATTTTAACAAGGTGCTGGGTGACGCGTGTGCACACGGAAGTGGGACACACCCAGTTCTAAACCCGGACCAGCTTCTCCGTTGCAGCACTTCTCAGGGCCTTGACTCCATAGTGAGGATCACAAGCCTCCCAGAGAGGGCAAGGGTGAAACACCCCCCAAGTGGATTTGACCACGTGACCCATTACTTCTGTGCACCTCTGGCGATCAGGGTTCCACGGAACTGGCTTCCGGAGATGCCGTTTCCCTGGGCCTGCAGTGGCACCTCCAGCCGTGGGCCCTGCTCAGCTGTGTGGCTGGGCCCTGGGCGGGGCTGCCTTTAGAGCGTCTTGAGGACAGACTAGACCCGTGGCTCGTGGATCGGAGCCCTGCCACCTAGCCGTCGTGGGCCTGGGCCAGGCTGGCTCCCCCCCGACTCGGTTGCTGCTAATGCACGGTGGAGGTCACCCCCGGGGTCACTGGGAAGGGTGTGGCCCAGGCTCGCTCGCGTCAGGCCTCGTATGGGGGAACTTCAGACGCCCTGCGGACCCGCGGCAGCCCCGGAACTGGCACCGCTCCTGGGTAACAGCTCCCCGTCGGGGGGCGGCCGGGCGGGCTGGAACTGGACCCCCCAGGCTCCAAACCCCCGGCCTTTGCAGGGCCGGCCCCGGGCTGCACCTCGTTCCCTGCAGCCCCTGGTCAAGGGCACCCTTGGTGTGGCCCTCCTTCCCGCCCTCCCGCCCACGGNGCCGTTTGCGGGTCGCCAGGAGCCCTGCCCTCGCCTCCCTTCTTCCACTTACTGCTGACTCCACGCTCCCCATCTTTGGGGACACAGGGCGCCTGCTTATCCCGTCAGGTCAAATATTGACAGCAGATGTCCCTGCCTGCTCAGCTGCCCTTGTTTGCTGGAGGAGCGGGGCCGCGACACATCCGGCGTCCCCTGCGTCCGCCCAGCCGGGCTGCACACCCCGGCCCGTGGGACATGCCCAGGCCTCGCCCCGCACGCGGGCTGCCTCCTGGCGCCGTCTCCCCTCTGCCCACAGTGGTCTCAAAGGGCTCCTGGGGCTTCCATGCCTAGATTGCCCTCGTGGTCATCTGGCCAGCTGGCCTTCGGGGCTGCCAGCCATGCTCTGTGTCTGTGACACCCCCACCCCCGGCTCCGGGCCAGCAGACTGTTGGACAAGGTCACAGAGTCCATCTCCCTGACAGGGCGCAGTGACCAGGTGCCGGCTGGAGCCCTGGCCCCAAGGTCCGGCCTGGGGAGCAGCCCCCACCCCACTCACCGCAGGAGCCCTGGCCCGGCCGCTGCTCCAGCTCGGCCTCCGGTCTGCGACCTGGGCTGGCAGGGGGCTGGCACCCTCCTGGGGACCCACAGGCCGCCGTGCCAGGGCCTCAGAGCTGGGGCCTGCAGGAGAGGCAGGCGGCGCGGCCCGCTCTGGGCTTGGGTCTCAGCCCCTCCCATGTGACCAGGGGTACGGTGACCCCTCGCAAGGGCAGGGATGCGCCGGTTGATTTCTTTTTTCTTTAATGTTTTATTTCTGAGAGAGAGAGAGAGACAACGTGAACCGGGGAGGGGCAGAGAGGGAGACACAGACTCCAAAACAGGCTCCAGGCTCTGAGCTGTCAGCACAGAGCCCGACGTGGGGCTCGAACCCACAAACCGTGAGATCATGACCTGAGCCGAAGTCGGACGCTTAACCGACTGAGCCCCCCAGGGGCCCCTTGTGCCAGTTGATTTCATAAGAAGCTCACAGGACCCGTCGCCCCCGGGTACGAGCAAAAAGTCAAGTGACTCGCCCAGGGTCACCCAGCAGAGCCACGTGGGCTGACCGCCGGGCCCACCACACACAGGCTGTGTGGACACCAGATGAGGGACTTGGAAAAGCCCTCGCCCTCCTTCCCGGGGAGTCGTCGGCTCAGCGGACCTGCCGTTGCAGCCGTTTGTATAAACACTGACTTCCCTTTGGCCTGGGTTCCCGCCCGTGAGAACGTGGTTCAGGGTCGGTGTCCACATGGCCTCCGTGACCAGGTCTGCCCTGGTCTCGGTGGGGCCTCCCCTTGCGCCCTGGGCCCTGGGAACAGAAGGGGAACTCCTGCCCCCGAGGGTCTCTGACCCAGTGCTCACACCCTCCACCGGCTGCTTCTGGCCGGGGGCTCCCCTCCCCCCCCAGCGTCCCTAGACCCCCGAGTTCTGCCCAGGCCGACAGTGTGCACGCGGCGGGGCTTGCAGAGCCCGGGAGCTGCCGCCCCGCCCGGCCGGCCCGCCACCCGCGGCCCCGGCTCCCAGCTGGCCCCAGCCAGCCAGGAATCCAGATGTTTCCACTGCCCTA
>NW_027528369.1:10728946-10729185 GCF_008692635.1 Crocuta crocuta | reverse complement strand
GGGGGGGGGCCGGGGGGGGGGGGGGGGGGGGGGGCTGGCCTCCTCTGACCTCCCAGGACCTCCTTTGCCCAGCTCCTGCCCCTAACACGTTCGACAGATGGCGAGCTGGCCCCCGCTCAGATCTCGGAACAGAAAGCCACGCCTCGCGGCTGCGCTGCTCCACCGGATGGTCCGGGCGGATGCGCCCACGGGGCCGCGGGGGCAGAGGCGGGAGAAGCCGCTGTGGCAGCTCGGACACG
>NW_027528369.1:10720933-10728814 GCF_008692635.1 Crocuta crocuta | reverse complement strand
TTTTGGTCCCTCCCTGTAGACGTGGCACCACGTTGTGTCTGTCCACGGATAGGTTGGCAAGACTGTGGGAGGTGACACGTGTGACCGCTCACGTGCGGGGTGTGGGTTCCGCACTGCTCGAGGCTGGGCCGGGAACCCGCAGGAGGGGGCAGAGCAGGGGCTCCGCCCGTCACAGGGGGCTGTGGGGGGGCCCACTCCCCTCCACGCCGTGGGTAACAGGCGCCTGCTGCCACGGGCGCAGGCGAGGAAGCCAGGGTATGGTCCCCCCCCTTGCCTTCTCCGGGTGCCACTCGGGGCTCCAGCGTCCGGGCTCCGGGTCCCACCGCACCTCAGTCACTGTGTGCCCCGGGGCGCAGTCCCACCCGCGTCCCCAGGTTGTAGCTCAGAGAGGTCGTCGGTGTGCCCGAAGTCGCCCAGCGAGGCTGGCCGTCAGCCTCCCTGCCCGCTCGTGCCTTGGCCGCGGGCAGCAGTGAGCGCAGCCGCCTCTCCCTGCAGGCTAACCTCCCCGTGCTGCAGAGGGAGCTCCTGCACTGCGCCCGCCTGGCCAAGCAGACGCCCGCCCAGTACCTGGCCCAGCACGAGCAGCTCCTGCTGGACGCCAGCGCCTCCTCCCCCATCGACTCCTCCGAGCTCCTCCTGGAGGTCAACGAGAACGGCAAGAGGGCGACCCCTGACCGGTGCGCACAGGGGGAGGGGGCGGGGGGCTGCCTCTGCAGCGCTGCCTGTGGTCCCTCAGCTCGGCCGCCACCCAGTAGCAGGGCTGACGGGAAGTGGCGACACGGCCGCGTTCCGTGGGCTGAGACCCCTGCGCCTCACCTGCAAGGCCACCGCACAGGGCTGAGGGCGCAGCTGGCCCCCGGGAGGGCGGGGGAGGGGCAGGAGGCAGCCCGCGTGCCCTCGCTCCCCCGACACAGGCTCGGGCTTCTCGACCCCCGGCCCCAGGAGCCCACACAGCAGCGGGGACAGCGGGGGCGCGGGGCTGGGCGACCCCCTCTCCCTGCCCACACCCGCCTCCCTCTCACCCCTCGGCCTGGGCTGTTGTCCAGGGCTTGTGGGGCTCATGGTCCGCGCCCCCCTCACCCCGCCTGCTCTTCCGGTCAGGACCAAAGAGAATGGGTCAGACCGTGACCCGCTGCACCCCGACCACATCAGCAAACGGCCGTGCACCCTGAGCCCCGCCCAGCGCTACAGCCCCGGCCACGGGCCGCCGCAGCCCACGCCGCCACCGCACTACCGCCTGGAGGACATGGCCATGGCCCACCATTTCCGTGACCCCTACCGCCACCACGAGCCCCGGGAGCTGCGGGAGCGCCATCGGCAGCTCGGTGAGCAGCGCTGGAGGGCACACGCGTGTGCTTGCACACTCGTGCCCGCGTGCGGCTGGGGGAGCAGCAGAGGGAGGGCTGCCACGTGCGCGTCAGTGTGGGGGGGGCGCGCTGACGCTCCTGACCTTGTCCGTCCAGGAAGGATGCTGAGGAAACGGGTGTGGGGGCCCTGGGGCCCAGCGGGAAACCCCACCCTGGCTGGGCTGTGACCCTCAGGGAGGGGCAGGGGCAGAGCCAGGGGGCACGCGGCTCTCTGGGGTGCAGGGGCCCCTGCGCGGCCAGGGTGGGGGAGGGCGGGGTCACGGCCAGCCAGGAAGAGACCGCTGTGCGGCAGGGTGGGCACGTGAGGAGTCTCCCAGGTCCCAGGCACTGTGGCCACGGCCCCGGGGCGCCCCAGGGGGAGACTCATGAGCCCTCACTGAGCGCCCCTGACTACACACACCCGTCCTGGCGTCTGAGCAGGGCGCGGACGCGCCTCACAGCACCAAGTGTGAGCGCCGCTAACGGGGGGTGAGCTGCGCACAGAGCCAGGAGGTGCGGGAGCCGGGCTGTCCGGGAACAGAGGGACTGAGCTTCCCCAGGTCCCCACCGCGCGTCCTTGCTGGGTCCTGTGACCTCTGCCTCGGTCTCATTCTCCGTCAGCAGATCCAGGGGGACACCGCTGTCNGTGTGTGTGTGTGTGTGTGTGTGTGTGTGTGTGTGTGTGGTGCATCAGCAGGCCCGCGTCTCAGACGAGGAGGCCCAGAGAGCACAGTTCACGTGCCCGAAGCCGTAGCCATGTCCCTGCGAGTCCCAGGGCACCAGTGGGGGCCCCGAGGCAGGGTCAGCAGAGGCCTTGCCCTGTACAAGGCCACTTCCCCGCCCCCACCCTGCGGAAGCTTCCGGGGCCTGGTCCCAGGCAGCAGGTGACAGCGTCTGGCTCCCCGCAGCCGGGTCGGGCAGGTGCTAATTCCCACCCGCTTCTGCTAATGCAAAAATAAACGCCAGCTGTCCGGCGGGGCTCAGCCACTATTTTGGTTGGGGCGTTGGCGCAGGCCCGGGTCCCGCTGGTGGCTCCTCGCCCCTTCTGCAGTTGGAGGTGGCGTGGCACGTTTGGGGGCTAGGAGGCCATCGGGGGCTGGAAGAGGCCTGAACCGGGGGGTCTCGGCCCAGGAAGCGTCGGTCGGCTCTGGGTCACCCAGCACGGGCTTGAGGCCGCACCAGGGTGGGGACACCCATGGCTGCGTGGGGCCCAGAGCATCCGATGTGCCAAAAGAATCGCATGAGGACAACCAGACGCCCTTGCCTTGGCACGAACTCCTCAGTGCAGGGTTGCTTTGTTCCTCGGTACCAGGCCGGAGGGGGCGCCCCGTTGTTTCGCCTCGTTATGGCTTGGGCTGACCTTGGGTGACCTTGAGCAATCACATCCCCAGAGCCAGCCTCAGTGTTCTCATCTGTAGGATGGAATAATAGAACCTCCCCCGGAGGCGGCAGAAGGGGGTGAAGCACTGGGCACCTGGGGCCCTCCCCTCCTTGCACCTCCTGAAGGCCTCCTCCGGGCCCCGGAAGGCGGGCAGGGCAGGGCAGCGGGGACACAGCATGGTGAGGTGAGGGGCCCGGGGCCCGTGGGGCACAAGTGTCGGGGCTTCTGGTTTCCCAGACCCCGCTGTCCCCCAGGGGACCACACTTGGAGACACGGCCGCCCTGCCCTGGGGACTGCCAGCTGGGGGGCTGAGGATACGTGGGAAGCCGCCGGGAGCGTCTGACAGGCGGACGTGCGAGGGGCTCAGGGCTGCTGAGGAGGGGCTGGCACCTGGGCTTTGAGGGATGTGCAGAAGCCCCGCCGACTCACAGGAAGGAGCGCTGCATGCGCTGTGAGCCACCAGTGAGCCCCTGCGGGCTGCTGAGGGGTGGCAGCGCCCCCACAGTGAGGCCTGGGGCCGCCGCAGGGGCAGCGGGGGCAGGGAGACTGAAGGTGCTGGATTGGGATGCAGGGAGGTGGGGGAGGCGTGGCCCAGGCTAGACTGAGGGATTGGGACCGGCCTGTTCCCCCCAAGCATTGAGGAGACGCCAGGCCTGTTCTTGACCTGCCCCTAAAGGCAGGGGACAGAGGGTCAGTGCCCAGGGTCCCCTTGCTCACCCCGCCCACTTTCCTGAGGTGGGCCAGGCCCGGGAGCACAAGGCAGGACCCTCCCGGAGGGCCTGGGGCAGAGCCTGGGGAGCGTGAGACAGTGCCTGGGGGTGAGGGGCGTGGTCTGGGACACAGGGCGGGGCCTGGAGGACATGGGCGGGGCCCGGAGGACATGGGCGGGGTCTGGAGGACATGGGCGGAGTCTGGGACACGGGGCGGGGCCTGGAGGACATGGGCGGGGTCTGAGACAAGGAGCAGGGCCTGAGCGTCCACACCACCCTGCAGCCGTACACGGGTCCCGGCAGGAAGAAGTGATCGACCACCGCCTCACGGAGCGGGAGTGGGCGGAGGAGTGGAAGCACCTCAACAACGTGAGTGTCCAGGGGCCACGGCACCGCCCCGATTCCTGGGGTTCTGCCTAGCCTGTGGGACCCCTGTGCCGCGGGGTGGGGGGGGCAGGCTCTGTGCGGGCTCAGCTCGGGCCTGCGCACCTCAGCCTGCCCTCTGCTCTGGGCAGCCCCTCAGGACCTTCCCTGCTCTGCCCCTGAAGAGCAGCTCTGTCTCCAGGAGAGAGGGGCTTTGGCCTGGCGTTGGGACCCCTCCAACGCTGTTTCCAGGGTCATATCTCCCCTGCTGCCTTCGTGGGAAGGGAGCCCAGGCAGGTGTGCTCCCCAGGGCAGAGCACAGCCCGGACGGCTGAAAGGAGAGCCCCCGCCCCTGTGTTGGAACAGACCTCCCCGAGAGCGTGGTCATCCCCCCCCCTTGGTAAAAGGCCCTTGGCCGTTGCCCCGCACCGAGCGGCCACACCCAGCCCCGCAGGCTCACGGCCACTGCCCTCCCGCAGCTTCTGAACTGCATCATGGACATGGCTGAGAAGACGCGGCGGTCCCTCACGGTGCTGCGCCAGTGCCAGGAGGCTGACCGCGAGGAGCTCAGCCGCTGGGTCCGGCGCTACAGCGACACCGAGGACACCAAGAAGGGCCCCGGGCCTGCCACCGCCCGGCCCCTCAACAGCTCCGTGGCCGCAGAGGGGTCTCAGCTAGGTGCGTGCCCAGGGGGCGTCAGGGGGAGTGGGGGTGGGAGGTGTACCGCAGGGGCGCTGAAGACCCAGGCCAGCACCCCCGTTCTGGCACTCAGGGCGATGAAGCACAACCCAGGCGTTTCCCTGGAAGGGATGTGCTTTTTGCATTGTGCCTAAAGAGGGAAGCATAGATTCAGGGTGCCAGCAGCCAGGGGCCCCCAAGGGTCTGCACTCACTCTGGATGATGACGGTGGAATCCAAGACAGATCCACCAAGGCCCAGGTCCAGCTGGATCCAAGCTGCTTCCACCCAGAGCACCTCCATCATGGCATCGCCCTGCCCCACCCATGCCCCCCCCCAGGACACACCACGCCCCCATCACCCAGGGGACATGGCCCCGTTCTGTGCATGAGGCTGGCACCCCTGTGTTTCAGACCCCCACCGGGAGTTCATGCCCAGGACCCTCTCTGGCTACGTGCCCGAGGAGATCTGGAGGAAGGCTGGTGAGTGGGGTCGCTGGAGGGGGTCCCAGACCCTGCAGGAGGGGGTGGGGTGCATTGAGTGTTCTGGGTACCACGCGTGTGTACCAGACACCTGCAGCAGGACAGCGCGGGTCCCTAGGTCCTGCCCGTGCACACACGTACACGGATGCACAGTGAGAGGCACCAGGGAGTGCCCGTGGGCGTCCGGGTGTGGCATCGAGCACAGTGCCGCGGCCATGTCGCGGGGGACGCTCATCACCTCGTGGGGACAGACTTCGGGAGCCAATGGGCAGCTTGAGAAAGAAGGGGGTCGCTCAGCTGAGGTGGTGGCAGTGGAGAGGAGCAGCGGGCCCCCAGATACGTTCTGATTAGTGGACGGGTCAGTATGAAGTATAAGGAAAAGGGCGAAAACTCAGGTCCTGGGGTGCAGAGCGAGTGGGGCATTGGAGGCTGAGGGGCCACAGACAGGCAGCGGCTGCCTGGAGCAAGACAGGGCAGGGCACAGGCCTGGATAGGGGCTGGGATCCTCATTTCCCTCAGCCTGTCCCCTCTGCCTCCGCCTGGCCCCCTGGGGGCCCCTGGTGACAAGTGTGTGGAGCTCAAGTGGGGACCTGGCTGCCAGCAGCTCAGCCACACAGGGGAGCCCCGCTAATCCCACCCCATCCTCCCACACCACTGCCAGAGGGCACTGCCAGGTAAACTGAGGCAGGCGGGAGCAGCTGTGAGTAGCTCCCAGGGTTGGGGACCACAGTGCGGTCGGAGCAGGTGCTCTGGCTCAGCTCTGAACAGCACGCTTCTCCGCGGACGTCAGCAGGCCAGACGCAATGACATGGGGTGACAGAGGGCTGTGGGAGTGATAATAATGCAGAGGCCTAGGAGGGGTGCCCCCCAGAATCTTCTAGATGGGCCACGGGGAAGCTGTCTGCTGGTGGGGCAAAAGTAGGGCAGCGGTTCTCAAAGTGGGTGCTGAGACCCGGCATCGGTATCACTTGGAACCTGCTAGGAACACAGGTTCTCGGCCTCCCCCAAGCCCGTTGACCCCAAGTGAGGGGTGGGCTTGGCCCCGCCCTCCAGGGCAGTACCACCGCACCCTGAGGGGTGGGAACATCGGGGTGATGCAGGCCTGGGAGACGCCCCCACGGCCACGCTTGCGTGCACATGCCGGGTCACCGGTGCTCAGGCCCCGCCCACAGCAAGGGAGGCCTGGGAGAGCAGGCGGGCCGGGCCACGCGACCAAGGCCCGTGTGTCTTTTGCAGAAGAGGCTGTGAATGAGGTGAAGCGGCAGGCGATGTCCGAGCTGCAAAAAGCAGTGTCGGACGCCGAGCGGAAGGCCCACGAGCTCATCAGCACCGAGCGCGCCAAGATGGAGAGGGCCCTGGCGGAGGCTCGGCGGCAGGCCTCGGAAGACGCCCTGACTGTCATCAACCAGCAGGAGGACTCCAGCGAGGTAGTCACTCCATCCCCGACCTCCAGGTCCAGGCCCTGGACCCCCACTCCGTCGCCTCCCAGCCTCATGACCTCGGGCAGCCGGAGAGGCGGGTGCTGTGGGCGTCCCCATCATGCAGAGGGGACACTGGGGGCCCCCAGAGGGGAGGTGGCTTGCTCTAGGCTGCGTCCTAGGAAGTGACAGGCCCTTATTCAAACCTCGCTGGCCGACTCTGAAGCCTTCGCTAACCTGTGACACCGGCAGGCGCGAGGGGCATGGAGACCCCAGGGGGCATCCCCAGTGTCTCCTCAGTATGGCACTGAGGCGTGCCGTGGCACTGTGGCGGGGCCGTGAGAGCCATCATCGTGCTGGCGCCCGGGCGTCTGATGCCAGGTGGGGTTGGGCAGGGCAGGGCAGGTCCTTGTCCGAAAAGGACTCGATGTCAGAGAAGTCAGGGAAGGGGAGAGAGCTTTGCCAGGAGGGGGTCCTAGAACTGCCCTTTGGGACGGGACACATCTCCAAAGCCCCCAGGTAGGTGTGTGGCTGGGCCAGCCCAGAGAGTCAGCTCTCGCTGCTCCAGCAGACAGTGTGGGCTCCGGGGAGGCAGCAGGGCAGGACGGGCACGCCTCACAGGGGCGGGTGCAGGGAAGGTGCCCGAGCAGTCATGGGAGCGGAGTCTTGGAGGAGGCGAGCCAGCCAGGCGGGAATCTTGGGGGGCAGTGCCACCCCGAGGAGGGAGCAGCAAGGGCAGAGGCCGGGGACGCTCTTGGCTGCGTGAGGATCACCAGGAGGCCAGCGTGGCCGTGCAGAGCCAGCCAGGAAGCCAAGGAGGCTGTGGTGGCAGGCTAGACACCGGGCCTTTCTCCCGGCGGGTGGTTGAGGTTACGGCTAGTTCCACAGGACAGGAGCGAGGGAGGGCGTGCCTGAGGCAGGCCTGGCCGTGCAGCCCACGTCGGAGCCGGGCAGTCTCTGTCTGCCCAGGGCTGCCACGTTCTGGGGTTGGAGCCCAGGTGAGGCCAGGAGGACTCCCTGGAAGAGAGGAGGGGCCTGTGGCTGCCTTCCCTTATGAGGACCCCATGGTCCTGTAAACTCAGCATAACCCTGTCTGGAGCGGGCCAGAGCCGTGTGCCTCCGTGGCGGGAGCCCGCCCCCCAGGATGGCCCAGCCGAGTGGCCGTGGCCGCCGAGGGCCGCCCACGAGCTGTGGTGAGGTCAGGCTTTTCTCTTCTCACCCTGTGATGCGTGGCCGGGTCCCCGTGGGGTTGTTTGTAGCGTGTGCTTGCCCAGTCTGTGGCCGGCCTGCGTCCTCTGGGGTCCGGGCCCAGGCACGCGCCGGGGCCCCCTGACCATGTTCCCCCCTCCTCCAGAGCTGCTGGAACTGCGGGCGCAAGGCCAGCGAGACCTGCAGCGGCTGCAACGCGGCGCGCTACTGCGGCTCCTTCTGCCAGCACAAGGACTGGGAGAAGCACCACCACGTGTGTGGCCAGAGCCTGCAGGGCCCCGTGGCCGCCGTGGCC
>NW_027528369.1:10718293-10720710 GCF_008692635.1 Crocuta crocuta | reverse complement strand
TCCATTCTTCTGTCTCTGACTTTCACACACTCTCTCTTTAATGAAAAAACTCTAATTGTTTGGTGGATTATATTTTCAGTGAAGAATTTGGGGGGGTTTTGTGGAACAGAACTACTCAGAAATGGACACAGAAAATGGGGGTTTTGTCCCCTTCCCCATTAAAAAGGGAAACAGGAAATTGTCATTTTATAGCTGGAGGTCTGAGCCGCCGTGACACAGAAGCCACCCCGGGGCCGTGTGGCCAATGCGGTGAAGACGGTAAAAAAGGTTTCAATTTCCAACTCAAGAAACGTATTTTGGTTTCAGATTTTTTTTTTTCTTTTTAATGTCAAACTCTTTGGCTTTAAGTAGAAATCCAAAAAGTTTTTTTAAAAACCGGGAAGGAAGCACACCTGTAAGCTACCTTGCCAGCTAGCCAGCCAAGGATGCCGGACACACCTCTGCTCCAAAGGAAATCCAAAAAGCAAACACAAAAAGTCAGAATCCAAAACGTTTTTGTCACTGCCAAAGTAGCTTCCCCACGGTTTCCCCCCACTCCTGGATCTGTTCACCTGTGTCCTGTTCGCTCGCCTCGATTCTGTGTTTGGGGTGCGGGGGACCGGGATCTGGAGGGCGTCGCCCGACAAGAAGCGGCGTGTCTCTTTCCCACGACGGCAGAGCCTCCGCTGGGCGCGCCAGCGCCGCGTGGACATGCGTGCAGGGCCCCCCCCCCCGACTGTCCTCACGCCCTCTGTGACTTTTCATCACGTTGCATGTTTTCCACTTGTGAGAAAGCGCTAACGTGTCCTTCCCAGGAGAGAAGAATTCCGAAACAAAACTGTGACAATCTTTCGGGTTGATTCCTGACTGCTTCTCGAAGCAGCAGGAGACAGCAACTGGGCCTTGTGACTGCCGCTTCTCCTCTACCTCTCCCCCCCCGCCCCGCGAGGCCGGCCCGGCCGCACCTGCTCCCCTCTCTTCACGCTGTTGCAGAAATAGAAGAAAAGCTACAGACAAGAAAGGTCTGTTCTCAGCGCACCCGCCGGAGGCTCGGTCAGCTGTATATAACCCGCGTCCCTGTCCAGCCGCTCCTGGGGGAGGCGCTCTCTCGTCCCCCAGCCCTGTGCCCTCGCCCCACTCAGCCGCCCCGTGATCTCAAGGAGGAGATGAAGGCGTAAGGAAAGCCTCACGTGTACTCAGTGGGAGGACTCGTCCCACAGTCTGGCATTTTCTTGCATCGCTGAGAGGGACCCGCGGGACTGCAGTGCAATCCGGGGAGCGGCCAGCTACTGAAACGGGCTCCTGGGGGCCCCGCCCCGAGGCAAGAAGTCGACGGCGTCATACGTTAATGTGAATGTACATAGTCCTTGCAGAGGTCCAAATAATGATGTTCGTGGTGAAGGATGAAGGGATGTTTGCCAAATAAAAAAGAGAAACTACGGAAGCATATAAAGTTTAGGAAGTAGGTTTTCAAGGAAATCGGAACCGTGTCCTGTGGGAGCAGTGGGCTTTGCTGTGAGTCTGTCAGGTTGTAAGAGTCCCTCATTCGGTACCGAGAGGCGGGGTTCCGTCCAGCTGCCGCAGGCTGGGGGCCGCCCCACACCCGCCTCGCAGCAGAACCCAGTTCTCGAAGTCGAGGGGGCCCCATCCTATCCTCTGGAAATTTCCCCAGGCTCCAGCCACGGGTCTGTGGACGTGTCAGGGGGTTGCTTTTGGGGATTTCAGAAAAGCGAGGACCGGTTTGGGGTCTGGGCTCCTGACGGGACAGTCGGGGCCTCCCCTGGCGTGTCCAGGCTCCCGACTTTCTCTTCGGCGAGCATCCGACCTCTTAAAACAGTGGTTTCGGACGTGCACCGTGCAGGGGGTGCTCTTGGACCCTGTTCCCCGAGGTTGTGCCGGTGAGTGGCTGGCTATGAAGAGCGTCTGTCCGGGGTACGGGGTGCGGGGTCTGGGTGAGCGGATCGAAGGCCCCGAGGACTCATGACCCTGACATCAGGACCGGGCTGGGCCACTGGTCTGAGGCGGGGCATGGAGGAGCGAGCCTGTCTGCCTCCCCTCACAAGGGGACCTTCGGGGACAAGCAGACACATCAGAGAAAGCATGCCGGCCGGCCGGTGGCGTCCCAGCCACGCCACAGGCTGCGGGGCCCCGATGGGCCAGCCCCTCCCTCCCTAGCTGTTGGGAAGAGCTCAGCCACCCTCAAGCTGTCTTCCCGGTGTGGTTCCCACACTCGTGTCCCACACGTCAGGAAGCCACCACGCACGGGGGCTGCCGCAGCCGGGCATGGAGGGCCCAGCACAGGCTGCCGGGTGGACCCTGCGGGCATCGGGGACTGCGGCCAGGTGGGCAGGAGGCTTGCCGCCGGGAAGCTGAGGCCCAGAGCCGGCAGGAGGGGAAGGGCCTGGGAAGTGCTGTGTCGGCACATGCCACTCGGGCGG
>NW_027528369.1:10712962-10718241 GCF_008692635.1 Crocuta crocuta | reverse complement strand
TGCGCCTGCCTCTCGTGCAAAGAGGGGACCCCACACAGGCAGAGCTGGCCCCTGCTCTCTGTCAGAGGCTGTCCTGCCCTGCCACCTCCCGAGCTTACAAACCGTAGCCCAGCGGCGCTGCGTGCACGGGGCCCCTCCCCCAGCCACCGTCGGGTTAGACACGCAGGTGGCCCGGCCGCCCGGGGAGACTCAGCTTCTCATAGAGCCTCCTTCCACCCAAAGCAAACCAGAGCGGCACCTCTACTGTTCTGAGGCCACAGCTGCCACAGGAAGGTGGAGTGAGGCGGGCAGGCAAAGTGGCAGCCAGGGCTCCCCAGTCCACAGAGCCAAGCCACCTATGATGGTCGGAGGGTGAGGGGACAACGGAATGGATGCCGGCACCCTAGACCCTCCCTTCCACCCCCACCCCCTCCTCCATCTCCTGGTTTCCCATCCTAGGACATGTCACCGTCCCCAGGTGATGTCGGGGGGTGGCAGTGCCTCCTACCCCACGTGTAAACAGACGGGCACCCCCAGACTCTCTCTGAATAGAGGGTCCCCAGCTCCACCAGCTCACCAGGACCAAAGGAAGCCTTGGGGGTCCGGGACGCTCAGGGCCACAGCACAGGACGCCCGGGCAGCGGCTTCCCTGGGTGCCCCCAGGTGGGGCCACTCATCAAACCCCCTAGAGGGTCGGTGGCAGGAGAGGGGCCAGGTGTTGGCTTTGGTTTCGTCCCAGTGACAGAGGTGGGAAGGGGTCAGGACAGGCCTCAACTTTCTCCTGTTTGCCAGGCTCCCCAAATATACCCTCAGAATGACACAACAGCTCCTTCACTGTTCCAGCCGACCTTCGCCAGCGTGTCTGCGTTATTCTGCCCCTCCCCCCAGCCAACCTGTAATTGTTTCATGATTCTTTTCTTTCATCAGCTCACTCTTCTGACCAATCCAGTCATCTGGCCCTCCCCCATCCCATCCATCCACCCACCCACCCTCCCATCCACCCATCCACCCATCCATCCATCTTCCAACCCATCCATCCATCCATCTACCCACCTCCATCCACCCCCCATCCAGGTATCCATCCATCCATTCACCCATCTCTCAACCCATCCATTCACCCACTCATCCACCCACTTACTCACCCATTCAGCCAAATACCTGCCCATCCGCGTGTCCAGCCATTACTCTATCCCAGCTGTCACTTGATTCCACCCTCTCCGTTCATACTTTCACCTACTCACCACCTGTCTCTCCACCATTAACCCCTTTACGTACCACACAGGCACCTGTCCATTCGTTCCAGTCTCACCCACACAGCCAGGCCTCGGTCCGTTCCTCCCTGTCCACCTCTCCATCCACCAAGGCCCTCAGTGTTCCAAAGCTACAAGGGCATTTCGGGTCTTCCCATGACCTCAACCGCCCTGAAGGAATCTGCCTGTGGGTGCCACCGGCCTCCCCCAGAGCCTCAGCTACTGGTCCAGGCCCGCCCCAGGGACAGATGAGGCTGTGCCACAGGCATTTGGAGCAGGTTGGACCAATGTCCCAGCAATAGCTTTGGCCGGGCTGGGCCTGCCTGGCACGTGTGGGGGCCGTGGGCGCTCACCGGGAGGTGGCCCACACACAGGGCCCCCGGTCGGGGTGAGCACACTCCCTGGCAAGACCCCAGCGTTGTGGGGCAGGCCGGCCTCTCCTGTCCTGGTCTCCAGGGGTCACTGCCTGGAGGAGGTGCCGTCAGGAAAGGCGCGGGAGGGGGGAGAGAGTGCCCAGCGCTCCTGCTTCGCCCCAGGTGCTCGCGGCTTGCTCTTCTCACCCTGGGGGACAGACCCTGACAAGCTGAACTTGGTCGATGGCGGGGGATGTTCTCTGGGACACTAGAGGCCCAGCTCCCCCAGTCCCCCATGCCACAGGGGCATCTTCCAACACGGGGCTGGGACCCCAGATGCGGGTCCGGCTGCAGGAGACAGCGGCACGAGGAGCTGGGCCAGGGCACCTTGACCTCCACCCACCCGGAGAAGGCCTGGGCGCCTGCAGCAGCACCTATCTGCTCCCACCAGTTCTGGAAACCTCCATCGTGCATACTTTCTATTCCTTTTTGTTTCTGTCCAGCTGGCCCCTGGAGTGCCACCCAAGGACCCGCTGTAGCAGCAATGCAGCTGGACTCAAACTGGAGCCTGTTTTTTACATATGGGGGGGGGCGCCCTTGCTGCCCACGTGGATGTGGGGGAGTCCAGCCAGGCTGGCCCCCACGGGCCAGGGCACGGCCACCCACAGCCTCATGGGGACTGGACGGGTCTTCCTCTTCCTTTTTAACTCCCCAAAAGGAGTCGGGCCAAACGTCGGTTCGCTTTCCCACAACGGGTTCCCTCCGCACCACGGGGGCCGTGGCGTGGCAGCCCTGTCGCGTGTCCCCCGACGTGCTCCGTGTGACCCGGGTGCTGTAAGACACTGTGACTCAGGTCACGTCCGGTATCCGTGTCTGTAATAAAGCCGACATTTGCCACCACAGGGCTGTGTCTCTCCTTGGTTCTGGGTGTTTACTCACCAGGCAAGTACTGGGGGCGGCCTCGGGGCCGAGCGCGAGGGGCGGGGCCCTGGCCTTGGGGGCGACCTGAGTTGGGGTGTCAATGGGAGTGGAGCTCTGGGCAGGGCCCACCCACAGCCTCCCGTGTTCTTGCCAAGTGGGGTGAACCTTCAAAGGCCGCGTCCTCTAGATGACCTGGATGACCTTGGACCCCAGGTGACACCCATGGCCTCAGGGACCCCAAGCCCACTGCGCATGGCAGTGCCAGGCACATCCCACGAGACCCTAAGGGCGAACACCGAGGGAAGGGACACCTTGGGCCCCAGGAGCCAGGGGTCACAGCCACGGTGTCCTGGCCTCCAGGTCAGGCCCTTCCCGGACTCGGACGCCCGGGACTCGATGCTCCCGGTTTGCTGGCAGCCCCCGCGAGGAAGGGCTGTTGTTAATCCTCAGGCTCAGGCTTGGAACACGATGTATTTTGAAAGGCGTCACTGGAAAGGCCAGCACGGGGCAGGCCTGTCTCCGCGGCTGGCGGCTGGCGCGAACCCAGCTGGGCCTGGTGTGTCAGCGCTTTCAGCAGGGAGCAGGGTGACAGCGTTTTTCCATTGCAGAGACCTGCGCTCAGAGGGAGCCTGGCCAGGGGCCCGGCCGGAGTCCAGCCGGCTCTTGGCTTGGACACGGCCACTGTGGCGTTCCGCCTCCCACGTGGTGGTGGAGGGAAGGGCCTGGGGCCTGCAGGAGGGAGAGGACCTGACTACCTCGAGCTTCAGGAGAAAGATGGCCAGTGGCCACACACCCAGCCAGCTTTGGATGCTGCCCTTGAGGCACCCTGGCCTGGGGAGACCTGGGGGGGGTGATCTACAGCCGGGGGTGGGGAGGAGGCCTGGCGCCATGGCCACAGGAGAAAGGAGGCGCAATCAGGAAGGCTTCCTGGAAACAGCGGTGTGGTAGCGACAGGGCCCCCTGGAGCCTTGCCCGTGTAAGTGCCCGTGGCTGTGCAGCACCGGGCACAGCGGGTGTGATGGGCAAGGTGCCGGCCCTTGCGGAGGTGCGGCGGCTGGAGGCCGTGCGTGCGGGACCACAGCAGCCCCTCACACCCCCGGCCTACGGACTCTGCCCCGGACGTGGGAGAACAGAGCCAGGCGAGTGAGGGAAGGCGGCCCGGGAGGCGGGGGCCTGCCTCTTCTGTGGGCCTGAGCCGCAGCCACAACTGCTCCCACGAGCTCCCCCCCTCCCCCAAGCTGTCCTGGCTCCAGGGCCGCACTGACCGGTTCCCAGCTCCCCGGGAAGAGGCCCCAGTTCGCCCAGCATGGACCTCCTAGCTAAGGCCTGGAGGGGCCTCCGGGCTGGGGCGGGCCAACGTGCCCGAGGAGTCCCCCACAAACGCGACACGAAGACAGCAAACATGAGGCGGGAGCTCCGCACGGCTGAGCCAGGCTGAGGCCAGAGCAGCCGCTCGGCGAGGACAGACGGAGACCAGGGCGCGTGGGGACAAAGGCCCACGGCCGCCCCCCAGGGGCGAGAAGTGAGAAGCAGGGGCCCCAGAAGCAGCGGACTGGACGAGCAGCCTTCAGGCCTCCAGTGTCCGTCCCAGGTCTGCCCAGCGTTCGGCCCTTATGCCCTGTGGCCAGGGCAGGACGCTGGCCTCGTGTGAGTGGCCCGGGGAGGGGCGCAAAAGGGGAGTGTGTGCAGGGAATCGACGGAGGGTCTGGAGGAGGGACCGGGCCCTGCCCTGCGGCACACTCCCTGCCCTCCCTGCTCCAGGCCTTGCGCACGCTGGGCCCCCGGCCACGCCGTCCTCCACCCCAGCTCTGCCTGGCCAGTCCCTCTAAGCTGGCCCAAACACCGCCTCCTCCAGGAAGCACCCCCTTCTCCTCTGTGCCGTCCTTCCTGTGACCTGTGACCCTGAGCAGGTGCCGCGAGCGTGGCCAGCCCACGGCGGAGCTCGCGTCTCTCCCCAGTGCCGGTGCTCGGGGCCTGCCTGGGTGAGGAGGAAGCGGGCGGCCCAGAAGCCGGCGTGGAAGGGCGGCCCTGCGGGAAGCCTCCTCTAGTGGGAGCAGCTGGCCTGGGGAGGGGCTTAAAACGCGGGGCGGGTGAGGGCAGCTGCTAGTGCGAGAGACCGAGGTCTGGCCCGCCTGCCCCTCGACCCGGCCATGTGGCCCTTCCTCGGCCACACTCTCTTCCCACCCCCGACCCAGGCCTGGCTGCAAAGGGCTTCCTCGGACCCTGGGGCCCAGGGCTGGGGGGCCTGGAGCGGGGCCGAGGAGCCCCCTCCGGAGCCGGGGGATGGGGCCGGGAAGGAGGAGGCGCGGGCGGAGGCGGAGGACGACCTGGAAGACGCAGGCTTCCCTCTGCCTCCCTTGGAGGGGGAGGACCTGGCCGAGTACCCGGAGCCTGACCAGGTAACAGCACGCGGAGCCCAGCAGAGGCTGCCAGGACCTGGATTCACCGGGACCGACGGCTGCAGCTCTGACCTCTCCCAGGCCACTGTCCCCCGGCCTGGAAGAGGGTAGTGGGCTGCCCACCCCTGCAAGGCCGGGTGGGACAACGGCCCGAGTCCAGGTGGGCTTCCCGGTCCCGTTCCAGGACCCCCCCCCCCAGCCTGTCCCTGCGGAGCCAGTGACCCTGAGGACAGGCACGGTCAGGCCTGCTCCCCCCGGCCCTCCCTCAAGAGGAGCCGAGGGGCCGCGCCGCCTCGGGGCTCAACCTGGGGCCCTGCTAGCAGGAGCTGGAGGCCATCAAACTGCGGCTGTGGGCCATGGAGCGCGCGCAAGGACGG
>NW_027528369.1:10699664-10712915 GCF_008692635.1 Crocuta crocuta | reverse complement strand
GGGCCCAGGCGGGGCACCAGGAGGGGGCCGGGGCCGCGCTGGCCAGCCAGCCGCTGAGCCCCGAGGCAGGTAGGCGCCCGCGGGCCAGGCCGGCCCCTTCCCTGGTCGGGGGGCCACTGGTCCCGGCACGCGGCTCTGAGCCCCTCCTCTCTGTCATCTGGACGGGCTGCAGCTGCTGTGGGCGCAGTGCCAGCTCGCGGGGCCAGGGCTTCCCTTTCCAGAACAGTCCCAAGGGGTGGCCCTCTTCCCGCAAGCAGAGAGGAATAAGCCACAAATGTGAGGCCCCCCCTCTCTGTAGGTTGCACCTGCCCCGGGCTCCCTGTGGAGAAGGTGGAGTCAGACCACAGATCCGTCTATGTGGGGAATGTGAGTCAGGGAGGGGGCAAGATGGGGCCCCTGCGGTGGGCCCTTGGGATCTGCCACCTCCTCCTGGCCCTGGGGTTAAAGGAAGGGACCCAGGTGCGGGAGGGGAGAAGCGGGGGGAACCTGGGCCCCGGGGCCTCGTACTCTGCTTTCCCAGCGTGACCCGGGGCTCAGGGTTCCCACCTGAAATCTCCAGTTGGCCAATCATCAGCAACAGATGCCACTTCAAAAAGCCACATGCTGTCTGGACAGGCCGAATACACCTGGGGCTTTGCCGACACACGGGAGGCATACATCTCTGTCTCCAGCCCGCCCCCAGCAGGGGTGGGGGACAGAGACCCCCGCGACTACCCCACCCTGAGGTCCACTCGGCCGAGAAAACGTGCTGTGGGGGCCCCCACCGGGCCCGTGCCTGTGGCAGGTGGACTACGGGGGCACGGCTGAGGAGCTGGAGGCCTACTTCAACCCCTGTGGGGAGGTCCACCGAGTCACCATCCTCTGCGACAAGTTCTCCGGACACCCCAAGGGGTCAGTGCCAGGCAGCCCGTGGGGGGGGGGGCGGTTCAGGGAGGAGGCCCCGGGAGGGGCCGGGTGCCCTGGGGTCCGGTGGGAGCCTGGGCACCCCAGGGTGGCCCTCACCCGCCCTGCCCGCCTGCCCCAGCTACGCCTACGTAGAGTTCGCTGCCGAGGGCGCAGCCCAGGCTGCAGTGGAGCTGGACGAGAGCATCTTCCGAGGCCGGGTCATCAAGGTGCGCCCCCTGCAGCCCCGGGCTCCCCCACGTGAACCCCCTGATCCCGGAGGGGCCAGGAGAGGCCGCGCAGGGAAGCCAAGACACAGAGCTGCCCCAGCCTGACCCTTCCCCAATCCCCAAGTGTCTCTGGGCACACCTGGGCGGCAGGGGCAGGGTGGGGGTGCCCCCGGACTGGATGTGGCCTTGGGAGGCTCCCTTCCGCAGCTGGACCCTTGGAAGGCGTTGGCTTGACAGGGACACATCGCCTGACCATGTCTCTGGCTGGACAGTTTGGGCCTAAGCGGTACTTTTAAGAAGGTTTGGAGGAAACCGGTTAGGGGCTGAGGCCCCAGACAGAGCTCCATGCCCAGGAGCTGCGGGTTGGGGATTACTGCTGCAAGGGCTGGCGGGCCCTGGGGCGTGTGCATGCCTGCCTGTGAGCCTGCAGCAGGGAAACCCAAGAAGGCTTCCTGGAGGCAGAGTTAGCCTCGGGCTCTGCCCTCCACTGGATTTCGGCTGCTCTGGGGAGAAGGGTCCAAGAACAGGGGTCCCAGACGGACTGAGCCTTTGGTTCCAGGTGCTGCCCAAAAGGACCAACTTGCCAGGGATCAGCTCTACGAACCGCGGGGGCTTCCGAGGCCAGCCGGGCGCCAGAGGACCATTCCCCCACAGCAGCCTCCAGGGCGGGGCCCGCTTCAGACCTCGGGGGCGGAACCGGTGGGCGGGGCCGGGAGGGTTGTGGGTGGGGCCTGGAGGGCTGTGNAGCCTTTTCCGACTGCGTGTGATTCCGAAGTGTTTCCATGAACGCGAGCTCCTGTCCCCTCCTTCTGGAAAGTACTGTGGTGGATGTATAGAAAAGGAGTTATTTTGGGCCTAAGAGACACTGCAACCTGTTTTTCCTGCTCATTATCCTAGTGATATTTAGAAATTGGGACACAATTTTTAAACGTGAACGGTAGAATGAGTGGTATTACCAGTTTCTTGTTCATTGTAAAACAGAGAAAATATAATATCAAATAATCAGCATACAGCATCTCTGCCTCATAACCTCATAACATGTAAGAAATATGAGAAATGCTTCACAATGATAACTGTATGGAATAGTTAAACATTACTTTCAACATTTTGGAGATCATCTTCACTTACATGGTTCAATTCCTATGAAATTCTCATATAGGTCAGTTATCCTTTATTATTTTTTACTATTTCATTTTATAGTTTATTGTCAAGTTGGTTTCCATATAACCCCCAGTGCTCATCCCCACAAGTGCCTCCTCCATGCCCATCACCCCCCTTCCCCTCCCCCCATTAGCCCTCAGTTTGTTCTCAGTATTTAAGAGCCTCTCATGGTTTGCCTCCCTCCCTCTCCCCAACGATTTTATTCCCCTCCCCCTCCCCCTCCCCCTCCCCCACGGTCCTCCGTTAAGTTTCTCCTGTTCCACATACNTGGAGAAGTGTCTGTTCATTTCTTCAGTGGGTTGTTTGTTTTTCGGGTGTGGAGTTCGGTGAATTCCTTATAGATTTTGGATACTGACCCTTTATCCAATATGTCATTTGCAACTATCTTTTCCCATTCTGTCAGTTGCCTATTAGTTTTACTGATTGCGTCCTTTGCTGTGCAGAAGTTTTTTATCTTGATGAGGTCCCAATCGTTTATTTTTGCTCTTGATTCCCTTGCTTTTGGGGATGTGTCAAGTCAGAAGTTGCTGCGGTGGAGGTCAAGGAGGTTGTTTCCTGCTTCCTCCTCTAGGGTTTTCATGGTTTCCTGTCTCACATTCAGGTCCTTCATCCATTTTGAGTTTATTTTTGTGTATGGTGTGAGAAAGTGATCTAGTTTCGTTCTTCTGCATGCTGCTGCCCAGCTCTCCCAGCTCCATCTGTTAAAGAGGCTTCTTTCCATTGAATACTCTTTCCTGCTTTGTCAAAGATTAGTTGGCTGTACATTTGTGGGTCCAGTTTTGAGTTCTCTACTCCATGGGTGTATGTGTCTGTTTTTGTGCCAATATCACACTGTCTTGATGATGACAGCTTTGTGGTAGACGCTAACGTCTGGGATGGTGATGCCTCCCGTTTTGGTTTTCCCCTTCATTATTACTTTGGCTATTCGGGGTCTTTTGTGGTTCCGTACAAATTTTAGGATAGTTTGTTCTAGTTTTGAGAAGAATGCTGGTGCAATTTTGATTGGGATTGCATAAATGTGTAGATTGCTTTGGGTAATATTGACATTTAACAATATTTATTCTTCCGATTCATGAGCATGGAATGTTTTTCCATTTCTTTGTGTATTCTTCAATTTCCTTGATAAGTTTTCTATAGTTTTCATCATACANNNNGACATTTTAACAGTTTTTTTTCTCCCGATCCATGGGGTGGAATGTTTTTCCATTTCTTTGTGTCTTCTTCAATTTCCTTGATAAGTTTTCTATAGTTTTCATCATACAAATCTTTTATATCCTTGGTTAGGTTTATTCCTAGATAATTTATGGTTTTTTGTGCAATTGTGAATGGGATCAGTTTCTTGATTTCTCTTTCTGTTGCTTCATTATTGGTGTATAAAAATGCAACCAATTTCTGTACATTGATTTTGTACCCTGAAGCATTGCCGAATTCATGGATCAGTTCTAGTAGGCTTCTGGTGGAGTCTGTTGGGTTTTCCATGTAGAGTGTATGTCATCTGCGGGAAGTGAAAGTTTGACTTCTTCTTTGCCAATTCTGGTGCCTTTTATTTCCTTTAGTTGTCTGATGGCTGATGCGAGGACTCCAGCACTATGTTAAACAGCAGTGGTGAGAGTGGACATCCCTGTCGTGTTCCTGATCTCAGGGGGAAGGCTCTACGTTTTTCCCCATTGAGAGTGATATTAACTGTGGTCTTTTTATAAATGGCTTTCATGACGTTTAAGTAAGTTTTTTCTATCCCGACTTTCTGAAGGGTCTTTACTGAGAAAGGATGCTATGTTTTGTCAAATACTCTTTCTGCATATTTTCTGAAGCCACTCCGCACCTTGCTGTTTAGCCAGCAACAGAGCCACTCGGTGCCGCGGCCCGCAGGCGGGGGCGGCGCAGGCCACATTGGACTTGGCTGCCTCAGGCCAGGTTCACACTCCCCCTGCGAGCTGGGGTCAAATCTGGCCCTTGAGTGGGGTGAAAAATGTGCCCCTAAAAAGTATGTCTACATCCTAGTTTCCAGAACCTATGAATGCGACCTTATTTGGAAAAGGGGTCTTTGCAGATGTGAAGTTACAGATCCAGACCATCCTAGATCCCCNAGCCCCCGGGGGGGGGGGGGGGAGTCCAAGGAGACACGCAGAGACGGTGTGGCGACGGAGCAGAGGTGGAGAGCTGCGCTCCTGCAGAGGAGACCACACCCTCCCTCGGAGCCTCCAGGAGGAGTCGGCCCCGCTGCCCATGAGTTTGGGCTCTTGACTCCAGAACTGGGAGGGGGGACATTTCTGTTTTCTCTCCCCCCACCCCACCCCCATGAGGAGGTAGGTGGGTGTCAGGCCAGAGCCGGGTCACTTGCCGTCAGGAAAGTGCAGGCAAGCAACATGCAGATGACACCAGCTCCCGCCTGCTCGGCCCCCAGGAGCTGCCCCCCTCCTCAGCCAGGGCACCTGCCGCCGTCCCGAGCCCTCGGTTGCACATGCGGGCGTGTCTGCGGAGTCTTGCTGGCAGTCTTCTACCCGCAGCCGGTTCCTTCTCAGATGCGTTTCCCTGGGGCGCCTGGCAGCTCGGTCGGTTAAGCGTCCGACTTGATCTCACAGTTCGTGGGTTCGAGCCCCAAAATGAGCTGTGTGCTGACAGCTCAGAGCCTGGAGCTGCTTCAGATTCTGTGTCTCCCTCTCTCTCTGACCTTCCCCTGCTCACACTCTCTCTCTCCCTATCTCTCAAAAATGAATAAATGTTAAAAAAATAAAATTTCAGGGGCTCCTGGGTGGCTTAGCCGGTTAAGCGTCCGACTTTCGCTTAGGTCATGATCTCGCGGTTCGTGGGTTCGAGCCCCGCGTCGGGCTCTGTGCTGACTGCCAGCTCGGAGCCTGGAGCCTGTTTCAGTCTGTGACTCCCTCTCTCTCTGACCCTCCCCTGCTCACGCTGTCTCTCTCTCTCTCTCTCCTAGAAATTAATTAAAATTTTTTAATTTTTAATTTAAAAAAAAAAAATTTCCCTGATCTCTCTGTGTGGCCGCTCCGAGGAGACACTGGGCCCAGGAGCCCCTCGTTCCCCGTGGATTTCAGGCCCAAGCAGACCACGGTGGGAGGCGGAAGGAGGGCACTCCTGCCACGTAGGTGAGGGCTCCGAGCAGCAAACCACGGAGTGGACTTGCGTGGCTGTGCCCGGAGAGAGCGGAGAGGCTCCCTCTGCCCGTCTGGTCTGGGCAGAAGGAGGAACAGAGACAAATCACCTGACCAGAGGCTAAGCGGTGACGGGACGCTGCACCCACTGGGGCCCAGCTCTAGGGCAGAGGGACAGGCAGGCCCACAAGGAGGCGGGCCTCCAGGGAGAGAGATGCAGAGACTGCAGGAAACCACCACAGAGTTCTACTGCCAGCACGTTACTTCTGACCCTTGGTTTTCACAGCCTTCAAATGGGGATGCTAACTGTGTGCAAAAAGTGCTGAATGTAAAGCGCCTATAGGGGTTCGTGTGGCTGCATCTACCAAATATCTCAAATAGCAGTGGCTTCAACAGGATTATTTTATCTTCCTCTACAAGATGCCGACTATAAGTAGTTCAGGGCTACGCCAATAAAACCATGTCCTTCTAGCTTTCTGCTTTCCATCTTTAAGAGATTAATCTTTTCCTCATGCTCTCAAGATGGCTGCCTTAGCTCCAGCCATCACATCCAAGTTGCAGGCAGGAAAAGAGAAAAGATAAAGAAAGGGTACTCCATCTGCTAGCTGAATCCCCCTTCAAAGTATCCTTTCTGCAAGTCCCTCCCAACACCACCCACTTACATTCCCTAACTACCTACACTTGTGTGCTAAGGACAGCAGCAACTATCTTCTGTCCAGTCAACTGTATCCAAAAACACCAGGGCTTTGTTAGTAAGGGAGCATGTCGGTGACTTGCAGGCCCTCCCACAGCCGCTACTCAGGCAGGAGCAATTATGTCCAGAAGCTCAGAGCCAGCGGCTGCTTGCTCCCCGCCTTCCAGTCCCACCTGCAGGGGAGGTGACGCGCTGGCACTCGTGTTTTCAATATGCGCTAATTGGTGTTTTCCCTCTACTCCTGTAATTTGAAAGACGAATCCTGCGTTCCTTAGAGGGGAAAGCTCCCCTCAGGGTGGGTCCCAGCCCAGCTAAGGGCCTCCCCCACTCCCCAGGGCGTCCGGGCCGCCCTGCTCCTGGTCGGACCCCTTCTCTGGAGTCACTGAGGAGGGAGGGATCATGGCTGTCTCGGGGCACAGAGCAGACCACGTGGTGGGGCTCAGTCCCAGTGGGTCTGCGCTGCCAGATGACAAAGGCCACCTGATCCCGGAAGGCACTGTCACCTCCGTCATGGTCAACCAGTTAGGACTGTCATCTGTACTTGACCAAGCAGGCTTGTGGGGGAAGCTCAAGGCAGGAATCCAATCCCATTAGCTCCTCAAATGTACCCTCCCCCCAGCTTACGCAGGGGCGAGCAGAGGCTCCGCCCACCCGCCCTGGCCCTGGAAATCGCCCCCTGCTCCCCCAGGAAGAGGCTTGGGGACTTGCGCGCTCTGTGCTCAGAAGGCAGGCCGCAGCTGACGGGCTGAGTCAAAGGTTCCTCGCTCTGAGGGCCGCCTCCCTCCCGAGCCCGGGCACAAGTCCAGAAGACGAAGGCCACTCGGCGCAGGGGAGGCTGTGAGGGCTCTCCGGGTGTCCCTCTGGGCATGGCCCTGGGCACAGCAGGCCGCCCCTCCAGATCACCCCACAAGATCAGCCGCCAGGAGCCGGCCAGGAGTCCCTCCCGTCTCTGCTGCCCCGCGGCCACAGCCCCTGTAGCGCCCCAGGCTCCGTGGGCTCCCTCAGCCCCTCTCCCTGCCCCTTACCCCGCTCCGGCCCCTGACCTGTGCGCCAGCCTGAAAACCCTGCGCTAGGCGCTCTTCAGCTCAAGTCTATGCTGACACAAGGAAAATGCCACATGTGATCTCAGAAGACCTTTAGTCTCCACGCCCCGTGCCCAAGGCCTTGCCCCCGGCAGCTGGGACACTCAGGAACAGGCACAAGGTAATAAATACCCATCCAGACAATAGCTTATATACACAGCGCTGGTGTCCAGGCAATGGCCACCGAGTTCTCGCTCAACACACTTGTATCATCATAGACGTCACCATGCTGTCGAAGGCCCTGCAAAAGAAACACACCGGTTCAGAGAAGCAGACCGGGCTCTGCACCCCCCAGGACCTGGGGGTCCCTCCCCGAAGTCCAGTAAACTCGGCCTCAAGGCCAGGGTCCTGCCGCATCCGGCGATGGGTATCTAAGCCTCCCGCCTGCTCGTGCCCCGCAGCCCTGCCCCAGCCAGGCCTCCAGGAAGAGGTGCGGGGATGCCATGTGGCCTCAGGACCACTGCACAGCGCACACAGCAGGGACAGCCTGGGGGAGGTGCCTCGGAAGGGCCTGGCTCGGGTCTCTGCAGGGTCCTCGAGCCCACCGGCTCTAAGGACCCCTGGGGAACCGAGTCTAGGAAGGCCAGGAGTTCTCAGGAGCAGATCCGGAATGTGCGCACATGAACGCCTCTTTATAAAGCACCTTTGTGACCTCCTGACAGCACATCTGCGACGACTTGAGAGCTGTGTGGACAAGACCTGTGACCCGACCTCCTCACAGTCCCGGTTCCACATCAAAGACAAAGCCATCGTGTGCGGGGCCCGTGGAGGTGCCCAGGACTCACTGGGCCCCGGTGGGAAGCCATGAGGGCAGGGCCTGCGCCCCAATCCTCTTCTGTGTGACGTGTTGGGATCCACGGAACGATTACTGGGGAAGCAGGGCTCGGCTGCGTCGGAACCGCCCCTCAGAGGCCCGCGGCCTGCGGCTCGAACCCACCTGCCCTCCCTCCCGTTCAGGACCGCGGCTCTCGGCGAGGCAGGTCCCCCCCCCAGCGGCCCGCTCACCTGGACTGAATGCGGTCCCCTGGGTTGTAGAAAGGGTTGCACATCACGTCGGTATAGGAATTGTGCAGCTTCCGGAACATCTGGGACAAGCATCCGTGGTGTTAGTTGAGATGAATGCGCCGCTGTTGCCGAAACTGTGGCTTCTCAGCGTTTGAAAACANACTGCGGATCTCATTGTCTCGAAGCGCCGTGTTGGAGGAGTCCACCACCATGACAAACTTCACCTTGGAGTTGGTCACGTAGCCGTAGCTACACAGCTGGTTAGGGAACGCGCTCTCAATGCACACACTCCGTGGCGGCAGGAGGACCGGCACCGGCCGGGACCGCGTGTGGGCGGAGGGCCAGCTGGGCGCAGCCCTCGGCCCCAGAGCCGCTTTGGAAAACTCCGACAGCCTTGCATCAAGAAGGGCCCCGGGCTGGACCTGTCCCACGATACCAGGAGGGGACCACACGGACCAGGCCAGGCGGGCTGTACACTCCCTGGGGGCAGCTTCCAGGGTTTACAGGAGAAGCAAAGGGCAGGCGGCCAAGCCTCACCCTGATCGGAGCTCGGGGGCCCACCTGCCCAGACCCTCGGGCACTTCACTTCCGTTCTCGGTCACCTCCTGGCCCAGCAGAGCTCACTGCAAAACTGGAGGCCCAGGACCCAGGCGGACCCTGCCTACGGCCCGCACAGCTCGACAGGCCGCTTCCCCTGGGGGACACGGGCTCCCGGGCAGATGTGGGGGGCAAGCTACAGCACTGCTCACGGAGCGTTCTCCGAACCGGCCCTGCTGGGACAGCACGGGAGGGGGTCCTCGCAGGCACCACGTGGGCAGGTTCTCTGCAGACCGGACAAGGGACGGACAGGGGACGGGTGCGGACTGCCACAGTCCGGAAAATTCCACGCCCCGCTTTTCCCACGGTTCTCTTCTAATTCAAGTAACACAGGGTGCGAAGTCCTAATGAGCTCCAAGCTGCCCCGATTCTCTGCCGGCTGAGAGCTCTCACCTTCTTTCCAAGCGACGTTCAAAGACGTCTTTCGAGATCACCTGATCCTACAGGACACCTGGAAACTGGGGGCCGAACCCCCAGATGTGAAGCCCCGGGTGGGGGAGAGCGCGAGCGGACAAGCCCCCCAGGCGTGAAGGATACACCTTGTAGTCCTCCGTGGGGTACAGCAGGCCGAGGTAGAGCTCCCTCTGGTCCACCAAGGCCTTGGCCATGGCTGAGATCTTCTCGTCCACCACGTCCAGGGACGTGTGCACCATGTAGTGGAACTTCAGCTCGTTCTCTATGGGAACGCTGCGGATGTAAAGAGGGTAATTCTGCAAGAAAGGATGTCGGCGGCTGAAGTGACAGGGGTCAGCCGTGTGTGCCCGGCTGTGAGGACCCCGCCACGGAGCACAGGGACATACTCTAGTTCTCTAAACCCCACTGTGCAATCCTGCGAGCTGCGGGGGCACTGCCTTCAGGGGACCCAGTCTAACCTGATGAGGTTTACCCGCCGCCAGCGTCATCATGGCCGAGGCGGGGGGGGGGAGGGTCAGAAGAACTGGGTCTGAGCACAGCCTGCCTGCAAGCCACTCACCTTCCGCGTGGGGCCCCATCCTAGCCTGTGCTCTGCCCCCAGCCCGGAATACTGTTTTCCCGATTCGAGCTCGCTACCTTTTCCCCTTGGGTGCCCTCTCGCTAGATGCTGTCAAGGCTCAGCTCAAACCTCCTTCATCTCTGCGTGGCCAGTTCTCCCCATCCTAACCCCAGGGGTTAATGGGGTCTTCCCGGGGCTCCCACATGTCACAATTCACGGATTCTGTCCCACTCGGCGCTGCACACACACAACACACACGACGCTCTGTCCCAAGGGCACTAACGTGTAGCGAGGCGCAGTCGGCAAGCCCACAGCAGACGGCACCCTGTGCGCTAAGCCAGAGCCGCACCTGAAACCTTCCTCAAGGATCACCTCCTAAGCCTGGCTTAACGGAAACGCAGAAGTATCCGGCGTAAAGCCGTGTGAACGGCCCCTCGGCTGTCTAGGGTCCGGAAACCGCCCCCCGGACTGAGACACCTAAGGTGCTCAGCGCGAGGAGAAGGCAGTGGGGACGAGGGAGGCGCGTTCCGGGCGCAAAGGCCCAGGGACGGGAAAGCTCGCAGGCAAGTCGTCGGGTTTGGGGACGTAACCCGTTATCCGCAGGCAACGGGAAGCCACCGGAGGGACTCGGGCAGGGGCGTGACTCGGTCTGGGGAGCCTCGGGAGCGGCGCCGGGGCCGCAGCGGGGNGGGAGGAGGCAGCCGGGGAGGGCATGGGGGGCTGTAGATGGGGGAAGCCCCGTGGCACCCACCGGGGTGGGAGTAGAACCCTCCCCCGGCGTCAGCAGCCTTAGTGCCGCAGAGCGAATGGAGTGTCACTGCAGCCGCCAGGGACAACTTCTCGGGGCCCCTGTTCTGCTGCTCCCGCTCTGGAAGGACAGAGGGGCAGCCCCCACCACCCTCCCACAGGGCCTGGGGTGTCTGGGGCAGGGATGGGGTGTAGAGCCGACTGGGGCCCAGGGCCCACCTGCACACTCTCTGGTTTTGGCCTTGGGGTGGTGCGCTGCCTGGGGCTGTTCGCCGGTCGGGTCAGGCTGCAATGCTCATGGCCACAGGTCAGGTGTCTGTGGGTGTGACAACTGGGCCAGGAGGCTGTCCCTCTACAGAAGCCGGGCGTGACGCGGAGATTCCGAACTTAGAGTGAGGTGTCAGGGAAAAGCGGGAGCGCAGAGGGCAGCCCTGGGGCCCTGACATCGGTCAGGCCGTGCCACTGTTATGACCTGCACCCCTCAAACCCTCGGAGGGACTCTGCTTGGTGGAGTCGGCGGGCGGCTGAGGCCCTTGGATGGCTTCAGGACAGGGCAGTGGAGAGCAGGGGCGACGTGGCTAGTGTGAGTGGCGTGGTCAGCCTGGCCATGGCCTCCGGGGGGGGCCAAGGGGCCGGAGCCTGAGTTCCGTCACCAACGGCCAGTGACTTAACCAGTCATGCTTCTGTGGCGAAACCACCGCAGAAACCCCAAGTAGTGGTCTCTGAGGGGTTCCCAGCGGGTGCACTCACGGAGGTGCTGGGAGGGTGGCCCGACCAAGGGGCAGGGAGGCTTCTGCCCACCCACAGCTCACCCTAGGCATCTGTTCCGTCTGCTGTTCCTGAGTCACACCCTTCACGACAAACGAAATGGGGAATCTGGCGCCTTCCTGGGTTCCGTGAGCCATGGCAGCCAGTCCTTGTGTCCCCTCAGAAGTCCAGAGGCCTGGGCGCGGGCTGGCGTCTGCGGGGGGCCAGCCTGGGGCACTGAGGCCCGTGCCTGTGGGCTCAGATGGCAGCTCCTGGTAGATGGGGCAGAGCTGGGCTGCTGCAGTCCCCCCTGGCCCCCAGGAACTGAAGAAGCAGTTGAACTGGAGACCCCCCCCACCCCGAGTTAATGCCAGAAGGGTTTCTAGTAAAAATTGCTTGGAGTTTCCCCAAAAGGTGGACAGAGACCCGCACGGGAGCCTTTGGCCAAGGCCACGGGCCTCACGCGCCTGCTGGGCAGTCCTGGGTGGTCAGCACTGAGCACCCTGGGAGACATTCAGGTGCTGGAGACTTAGTTCAGGAAAATGAGCCTAAGATCTCTCAACACTTTTCCTTATTAAAATTGTGACTTTTTATAAAAAAAAAACGAAGGATTCTCAATCCTGAAACAAATCTCAGACTGTCTGTAGTTCGCTTACCAGGGAAAACCCTCAACATGCTTGTCTCTAATCTGCGAACTTGCTCCGGGGCGGCTGCTCCTGGAACGGGCTCTGGCTTCTCAGGAGACCCCGCCCTGATGGCTTTGCTTCCTGGGGAACGAGACATCCCGCACACGTGTCCTCTGTGGCCCCGTGTGTGCCGGTCGCTCAGAGCCGAGCCCCGCGGAGGCTGGTGTGAGTGGCCCCCTTGAGGCTCAGCCTTTTAGATTCTTGCCCTCCCCTTCCGTCCACGGGCATTCCCCGCTCTGCTCACTAGCGCCCATAGTGTTTTACATGAATGTGTGTTGCAGTGATCATGTTTAGGGTACACTGGGTTAGGGTCTGTCAGTTTCTCTCTGTTTCGTTCTGCCTTTTTGAGGGGCTGCTGGGAGACACAGGCGCCCATGGGTGATGGTATTCTGTTGATTGTGTTGTGCACTGCTTCAGGCCCGAGGTCCCGCGTGGGGGTGCGTGACCAGCCCTGGGAGTGCTTTCACTCGAGGGGCCTAACTGGGGAGCCCCCCTTCCCGGACGCCGTGCGTGGGGCCGCAGGAAACTGGGCCAGCAGGGCTCGGTCCGGGCCTTTCTCCTCTAGGCCCCTCCTGGTGGCTTTGGGTTGTTTGCGCAGAGGCAGAGAAGCCGGGACGACTTTGGTCTGATTAGCAAATGAGGGTCAGGACCTGCTGATGATAATGACACAGACACGCACTCAGAACGACTCAAGCGAGGGTAGACCCTCTGGCTCTCCTGACTAGACAGCCCGGCCGTCACGGCTTCAGGCCAGTGGGATCCAGAAACCCGCACAGCTGTGTCTCCCCCCACGGTACCCGGCCCGGTTGCAGGGTGCGCTTCCCAACGGCTTGGGTGGCTGGCCTGAACCAGGCTCACTGGGAGCCATGTAGGGGCCTGTCCTGCTGGGGAGGCCCAGTGCAGGGAGGGGGGGAGGCCAGTGCTGGGAGCAGCAGGTAGCAGGGTAGGGGCAGGCATTAAGGGGAGGCCAGTGCAGGGAGGGGGGTGGAGCATGGAGACTCAGTGCAAGGAGCAGGGTGGGGGCAGAATAGGGCAGAGAGGCCAGTGCAAGGAGCAGGGTGGGGCAGGGAACCCAGTGCAGGGAGCAGGGTGCGGGTGGGGTGGTGCCTGTCAAGGGCCAGGACCGCGGCTGTGTCAGCGTCCCTCTGCGTGAGCTCGGAAGTGGGCAGGAGTTTGGAAGATGCTGGAACCGTTCCTTTAAGGGGTGGGGGAGCTGACCTCCCTCTGCGGCTGCGGGGGGAGGGGGGGAACAGAGGCCCAAGCAGCGCCTGTGTCTTGGTTCCTCATCGACAGCAGGACCAGGAAGCGGCGGCCTCACTGCCGAGGGGGTTGGGGTT
>NW_027528369.1:10693857-10699535 GCF_008692635.1 Crocuta crocuta | reverse complement strand
GGGAGTGGGAATTCAGGCTGCACAGAAGCCGCCCCCACGTGACCCCTGGGCCCCTGTGGCTGTGCCCCCCCGACCGCCCCCCCCAAGCCCCAGAGCCCATGAGCAGACTGCGTGTGTCCTTCGACAGGTGTTGACGTGGCTAAGCACTGGGCCGAGTGTCTGTGCCGAGTCCTCACGGCCAGCCGCGGGCGGTGCTCCGGGGCTTCGACGTTCCTTCCGAAGAGAGGAAAGGCCGGGTGCGGGAAGGGAATCGAGGCCCGAGTCCCCGAGCCACAGGCCGCTGTGCCCTTTCTCTCTGCTCTGCGGCCGCCAGGCCCTGAGGTTGCTCTCTGCCCCCTCCCGCCCCCGGCTCGGGCACCTGGGCCCTGCCCCGGAGCACGCAGCTTTGTGCGGGGCCTTGGCCGGCTCGTGTCGCTGAGGGGCGCCCTTTGCCTGCCCACGAGCTCCGCTTCCGCTCTTCCTGCGGCCGCACCTCCGGGAGCCGATCTAGTCCAGCTCCCGTGGTCCCCAGGGACTTCTGAGTCAGCCGCCCGCAGAGGCACCGGGCCGGAGGGACTCCCTGCCGGCTGACTCCCCAGGACCCTGACGGCTGCGTGGGGACCTCGTCCATGCCACAGACCCCCGCTTCACCCCTCCCCGGCTGAGTGGTGTCTCAGTTCCTGTGTGTGCGCCCGCGCGCGTGTGCACTAGCCCCTGGGGCGGAACCCCGCACCGCAAACCGAAGACTTTCCAGGGTGCCCGGGGCTCAGTTGGTTTAGCGCCAGACTTGGGATCTCCATTAGGCGTGAATTTGCGTTTGGAGAGATCGAGCTCCATGAGAACATCGCAGAACCTACTTGGGATTCTGTTTCCCTCTCTGTTCCTCCCCTGGTAGTGTGTGTGCTCACGCGTCTCTCTCTTTTTCTTTCTCTCTCTCTCTCTCTCAGAATAAAGAAAGAAAAATAGTTCTCTTTTCTGTCCCAGTTCTGGAGGCCAGAGGGAAATCGGGGTGGCGGCAGGACTGGTTCCCCGGGCTCTGGGGCGCTTGTGGCCGTGTCCCCCAGCCTCCATGCTCACCCCGTGTCTGCGCCTCCTGCTCGGACAGGGCTCGTTGAGATTGGGGCCCGTTTCAGTCCAGCGAGTCTGCCGTTAGCCGATCACACCCGTGTTCCCACGTAAGAGAGCGCCCGGGGTCTGAGCGGACCTGGTGTTCAGCCCAGTACCGCGCAGACAGGCCACGTTCTGTATGTGCACCGAGCTGTTGACGGACGAGTGGGCTGTTGTGAGTTGTGTCGCCATGGACGACGTTCACATCATTCGTGTAGCCGCTTGTGGTGCCGCCTTGGTGTTACCCTGGGTGGCCCTGGGGGCGCAGTGTGAGCTCTGGGGGAGGGGGCGGGCGTGGGGCGGTGCTGTGGTGAGGTTGGGGGCGGGGCTCATCGTGCTTTGACAGCAGTCTCAGGAGCTCTTTCTTCCTGTACGGACATGTGTGTGTGAGCGGCCGGTCAGCGGGCAGAAGGTGCTGGGGTGCTCTGGGCTCCTGGGCGGCCCCGGCTTTTCTGTCCCATCTACCCCGAGACAGAAGGAGGCTCACTCCACCTCCCCACGCTCTCCTGCAGATGGGGTGGGGTGACCTGGGGGTATATGGAGAACCTTCCAGAGAGACCCCAAATTTGGACCGGATGGCTGCAGAAGGGATGCTTTTCCCAAACTTCTATTCAGCCAACCCCCTGTGCTCGCCGTGTAAGTTGGGGCTGACCTGCAGGCCCGGGAAGGGGGACAGGCACCCAGGGAGCCTGGCAAGCGGGTGTGGCCTTTCCCCCTGGGGCCCCAGCCCCGTGCTGTCACAGGCCGCCCGGGCCGTGGGCCCCATAAGGGTTGGGAGGTGCAGGTGGCTGTGGTGGCCTCTTCTGAGGACAGCTGTTCGCGCTGCAGAGATGGCTTATGAGCCGGACCCCGGAGGGGAGGGGAGGGGAGGCCGGCAGGGCAGGTGCTCCCTCTCGAGGGGCCGGCCGTGGGGCATGCGGGTGACAGCGGGCTCACCACGGTTCTCTCCCCACGTAGCGAGGGCAGCTCTGCTCACTGGACGCCTGCCCATCCGCAACGGCTTCTACACCACCAACGGGCGTGCCAGAAACGGTAGGCAGGGGCCCCGGAGGGAGGGGCGGGTGGTGGTCACCGAGGTCACCAGTGGCCTTACGTCTGCGGATTGGCGCTCGTTGCCTGGGCTCACGGGCGCTGTCTGGGTTGTGGCCTGTTATTTAAAACAGACTGGGGCGCTTCCAGTCACAACAGTGAGTTCATGGGGCACCTGGAGCATCAGTTAAGTGTCCGACTTTAGCTCAGGTCATGATCTCACGGTTCGAGGGTTTGAGCCCCGCGTCGGGCTCTGTGCTGACAGCTCAGAGCCTGGAGCTGCTTCGGATTCTTTGTCTCCCTCTCTCTCTGCCCCTCCCCCGCTCATATTCTGTCTCTTCCTCTCAAAAATAAATAAACGTTAACAAGTTTCTTTCAGCTGCATTTTCTTAAGTTTATTTATCGGTGTTCAGAGACAGAGACGGGGTGGGGGTGGGGGTGCACGCACACACATGCAAGCAGGGGAGGGGCAGAGAGAAGGAAGGAGAGAATCCTAAGCAGGCTCCACTCCGTCAGCAGAGAACCCAGCGCAGGGCTCGAATCCACAGACCACGAGATCGTGACCTGAGTCGAAACCTAGTGGGACACTTAACCGACTTGAGCCCCCCGCTGCCCCAAAACCGTGCCTTTGAAGAGGAAGGGGGGTTAGCGTGTGGTCTCGTTTCCCGTGCCGTCCTGTCCCCGGGCAGCTGGGACGGTCGTGCTGGGGGGTCTCGGGGTCCCTGGAAGGACGGGCGCAGAGAGCACGGGGCGCTCACCCGCGGTGCCCTGCAGCCTACACGCCGCAGGAGGTGGCGGGCGGCATCCCGGACGGGGAGCTCCTCCTGCCCGAGCTGCTGAAGGGCGCCGGCTACGCCAGCAAGATCGTGGGCAAGTGGTGAGTCCCGACCGCCTCCGGAGGCCGCTCCCCGCGGGGGGTGCTGGCGGGACACTGCCGGGAGGCGGGGCCGCGGGTGGAGCCGGAGTCCGCGTCCTGCGGAGGCCTGGGTGGCGGCACTGGTGGGACCACCCGGCGCCAGCCTGCGCCGCTGGCATCGAGCCCGCTGCCCTCCCGGCCGCACGCCTGCTCCCACTCTTCTCCCCGCGCTGCCTGTCACCGTGGTGCATCCGGCACGGAGGTCACCTCGTCAGCAAGCACACAGGCTCTGTGTGCGGGCCACGTGAAGCGGCAGCTGGGAGGTGACGGACGGTCCCTCAGCCTGGGACCATCACGACCCGGTGACGGGACCACGAGCTCACGTCGTGCGCGGTGTGTGTGTCCTGAGCAGCTTAGTGGCTTCTCTGTGGCCGCCCGGGGCCCCCGGTGTGCAGCCCCGGAGGGCAGGTGCGAGGAGCAGGTGTTCTGCCTTCCTCTGCCGGGTTTGGGGTTCTGGGGGAAGAGCACGCCCGCTTCCCGCAGGCGTGCCAGCCCTCGGGGCCTCTCCTTGGCCGTGCCGTGGCCTCCGGCACTTGCTGGCACTGCTCTGTCCAGGATGCGCCTCGTCTGTGCCAACTTGGGGTGCCATGTGCACATCACGGTGGTCACACCAGCGGGCGCCGCCCTGCCAGGCAGACCGGGCAGAGCTGCCGGGGCCCTCGGCGCCTGCGCAGCCCCGGTGGTGCGGGGACACTGGCAGAGGGCGGGCGCCAGGCCTGCAGGATGGAGTCTGGGTGTTGCCGACCGGAGGGAAGGCTCTGGGGCCCCACCTGGCAGCTCTGCGCCGCGTCCAGCAGGCGTCCTGGGCGGGGACCCCGTCACAGGGCTGCCGTGGGTACTGGCCGTCGTAGCCGGGCTTCCCTGACCTTCCTCCCGGCGTGACTCATCTGCATTTCCTCGGCCTGGCCAAGTTCAGGGGTGGGTGCGGCCAGGACTCGAGTGAGAAGCTGCCCAGGCTGCCCTGGTCCCCTGGGGCCGTGAGCTGCTGTCGCTGGAGGGGGAGCGTGGTCGATGGACGGCTTACGGTCAGCAGGGCGCTGGCTGGGTGTGGCTGTACGCAGAGGCCTCGTGAGGCGGTGGAGGGGGCAGGCGGGAGCGCTGCGAGCAGCCGGGGAGCTGGGGTGGGTGTTACATGGGGGGGCGCTGTGGCAGCCCGCCCTGGGAGGATGGGGTGCCTGGCAGAGAGGCCTGAGGTCGGTGCCAGCCGTGTGGCAGTCGGAGGCAGAGTTTTAGAACCAGCTGGGGGAGCCGGGGCGCCGAGGCACCTGCCGGCGTCCCCCTGGACTCCGTTGCTGGGCACCTCGCCTCTGGCCCTGCGTGGCCACCCGCCCCCACCGCAACCCCTCCGCCAGGTGACAGGCCGTGTAGTGAGTCCACAGTGCCCTGGAAGTCGTGTGAGCCACTGGAGCAGGGGGTGGGCTCCCAGGGGCCCCAGGGACACGGCATTCCAGCTCGTGTGGCCATGAGAGCCTGTGTGCGCCCCTCCCGCCGTCAGGCTGCCCAGCTCCCCGAGAGCACGTGGCCAGAGTGGACCATTTCCACGTAGCCGTGCTCGGGCGCCGGGGCTCCTCCGGTCGGCACCTCCTGTTGGTGGGGGAGCCTGGCACTAGGCGCCCCGAGAGCGAGGGCTGTCGGGCGAGAGCGGGGGCAGGTCCGGCAGGGGCTCTGTCCGCCTTCCCCTGATGCCTGCAGTGCAGAGCGTGGTCTGCCGAGCAGCCTGGCCGTGTCACCCCGCGGGCACACCCACCCCACTCGGGGCCAGGGCGCTGGGTCAGTGAGCAGCCCCGTGGCTCCTGACTCTGTGCCAGTGTGTGGTAAGGTCAGGCCCAGGCGGGCAGCCCACCCGGGGCCCGCCGGACAATCACACCCCCAACTGGGAGAAGAGGCTCTCGGTGACCANGCGCTGGGTCAGTGAGCAGCCCCGTGGCTCCTGACTCTGTGCCAGTGTGTGGTAAGGTCAGGCCCAGGCGGCCAGCCCACCCGGGGCCCGCCGGGCCATCTTTGGGGGTGTGATTGTCCCCCAACTGGGAGAAGAGGCTCTCGGTGACCGTATCCTGAGAGGGTGGCAGTCCCCTCAACGGGACACTGCCTTCCTCCCAAACTAGGGAGGCTGAACCCAGACCTGTCCTGATGGGTAGGAAAAGGCTGGAGGCAGCCCCGGAGTGTGGAGGCGGGGCTGCCGGTGGGTTCTGGGCGGTTCTGGGTGGGTGTGAGGTATCTCAGCCTGTATCTCCCCAGAGCCCTTCCTGGCATCCTGGACGGACACCTGAGCGCCCTGCTGCCGCCTAGTTGGAGGGGGCGGGGGGCGGGGGATGTTCCTGGTGTCCTCCTGGAAGAAGAGGCCTGGTGTGTGTGGGGCTTAGCACACGTCGGGCATGGGAGCCACACTCGTTTCCTGAATGTTTCGTGAAGGCGAGGAGCTGTCTGTGCCCGGAACTTTGGGGTGCCGCTGAGCAGGGTCCCTGAAGCTTCCCGGGTCCTGTTTCCAGGCATCTGGGCCACAGGCCTCAGTTCCACCCCCTGAAGCACGGATTCGACGAGTGGTTTGGATCCCCCAACTGCCACTTTGGACCTTATGACAACAGGGCCAGGCCCAACATCCCCGTGTACAGGGACTGGGAGATGGTCGGCAGGTAACGGGTCCCCA
>NW_027528369.1:10683884-10693845 GCF_008692635.1 Crocuta crocuta | reverse complement strand
CGCTGCCCTCAGGGCAGGACCGAGGTTCTGGAACCGCCCGCTCGCCAGCGCCCCGGGCTCTGCCTTGTCAGCTGGTGGCAGTGCCCAGGGCGTGAGGACTCAGGGCTGAGGGTTGGTGCCCCAGCCACACCCGCAGGGGTTGAACCTGGAAAAGGTTAGAAATTGGTGACGGCCAGAGCGTCCCCTGAGCCGCGTCGGGGTCTGAGGCTTGCTTCCCCAGCCTGGTGGCCCGGCCTTTGCCCGCCCCGAATTGGCCGGCAGTTGCGTGCACGAAGCGATGGGGCTCGGCCTTCTGTGTGAGCCTGCGGGGGGCGCTCTGCCCCGGGCACCCCTGGTCTGGCCTGTCAGGCCCTGGTCTGTCTCGAGTTTCACGTGGCTTCGTTTCCTTTTCCATTTTCCTTCCTTTTGTATTTTGTCGTATTTTAGGTAGAAACTCTCGTTGCGTGTCATGGACCAGGAAGCTGGGTCACGTCCTTGCTTTTTCACGAACCGCTTGCTGAGACGGTTCGCTCGGCTCAGAGCGCACNCATGCTTTGCCAAGCCCGCTTCCCTGCGGCGCATCTTTGTTTCGAACGAGACAGCACCGCTGTGAAGGCCTGGAGGAGGCGGCTTCCCGGCCTCAGGCCTGGCTCTCGTCTGTGTCTGTGTCGTTTTTCAGATACTATGAGGAATTTCCAATTAATCTGAAGACTGGAGAGGCCAACCTCACCCAGCTGTACCTGCAGGTAATGGGCGCCCGGGGCGGGCAGGCCCTGGGGGCGGGGCAGTCTGGCCTCCCGGGCAGAGGCAGGCGGTGTCTTCTCCTCAGGAAGCCCTGGATTTCATTAAGAGGCAGCAGGCAGCTCAGCGCCCCTTCTTCCTCTACTGGGCCATCGACGCCACTCACGCACCTGTTTATGCTTCTAAGCCTTTCTTGGGCACCAGCCAGCGAGGGCGGTGAGTCCTTGGTCAGAGAGACATCGACCCCTCCCAGCTGGAGGGTTCGTCAATACTTGGTTACCTCCAGGGACGGGACACCCAGTGCTGTTGCATCTTTAATCATCATTCCTAGAGACTGAAGCGCCGGGCTTCTCTGACGCCGTCAGCCCGGGGTTCCTGGAGGGAGGGTTGCAGTGGTGTAGGGCCCCTCTGCGACCCGGGATGTGCCTCCCCCTCTTCTCGGAGTTCAGCCAGCCTGTTGTGTTGTCCATCCTGGAAGTCAGGACGCCGCTGCTCACTGATGCCCTCCTTCCCCGCAGGTACGGGGACGCTGTCCGGGAGATCGACGACGGCGTTGGGAAGATCCTCAGGCTCCTCCAGGACCTGAGGATCGCAGAGAACACGTTCGTCTTCTTCACGTCGGACAACGGCGCTGCCCTCATCTCCGCCCCGAAACAAGGCCAGTGTCCTCACACCTGCCCCGCGTGGGTGAGGCTGTGCTCGGGGCCCTGGTGCATCTGAGACTCCATCAGGGACCCCTCCTGGGGCCCTCGTCCAGTGGGAACAGACGGGAGCGGGCCTGGGAGCCACACGGGGCCAGGAGGGGTGGGGGGGCAGTCAGCCTGGGCCTGGTCACACAGGAGACTGGCATGGGGCACCCTCCATGTCTCACGGGGCCCCTCCTCCCCTGAAAGGCTGGGGCACCTGCAGGCCTCAGGGACGGCCCCTGCCCCCGAGCACTGGCTTGGCACCTCAGGGCTGGGCCTGGGGCTGCTCAGCAAGCTCGCAGGCTGTTCTACCTCATAGAGCAAGGACGTCCCGCCTGGCGTCCTGTAGGGTCTCACCCCACCCCCGTGGTGCCACATCTCTTCGTCTCACTTTCCTGTAAAGTGCCGGGGCCACAGCAGTGCCCTGAGTCACTCAGAAGGCTCCGCAGGGACGCCCGGGGGGAAGGGCCGGGCCAGAGGTGCCGGGGACCCCACAGAGGTGTCCGCGGGGCGGGCAGGCCCAGGCTGGGAAGGAGCAGCACCTCAGGGGCTGGTCAGGGGCCCCAGGCGGGCCGTGCGCTGCCCCCCTCCTCCCCTGGTCCCAGAGGTGAGGGCAGCTGCCAGTGCCACTGCTGTGCCCCCGGCCGGTGCCCCGGAGAGCCCGTGGCCCTCGCTGGGACCGCCAGCGTCCCGGGCCGGGCGGGGCTTCTGCGCCCGCCTCTGTGCCTGAGTTAAGAGCGTTGGCGTGCACCCAGTCCACACGCGGGTTTGTGAGGGTGCAAATCCGTGCACTCGCCGCACGGATCGAGCGGGAGGACTAGACAGGCGGGGCCCCAGGCCGGCACCGCTGAGCCCCGTGAGCCCCCCCAGCGCAGCCGCAGCCTGTCTTCCTCACGGTTCAGGGATGCACACGCGTGTGTGCTCGGCATCCGCGNGTCCCTCCCTGGGGCAGCCACAGCCGTTACTGCTCCCTTTTACTTACCCCGTCTATCAGGGGCGACCAGGGTTGAGGGGCCCCAGGCGGCTCGTGCTGGCAGCAGGTCACCCTTTGTCCTGCTTGGGGACCTTCCCTGGTGTCCCGGCCATCTGTCCGCTGACGCTCCCCGCAGGCACGGTTCAGGGACCACCTGCTCAGAGGGGGCTTCTCAGACCAACATCCCGTGGGACCTGGGGGTGATGCATCCTAACTAGACCCCAACCCCACACGCAGGGCGCGAGGAAGCCCCGCCCCCAGCAGGTGACCTGCTCTCACGGGACACGTTTTCTGTCTCTTGCTTATGGCAGCGGTCACATTGCTGAGTGGCCACTCAACACTGAGACGCCATGTTCCGTGTTGAGGCATTCTGACCTTGAACTTGAGGCCTGAAGTCTGTCGCTGGTCTGCGTGCAGGTGCCTAGCTGTTCCAGCAGCACCGCCCCTGAGGGGCCAGGAGGATGGGGGTGGGCCGTGGCGGACGGACGCCACCCGAAGGCCGCATCTAGCAGGCTGTGTGCCGCCCTGGGGACTCAGGTGGACGTCTGATGGGCGGCAACCCTGTCTCCCCAGGTGGCAGCAATGGTCCTTTCCTGTGTGGGAAGCAGACCACGTTTGAAGGTGGGATGAGGGAGCCTGCGATCGCCTGGTGGCCCGGGCGGGTCCCTGCTGGCCAGNGGCAGCGAACGTGGCAGGCCTGAGTTAAGCTGAGTGAAGCAGGTTCTTTCTTGCAGGGCTTATCAGAGCCTTAGTGTGCCAACGGGTGTTGCAACCAGCTGGAAGGCATAGAGCGTGCCCAGTTTCTAAAACACTTGTTCGGCCACAGAAGCTTTTTCCCAGAGCATATCTCCCAGGCCACGGGTGCCACAGCCGCTCCTCCGTGTCTGCAGCGTGCAAGTGCGGACCACAGCCTGGGTGGCCGGGCCCAAGTGCACCCTGCTGTCCCCGCCGGGCAGCCTCTTCTCCTCAGAGCACCTTGCTCTGTTCCTCCATCTGAGAGCCCACATGCACGGTCGTCTCACGTCAGACGCGTGGCACACGTGGGTGTGGAGGCCGGTGCGTGAAAACGCGTGCGTCACCTTGTCTCACCTGGTCGTCGTCTTCTGCTGAGCCCGGCGCTCGTGTCCGTTCTGCCCTCGGAGCAGCCCCAGGAGGCCTCTGACACCTGCGGCTTCTGTAACCGCTGCCACGTTTAGTGGCTTATGCAACGGCCTCGTGGGCCAGCGTCAGTCAGTGCCACCCGGCTGTGTCCTTCTGGAGGCTCCCAGGGGGATCCGCTGCATCATCTTTCCAGCTTCTAGAGGCATCCGCAGCCCCTCCCCCCATCACCCAAGCCAGCGACGGCCAGGCGAGTGTCACCTCGTCACTCGGACTCTGGTCCGCTGTTCGGACCCTGTGGTGACCCGGCCTTCCCCGGGGATCCGAGGTCAGCGCCTGCTCTCCGGTCAGCTGCTTGGAGCCTCGAGTCCCCTTCGCCACATAAACGTGGTCACAGGATCCGGGGGTTGGGGTGCGGACGTCGCGGGAGGGGGCGGGTGTCGTTCTGCGTACTCCCATCCCTGCCACCACCCTCGTCAGCATCGTCGTCGTCGTCGTCACTCCCGTCTCACACGGCAGCACACTGGCCAGGGAGAGGAAGTCACTTGTCAGGACCTCCCAGCGGGGAGGTGGCAGAGNGCTCCTTGCTAGGACAGTCTCCATGGGGACCCCTCTCCCACGAGCAGGCTCCAGCCTTTGGGGTCATCCTCCAGCCTCATCTGCCCTCCCCCCGCCCCCGCGCCCCGGGGGAGGGAACTCAGGGAACAGAGCCGCGCGGCCGGCCTCCACCGTCCGCGGCGCACGCGGAAATTGAAGCCGGTTGTAAGGGCTGCGCGTCCTGGTGACCGTGGGGGCTGCATGGAAACACCGTGTCGCTTGCCCCCCCGTTGTGGATGCTCAGCCCCCTCTCACGTCTGGTCACGTGACTACGAATTATGGCCTTTTCTTCAATTAAGTCTCAGACGTGCCGGTGGCGGCGTCCGTGACTTCCTGCCCCGCGCCCACAGCAGGCCGGCTGCGTTTTCTTACAGGCGTTCCGTGCACGTTAAGACTTCGGGGTTTTCAGAAAGAGCTTTGCGTGCTCCCATGGGGCCTTTTGGGACATCAGACCCCTGTCCTTCGCCACCATCGCCCCACAGCACCGTCCCCCGTTTTGCCCGGACGGTTCAAGCATGTGCGTTTCTTTCTTTTGTGTGTCCTGAGAGAGGTGGCGAAGGAGAAGCGGGGGGAGCGAGCTGTCTCCTCCCTTCTGCAGACCCGCGCGGGTTTGCACCAAACACTGACCCTCCTGCCCCCACCCCTGCCCTGGGCGGCAGCGCCCGTGACTCGAGCAGCCATGGCCTGTGTGCTCAGTCTCCACACGGACTTGCCCGTGTGAGGGAGCGTCCCGTGACAGCCGCGCTGAGGTGACAGTCTCCCAGGATGGTCCCAGCCGGCAGCGCGCACAGAGCTGCCAGCACATGCTCCATGTCCCCCGACGGGCCCGGCCGTCACCCCCAGATCCAGGCCTGAGGAGAGTGGGGGCTGCCACTGCCCAGTGTATGGGAAGACCTGGGGGGCCCCCAGAAGAGGCAGAGCCGCTCCGTCTCTGAGGACGCGCCCCTCCCTAGGCCCGTCCTGCCACTGGTGTGGGGCCAGGCCGTCCAGTCGGGACCAGCGTAGTCTCTGCGAGAACGTTGCCTGTCCCGTCCACCCGCCCTCACCACCCCCGCAGGCGCCCTCCTCCCTGCTGCTCTGGGCCTTGGGGTCCCTTTCCCACCTGTGCTGGGACCTGATCTGGGAAGTTCACAGCGGCTCGGGGTTAAAATAACGGTGAGGGCCTCGGAGCAGGCAGACATCGCCCGCTGGGCCCCGCGGGNGGGCCCCCCCCCCCCCCCCCCCCCTGTGGTGTCCCCAGTCAGCCCTAACCCCCCGAGGCCGCTCTCCCGACGAGGGGGCTCGTCCCTCCTTTGCAGGGTCCTGAGGCAGGAGCCCGCCTGACCCTCGAGGACATCAGGGGTCCCGGAAGGGGCTGGAAAGGCGGGGCCGGTGGCAGGCACTGTAGGGGTGCGACCGCGTGCCCCTCACTGAGCCCTGGCTGCCGTCTGGTCGGGTGGCGCGTCCTGAGTGCACCCCCACCGCGTCCCTTTCAGGTGAGCCACCAGCTGGGCAGCATCATGGACCTCTTCACCACCAGCCTGTCCCTCGCGGGCCTGGCGCCGCCCGGCGACAGGACGATCGACGGCCTGGACCTCCTCCCCGCCATGCTGCAGGGCCGGCTGGCGGACAGGTGCGCTCCAGCCGGGCGCTGGCCCCCAGCTCCCAGCTCCGGGCCGCGGAGCCACACCTGGCTCCCACAACAGGGGCCGTGCCTGGCTGGCTCTCGGCGGAGGGAGGACCGGGCGCCCCGGGAATTCTGGCCCGAGACGCGCCCTGTGCGGGACCCTGGTCCCCCCGAGACTGCTCCTAGCACCCGGGTCCGGCCACTTCAGCCTGGCTCTGGGGGTGCAGGGGCCGCGCCTGCCCGTGACGCCTGGCCCTTGTGCTGTGGCCGTGGGAGGGAGGAGAGACGGTCCCGCCCACGTCTCCGGGCTCCCAGACCCCTGGGCCCTTCCCGTCCCATGCTCCACCCCTGCCGCTCCCTCGTGTCCGGGCTCAGCTTCTCGGCAGCGTGACCCCAGCCCGGGGGCTCCTGTCTGCTGGGGAGGTGGCCCAGGCGCCCTGGTCCCAGCGGGCTGTCTGCCCCGAGATGAGGGCCGGAGGGAGCCTCACTCCCAGGGCCTGGGACCGAGTGGGCAACCACAGGGCTCACCCCCAGCAGCCTCGTGGACCTGGTCACCCTCGTGCCCGGTGTCCGCTCGGCACACCTGAGACTTTCCCGTGTCACCTGACCCCCTCCCCTCCCCCCACAGGCCAATCTTCTATTACCGCGGTGACACGCTGATGGCGGTCACCCTCGGCCAGTACAAGGCCCACTTCTGGACCTGGACCAATTCCTGGGAGGAGTTCAGACAGGTAAGGGGGCTCGGGGCGGCCATGGGCTCTGCTCCCCACACCACCTCGTCCTGAGGACACCCCAGGACCAAGCAGGCCGGCTGGCGGCCAGTCCCGGGGGCCTCTGCTGAGGGCTGGCAGCCTCGCTCGTGGACCCGCCGTCAGGGGGGGCTGGCAGTGACACGGCACGGCTGCGAGGACAGGTCCTTAGGGGCTGGACTCCCCTCCTAGGCCGTCCCCCCTGCTCTGAGGCCACCCGCAGCCTGGGGACAGGAGTCCTCAGAACAGGCTAAGCCCCGGGTCAGGGGTCTCAGGGCCCCAGGTGAACTGGTTTGCCTTCCCCCAGCGCCCCCTGCCTTGTCCCCCTCCCCCCACCTGCCTGGCCAGGTGCTGGGTGGTCCCGCCGTGTGGGGCATCTGCCGGAGCCGCGTGCCCTCGGCTGCCTGCTTCTGCCCCTCCTGGGCCTCGGCCCCACCCCTTCCAGGCACTCAGGGTGATGCCCCCACCCACCCCTGTGAGCGCCTGGATCTCGGGCACAGGAGAAGCTTTCCTTTCGGAAGGGAAAGCAGCAGGAGTCCGTGACACGCCCCAACACGAGGGTGCTGGGTTCGAGTCCGGGCACCGCTGCGGATGTAGCTGCTCCGGGCCCGGCTCCTGAGGCGGATGGGCATGGGTGTGCGGCCACCACTGCCCGCACAGCCCGAGCCCAGAGCCCAGGACCGTGTGCCACCAGTCCCTCCTCTGCCAGGCACACAGGGTGGGGGAACGCTTTGCCAGTCAGGGTAGGATCCACACTGGGATACTTTGTGTGCTTTTTAAGTGATAGCACTTTTTTTTAAGATTTTATTTTTTTTTTTATTTTTTTTAATGTTTAATATGTTTCTGAAAGAGAGAGACAGCATGAGCAGGGGAGGGTCGAGAGGGAGACACAGAATCTGAAGCAGGCTCCAGGCTCCAAGCTGTCAGCACAGAGCCCGACACGGGGCTCGAACCCACGAACCATGAGATCATGACCTGAGCCGAAGTCAGACGCTTAACTGACTGAACCACCCAGGCGCCCCAAGATTTTATTTTTTAATTAATGTCTGTACCCAACATGGGGCTCAAGGTCACAACCCGTTTCAACAGTCTTGTGTTCTATCAACTGAGCCAGGCAGGAGCCCTTAAAGAGATCCCCCCTCCCCCAGAAAAGGATTCCAGAGGGTTACGAACATTGGCCTGACTGCTCCACAGTCTGAGGCCCAGGGGCAGAGCGCCCGTCCCTTTGGTACGCCCTCCCGGAGCGTCCTGGGGTGCAGTACACAGGTGGCACACAGACAGCCTGCCTTGCGGAGCGCACGGCCACTGCCTTCCGGGCTCTGGGCGCACACGCACACACGGCCTCTGCCGCGCCCGGCCTCTCATTGCAGGGCGTCGATTTCTGCCCCGGACAGAACGTGTCGGGGGTCACCACCCACACGCAGGAGGAGCACACGCAGCTGCCCCTGATCTTCCACCTGGGACGGGACCCCGGGGAGAGGTTCCCCCTCAGGTGAGCCGGGCGCCCGGGGCCTCTGGGCTGCTGGGAAGACGGGCTGGGCCAGGAAACACAGGCGCTCACAACCGGGCTGGGCGTCATGAGCTCTTGGTCCCAGAGGCATAAAAGCACAGGGCAAGGCTGGGGGGGCGAGGTGGCAGTTGCCGCCCTGGCCAGCCCTCCCCGTGCTCCCATCCCCCCGCTGTCCCTGTGGCCCCGTCATGTGACCCCCGGTCCCAGCTGCCTCTGAGATGGTGGCCGTGGGGGTTGAGGCCTGGGCGTGGGGCCTGGGGAGATCCGCCCGGGGCCCCATCACCCTCTGGGCCGGGACTCACCTCCTCCCGCTGAGGCTCCAGGTGAGAAGCTTCTCGGGACCTTGGTCCGGCTCAGAGGCCAGGACCATGGGAAGGACAGACATGCCGTGGGCGAGGCCGCGTGCCCCACGTCTACCCCCAGCGGAACCTTCGGTGTGGTCTTGTTGGCAGCAGGGGCTTTGTGGAGGTGATCGTGGTGAGGGTCGAGATGAGGTCGTCCTGGATTAGCGTGGCCCTAAATCAGTGACAGTATCCCTGGGAGACAGAACAGGGGACACGGACACGGGAGAGGCCATGTGAAGATGGAGGCAGAGGTGCGGGGACACGATCACGGCCCCGGGACACCTGGAGCCCCAGGAGCTGGGCGCGGCAGGAAGGAGCCGCCAAGGGGGCACGTCCCCACCCGGATCTGTCTCCAGCCTCCAGAACTGGGAGGGAAGAGATCTCTGTTGTGGAAGCCCCCATCCGCAGCTGCCTGTTACCATAGCTCTGGGACACTCCCTGCTGGGAGCTGGGAGCCCCTCACGGTTATCACAAGCCACCGAGGTCTGGAGCCCAGGGCGAGGGGCGAGGGAGGCTGGGGGGAAGCAGTCTGAGCCTCCTCCTGACCCCGAAAGTAACTTCAGAGCCAAGACGCAGGGGAGCACGGGAGCAGACGGCGGGGCCCGGGGTCTGGAGGGCCGCCCCCTGCATCTCTGCCCGCCAGGCCTGCAGCGCCCTCGACTGGCCCCTAGGCCCCCAGACACATGTCAGTCTGCACCGTCCCCGCGGGCCCTTGTGCCCGTGCTCCAGACAAGGAGGCCAGACCCAGGGTGGGACAGTTCTGGGAAGAAGACGCTGGAGCCACCATGCGGGTTCACTGGCACACGGAGGGGTCTCCCGGGCCTCCCGCGGGCGCCCAGAAACCTGACCAGGGGGCCTGCTGAACGTGGCTTAAGCCGACCCTTCCCCATGCATTTGGCCAGCATCGCGAAGACCTGCCCACACCGGTGACCTGCTCTGAAAAGTTTGCAGGCCGGGGTGCGGGGAGCAGGCCCGCCGGGGAGGGGTGCTGGCGCAGATCCAGGGACGGCGCTGGGACCCGCCGTCCCTGCTGTGCCGGTCTGGGCCAAAGGGACGGAGAAGCGGGGGAGGCGCCAGGAGCCTGCCGAGACGGGGGTCTGCTCGGAGGCACCCATGACCCCGGCGGTGCCCTCGGTGGTGCTGGCCAAGGTGCAGGGCGGGAGCGGTGGCCGGTGTGGTCGCGTGGCTGTGGCTGCAGCCTCGCTCGTTCGTAGGGAGGGCTTCCCGAGGCGCACGCCTGCCGCCCACGGAGGGGTGGAGGTGGGGGCTGTGGGCCAGTGGCTCCCGCAGGGACGGCCCCTTCCATCCCCAGGCTCCTCCCCGGCCTGCTGGGGTGGCCTACCGCGGCGGCCTGCCCAGGCCCGCTGCCTCCGTGACCTGGCGCTCTCACCCCCAGCTTTGCCAGCACGGAGTACCTGGCCGCCCTCCGCGCCGTCACCCCGGTCGTGCAGCAGCACCAGAAGGCCCTGGTGCCCGGACAGCCCCAGCTCAACGTGTGCAACCAGGCGGTCATGGTAAGTGCCGACAGGCCGCAGGCCGCCAGTGCCCGGAGGGTGTCCCGAGGGCCCCGTGAGCAGCACCATCTTCTCCGCACGGAGCTGGGGTTGCGGCAAGTTCCCACAGCTGAGGTGACGCTGGACGAACTGCATGCTTCACAGGTTGTCAGAGCTGCAGGCGG
>NW_027528369.1:10674207-10683826 GCF_008692635.1 Crocuta crocuta | reverse complement strand
GGGGGCGCGGGGGGCGGGCCGGGCCCCCCCCCGCCACTCTGGCTCGGGCCACGCATGTGTCACCGCTCTGCCCAAGAAGGAAGCCAGATCTGTGTGGGGCGGGGACGTGCTGGGCTGACGGCCTGGAGGTCCCGTCGGGGACAGACCTCCCTGGACGCTGCGGGACCCGCCTGCGAGGCCTGTCCCTGGGACCGAACGTGTCTGTGTGCGCCCTGCGCCGCAGAGATGGGGGCTCTAGTGTCCCGGTGTCGGCCGCAGCCCAGAACCCACAGAGCCCCGTCCCCGATGGCTTAGCCTGGCTTCCCAGCCGGCCGGCCCCTCCCCCCAACACCCCATTCCCCATACCCACCACGTGATTTTTTTTTAATGTTTTATCTATTTCTGAGAGAGAGAGAGAGAAAGGCAGCGTGAGCAGGGGAGGGTCAGAGAGAGAGGGAGACACAGAATCTGAAGCAGCTCCAGGCTCTGAGCTGTCAGCACAGAGCCCGACACGGGGCTTGAACCCACGAACGGTGAGATCATGACCTGAGCCGAAGTTGGACGCTTAACCGACTGAGCCCCCAGGCGCCCCCACCAGGTGATTCTGAGGAGCTGCGGTGTGGATCCCAAAGCACAGGGTGGGGCTGACGGGGACAATGTGCCAGGAGGACAGGGCGATTGTCAGGAGCATGTTCTGGCACGAGAAACATCATGGTGCGGACAGGCCGCCTCATCAGCCGGGGCCAGTGCGGGGGTGGCTGTGTCGCCGTTGCCCACGTCTGGGGCCTTGTGTCCTGAGGCTCCCCATGGAAAGACACTCAGGGCAGAAGCCAGCAGGGCTGCCGCCTCCTTCCCTCGGGGGTGCCAGGGGCTGTCCGGCTTCTGAACTCAGAGCAGTGGGGCAGGAAGGCCCCCGTCTCAGGGCCACCAAGGCGCCTTGTCCCAGGAGCCTGAGCGCCTGTGACACCGCCCACAGAGGAGCCATGGTGCCCACTCCACACCCCACCTTTACCCCTCCTCGGCAAGGCAGCTGTCCCCACCCGCGACGTGCCCTCCACTGGGGAATGCCGTGGGGGCGCAGGCAGGGTGTCCGGGTGGCAGCGTCCTTTCCCACCGCCTGGTGGGGAGGGGCCTGCCTGGGGCACTGCGGCAGCTGGCTGCCCCCTGCACTGGGGGCGAGGGGGACCCAGTCTGCCCCCCACACCCCTTGAGAGAACCCCAGCGACCCCCAGACTCCCACGGGAGCACTGCCCAGGAGCATTGCTTGGATTTACATGCGTGTGCCAAGCCCTCAGCCCGCGCCACACCCTGGATGGAGGGGAGGTCCTGCCCCAGCTCAGCCCTGCCTCCGCTCTGCCAGCCCAGTGGGGATGCGGATTCAGTGTGGGGCCCTCTGTCCAGATCTGCCCTGTGCAGTCTGTCACAGCCCTTGAACAGAGCCTGTCATGATATGCGTTAGACACCAGGAGCCTTTAAGAATTGCGGGTGCTGGCTCCCCCCGGGGCCCCAGACTGGCAGCCTGTGCCCAGATTCGGTATCTGCACACCCTGGCGCTTTCTTGCCTCAGAGATAAAGAAGAGCTTCCTTATCCACAGCTTGCCCTGTCCCGGTGGCTGGCCCCACCCTGCGTGGGCACCCAGGGGCCACGCAATGCCATCCGGGGCAGGAGAGGACCTCCCCGGGGTTCTCCCTGCCACTGAATGTCTGACACAGTGACACACAGCTTCTGGGACCCGCCCTCAGAGGAGTGTCCCCAGCGAGATTCTGAGTCCCCTCCCACGGCACAGGAGCACCCAGGGGCCGTGGGAGGACACAGAACACAGGAGCCTCCCTCGGGGGCAGGAGTCTCTGGCTGGAAAAACATGGCCGGAAGGAGACAGTCCGGACATGAACGTGCACGGCCTTGCTCTGCTGGGTCACATTGTACTAGGACAGGCCAGCTCCCCCCCCAGGCGATAGAGCGCTTCCTGTGGAGACTCTTCAAGCTGGAAGGAGCCTCTGTCCGCCCTTCCTGAAATGTGGAGCTTCAGTGGGGACAGGGGGCAGCCTGGCCCATGACCACCCACACCCTGGGCCCCGAGGCCAAGGAGGACGTGGGGCGGGGCAGGAGTCTGGACACTGCTGAGCCCAGAAGTATTTAGATTAACTTAACGTTCTCTCCTAATTCTCGTTGCCAGAACTGGGCGCCCCCGGGCTGTGAAAAGTTAGGGAAGTGCCTGACGCCCCCGGAGTCCGTCCCCGAGAAGTGCTCCTGGCCCCACTAGCACCCGCTTGTGCTCTGGCCAGGCCTGGGCTCCCCCACCGGCCGTGCAAGTGCCTGCGGGGAGGAAGGCTCTGGCCGCAGGGCTCCCGAGCTGGAAGGGCTCCAACTGCTCTTCGCCCCGCCTGCGCCGTACAGACCTCACCTGCCGGGACAGCGGGCCTGCTCTGCGCACCGCCGGGGCCCTGGAGCCCCTCCGCCCTCCTCCGGTCCCCACGGCCTCACCGCAGCCCCAGAAGCAGAAGGCTGCCCCTCAGACCCTTCTCAGGTCTGCGGGCTCCTGACCTCCGGCTGGCGATTCCCAGGACCCAGAAGGCGTGGCTGTCCCCTCCCATGTGTGAGCCCCACTGTCAAAGTTGCCCGTGCCAGTCCTGTCTGAGCCCCTTGGCACCACCCCGCTGCGGCGGAGTTGTGAATGTGGAAGGCACCCCTGGTGCAGGGGGGACAGAGGGATGTTGGCACCTTAGGGCCTTCATCCTTCCTTGGGGATGCTGACCCTAGTGCCCCGCGTGGTGAGCGGTGCCGCCCGCCGCCCCCCTCCGCCGGGTGGCCTGGTGCGGAGAGATCCCCGTCCCGAAGGCGCGTGGAGCCGCCCTGCAGAGTGGAGTTTCCACGTCTCTGCGGATATGACCGCAAAGCTGTGCCGTCGTAAGCCTGGGGAAATGATGGAGGAAAGTTCTAGAATAAAGTAACAGGCATTTTTGCTATTTTTATTTTGAGAAGATGACCTTCTGCGGAAGTGAGGGGGGNATCCGCAGCTTCCCGGACTTCCCCGTGCCGGGCGTGCTGTTCAGGTGCGGGCGCGGGCGGGGACCGCGGGCGGGCCGGGGGGAGTCGCGGGGGCCAGGCCGCCGAGCCCGGGGTCACCAGGCCTGCCTTTACGTGCCAGGGACATCTCGCCCCTCCTGAAGGACCCCGACTCCTTCCGCGCGTCCATCCGCCTCCTGACGAATCACCTGAAAGAGACCCATGGCGGCAAGATCGACTACATCGTGGGCAAGTGGAGGGGGCACGGGCGGGTTCTCGAATCCCAGGGGAGCCCCTTCCCGCGCCTCCTGCCCGACCCCAGCGCCGCTGCTGTGCCCGGGGGTGACCCCAGACGCCCGGAGAGGCCGCCGGCTCGGCGCCAGGCTCCGTGAGGGCCCTGTGTGCGTTTCTCCCTCCCGAGCCCTGAGCGGAGCAGAGGAGGGGCGCCCCACGTTAGCTTGGGAGAGGCTGGGGGCGTCCTTCGGGGACACGCCAAACGCCGTCCCCCTGTTTGGCTGCCGCCCCTCGAGTAGGCGGTAAGGATAGACGTGCGGAGCCCCCCTTGGCGCCTGAGCGTGTCCTCGCGGTGGCGGCTGAGGGCAGGGTCATCCCCGTCGCCGAGTTCCGGGGCCTCCGCTCTGGACCGGTGGGGCCGCGGCTGAATGTCCCCAGGGAGTGTCGGACCAGAGTCCACTGGGCCAAGAACACGTGTTGCCTTTCTGTGTGTTGAGCCGTGGGCCAGGCCCTCTGCCCAGCGCCGGGCTTCGGGAGGACCCCGGCAGGCCAGGTCTCGGGGACAGCCCCTCCTGTGGCTCCCCACTGCCCTGTGGGACCCCAGCTTTTCACTTGGCTGTACCCTTCAGGGGGTTCCTTCCTGCGGAAGTCCTCCCTCATGCACCCCTGGGGAGGGTGGGGAGCTGCGCTTTCGCTTCCCGGTGACCGCAGGAAACAGCCAGTGTCCAGCCCCTTGTGGCAGAAGCTGCCCGTAGGGATGAAGAGCGCCGTCCGAGTCCGTTCGATGGTTATTAGCAGCCCAGTTTCAGACTGGCAGCAGGGCTGGGGGTGCAGGCAGGTAACTTCGCTGAGGCCTCACAGGTCTTTCCACTCGGGCTCTCACTCTTCTGCCCTGAGCCCCCGCCCCCACCCCCCGCCATGCACAGAGGTGCTCAGTCAAGGACTTTTAGCTGGGGCCGACAAAGCCAGGGGGTTTTGGTCGTTGCAAAGCCTACCTGTCCTTGTCCAGCACTGGCCCCTGGGGATCCCCATGCCATACAGCCACCCCTGACACCCCAGCTCTGGCCAACAGGCCTAGACTCCCGAGGCTTTCTGTTCGGGCCCTCCCTGGCCCAGGAGCTCGGCCTGGGCTGCGTGCTCATCCGGAAGCGAGGGAAGCTACCCGGCCCCACCTTGTCCGCCTCATACACACTGGAATACGGGAAGGTGAGTGGGCCGGGCATTGCCACCTTAGACCCTTGGTTTCCTAAGGATGATTACGGGCGTGGCTGGTGGTCAGACTGTCTGAGACACCAGCCTGGCTCACATAGCCAAGCAGCAGCTGGGTGGGTCGGACCCGGGCCCAGGCTGTGGCCTTGTCAGCACCACGTCCTGGGCTCTGCACTCCAAGGCCTGTTTGGGCCACATGCGGACCCTGTGCCTGCTTCCCACCTGCAGGCTGAGCTGGAAATCCAGAGAGACGCCTTGGAGCCAGGGCAGAAGGTGGTTGTCGTGGACGATCTGCTGGCTACTGGCGGTGAGGGTCTCCCCGCCTCCCCCCTGCGCTAGGACCGCGGGAAGTGCAAGGGAGTGCCTCATCCCACGTGCAGGTTGTGGATTGGGGCCACAGCACCGTAGTCTCCCCGTGAGCGGCAAGACCCTGCGTGGGCAGCGGGATCCTGGTCCCCACACCACCGCCCCTGCCCCGCAGCTGGGTGGGGCCTCACTCTGTGCCGCCTTCGGACCCCTCAGGAACCATGCGTGCAGCCTGCGAGCTGCTGGGCCAGCTGCGGGTGGAGGTGCTGGAGTGCGTGAGCCTGGTGGAGCTGACCTCGCTGAAGGGCCGGGAGAAGCTGGGGGCCGTGCCGGCCTTCTCTCTTCTGCAGTACGACTGACTGCTCCCCGCAGAGGGGAGTTCCAGCCTAGGGGCTGGCCGCCGGCCACCAGGGGGCGCTGGCCACCTGCCTGGACCTTTCACCATTTTCTCCAGTTGCCCTTTTCTAGGGCCCGGGGCAACTGTCTCGGGCCCTTCCTGTGGGTCCCGGAGGTGCCAAGGCCTGGAGCTGGTGGCTCAGGCCACCGCAGTTCCGTTTACAGACACCGAAAGGAGAAGGTGAATAAACTGCTTTGCTAGAGTGGCTTTCTCATCCGGGTGTCCAGGGCGGGGTCTGGGCCTGGGGCGGGAGGTGTGGGAGTCCCACCTCGCCGGCTGGGCAGCATGCCTGGCCCCCTGGCTGCAGCTGCCTCACCCTTGAAGGAGCAGACAGGTGCTGCCCAAGTGGCTTGGGCAGTCACGCCTGCTGGGTGGCTCGCAACACTGTCAGCCTGGGGTTGTAGATGCTGCCGCCTCCTGGCGGCCCCGGGAGAATCGGGCTCCTTGCCTCTCCCACGCCTGGGCTCTGGGCCCTCCCTCCACCCTCCAGTGTCACAGTCCATCTCCCCCTTGTGGGGGTCCAGCGGTGACACCGGGTCATCCGGGGTTCCCACGGGGATGTCTAGGGGCCATTCTGCCAACCACCTCGCCCAGGTCTACACGGACTGCAAAGCTGCCCCGCTTCCCTACGCCCCCAAAGGCAGCAAAGACAAGTCACCAACGGAAACCAGTTTAATGACAACATGCTACACCAGGGGCCAGAGACCCTGGTGGGGAGTTGGGGGGGGAGGAAAGTGCACTGTGTTCCTAAAGGGGACAAAAGAGAGCCAGCAGGCCGGGCCAGGGGCCTAAGCCCCGCTCGGCGAGGCTCACAGCGCCGCCTCGGCCCGGGCGAGGCGCGCCAGCTGCGCCAGGACCCCTGCCAGCTCAGCAACCTTGTCCAGCTTGACGTAGGTGTCGCTGCGGATGCGGTGGAGGCTCAGCCAGTCGGGCAGGAGCTCGGCGAGCAGCCGCACGTGCGTCTCCATCTCCCCTGCGGACACACGGGGCGTGANGGGGGGGGGGGGGGGGGAGTGGGAAGGGGGGTTGCCCTGCAGCTTGGAGGGAACCCACAGTCCCCTGATGCTTGGCGCCATGTGAGAGGGTCTGGGGGGCCGGGTGGAGGCTCACCCTGAGGGCACGGTGCCCGGCCTCATCCCGGAGTCGGGGACACAGGGAGGGCCCAGCACCCCGCCGCCCCACGCCCCTGCACACACCAGGGCTCATGGCCGCGTGGTAGCTGCCCGCCATCCTGGCGCAGGCCACCTCCATGGGGAGGGCGGGCTTGCGCTCCGACACGAAGACCCCGCGCAGCAGGCGGGCCAGCTCGGGCAGCCGCTCCAGCCTCTGCAGCCGCTGCTCCCGCTCCGGCGGCCGTGTCATCTGCGCCAGCTGCTTCTGCGCCTCCTTGCACCGGATCTGCGGTGGCCCGAGGGGAAGAGAGGGCGGTGAGCAGACAGCTGGTCCCACAGGACCCCCGCCAGGGCCCCAGACACTCACACGCTGCAGCAGGTCCTGGGACACCCCCTTCAGGGCGGCAGGCGAGACGGCAGGCGGGGTGGCCGGGGGAGTGGCCGGCAGGGCGGGGCCGGGGGACCCGGGGCTGCTGGGCTTGGCCGTACGCAGAGCCAGGTCACTCAGGGCTTTTTCCATCTGGGGCAGGTCAGAGGGGAGAACTCAGGAGAGGCCTTCTCTGGCCCAGCCACAGGGAGATCGCTCACACCCTGCACGGACGCCTGCCCAGGAGTGGGTGTGTGTCCGGGTCAGGCTCACCCTGGGCACCGAGGCAGAGACCCAATGCCCCAGGGCAGAGCCTGCCAAGCAGGCACGTCCCGCCACCCCGGAGGCACCTGGCCAAGGATGGAGCCCGTCAGGTGCCCGTGTGGAGGCCAGGCTGCCCCACCCCATAGGCCCTCATGCAGTCTCACCCTGGGTGACATCAGGCTGCGGGCACGGGCCAGCACCTCCTGGGCGGTGGCCAGCTTCTCCGTGGTGGGCGGCTGGGGCAGCTCAGCCGGCTCGATGTCAGGCACTCCGTCCACATTGAAGCGGGGGTGCCAGCGCGTCAGCTGGTCCTCAGGCACCACCACGGGTGGGTTCAGGGATGCCAGGAAGGCCTGTGTGAGACGGGGACAGGAGCGCCAGGTGACCCCGGGCACATCTGCGTGGGGGGCGGTGGGCAGGACTGCTGGGTTCCTATCCCACCCAGCTGGGCAACCTTGGGCAAGTTTGAACCTCTCTGAGCTCCAGGCACTCAGCGGGGCCAAAGGGCACAACTCGGCGCACAGAGCAGCACTCAGCCCGTCCTGCGCCTCCCAGGGCCTGAGGCTGCAGTCCCGGGGGACCAGGAGGAGGGCTCTCACCCAGCCCTGCACCCAGCCCATAAGGCAGCCGTGGAGACGGGTCAAGAGAACTCGAAGAAGAGTCAGCCTCTCACGAAAGCCCGTCTCCTGGGGGATAAGACGGGGCTACAACAGGGCTGGTTCGAGCGCAGAGGAGGGAACAGGGTACAGGGCCCAGCCCAGGGCCTGCTGGGAGGGGCTTCCCCCAAGGACGGAGCGGGTCACCTGGGTGGCTCACCCTGTGGTGCTCCCGGACGCGCTCCACCAGATTCTGACCGAAGACCTGTCTGCGCCGCAGGAGGTGCGAGGCCGTGAGATGGGGGGCCGTGCTGCCAGGCTCTGCGGGAAGGCCAGGCCTGAGCCCCCAGGCCGGGCCCGCCCCGTCGCCCAGGCCCCCAGACCACCGGCCTTGGATGGGGCCTGGTGCCTGACGCCTCACACCCACACCCGAAACCACGCGGTGTCACGGACAGGGAAACCGAGGCTCGGAGAGGAGGGGCCTCAGTCAGAGCACACTCACCCTGGTCGAGCAGCGGCTCAATGGTAAGCTGGTAATCAGACCTCTTAACGCCGTCCTTGAAGGTGGGGACGTTGCGCTCCTGGCGGAAGCGGTAGGAAGTGGGGTAAACAGCCCGGATCTGGCCCACGTTGCGCTCCTCAAAGCGCCTACAGGGGACACGGTGCCGGGTCAGAGGGCGCCGGGCGCCGGGCAGGGCGCACTCAGACCGGACAGGCAGGGTGAGGCCCCCGCCCTCCGCCGGCCGCTCACTTGCGCATCATGTCCTGGACGCCCTGCTTGACCTTGGCGAAGGTGGCGGTCTCAGAGCGGTTGTGGAGCATGCCCACAACGGTGTCCATGCTGCGGAACATCTCGGCCAGCACCTGGTACTTGTAGGGCAGCACGAGCCCCGGGGGGCCCGGCAGGGCCAGGGCGTGGAAGCGCTGGTAGGCGGGGGCCTCCTCTCCGCTGCCAGGGAGGGAGCCGGGCCTCAGGAGAAGCCCCCGACCCACGCCCGCCAACGGCACGCAGCCGAGGGGCCGGGGCGGCCCGGGGCCCGAAAGCCGATCCCGCTCGCACGCCCCGCCACAGACCCGTCCCCGAAGTCCCTGCACGCCCGGTCTCCCGTCACAGGCACTGCCCGGGACGGGGCCGGAAAAGCGTGGCCTCACACCTCGCCCTGGTCACCTAGGGAAGTCCTGGCTCCGGATCCCTACGCGGCACACAGGACCCCAGGAGCTGGGGAGGACAGACACGGGTGTGGGAGACAAATACCCAGTGACCGCCAGCCGTGGATAGCATTCCGAAGTGACAAGGGCCACTGAGGCAAGGAGGGGCTCCCTCTGATGGACGGAGGCTGAGGAGCGGAGCAAGCCTGTGGCAGGGACTGGAAGGGACGGTCCCCCTCCGCCCAGCCCTGTCCCGCCTGACATCTTCCCACCAGCCTGGCCTTTCCCTGGGCGCCTGACCGCCCACCCAGGACTCACCGTGGCCCTGCTGGCTGGCCCTCGGGCTCCGTCACGCCGGGTTCCCCAGCAGCCTTCCTCTGGGCACCCGCTGTCAGCTCCTGGGCCCGGGCCCCCAGCTCCCGTGCCCGCTGCAGGCATGACTTGAGCTCGGCAAGTGTGACTTTTGAGGAGGCCTGTGGACACAAGATGCCGTCAGCTGGCCCGGAGCCCCCACGGTGCGCCGCCTCCCCTGCCCTGGGTCCAGCCTCACCTTGTCCTCCTGGGTTGCTGGGGGGGGCGGCTGACCTGCCGAGACAGCCGCCTGCTCTGGGGAGCCTGGGGCAGCCAAGGCATCGGGGCCCGAGACCTGGTGGACAGAACCCCAAAGGTGAAGGAGTGGGGAGACCCGGTTCCTACTTCCCTCAGCTGGCCAGAACACCAGCTGCTGGGGGCAGGGATGACGGCCGGGCCAGAGGGGCCAGGCCTGTCTGTGCTGCTGGTTCTCCGCAGGCCTGACCCCCAGCCCAGCCTTGCAGGCAAGCTGGCCATCCGGCCGCCCACTGCGCTGGGCCCTCCAGACCCGCTCACTCCCCGTGCCTTCGGTCCCCAACCGCCCAGTGCTCTCCAGCAGGCCCGCCCACCTGCCAGGTCTCGGTGACCCGGGGTGACCGGCCGGGGGCCTTCTCCACTGCCTCCCGCAGCTGCTGGGGCCCCTTCTCC
>NW_027528369.1:10661020-10674179 GCF_008692635.1 Crocuta crocuta | reverse complement strand
GGCGCCCGGGCGCATGCGCAGCGGCGCCCTTCCGCCCACGCCCTCGTGCTGGCGCGCGCCTGTGTCGCAGCGCGGCCGCCTCCGCAGGACGTGGGGACTTTGAAGAGCTTTTCCGGCTGGCGGCGGTTGTCGAGCCAGTGCGGTCCCGGAGCAGAGGGAGGTGCTGCGTGTTTCCTGCTTGAATTGCAGGCGGTGCGCGTTGGGTGACACCGACCCTCCGCGGCGGGGCACCCCGAGGCGGTGTAGGCCGCCAGACCCCCGCACGGAGACCCCTGCGTCGGCCCTGGGTGCGAATCGTATGTCAGTCCCGCTGTCATGTTTTTTTAAAGGAAAAGTAGCTTTCAGAACGGATCAGTTGAAAAAAAGGGCGTGTTATTCCCCAGAGTCTACGGGGCCGCCCGAGGTCGTCTGGAGCCCTCCCCCGCCGCCCGGAAGCTCCTGGGCGCAGCCCGCGGCTGGTCCTCGGACGGCCTTGCCCCTCCGTCTTCTCCAGGCTTTCTGTAAGGAGCCCAGCGTTGGGAAAACAAACGACAGTTTCCCGTATGTCCCAGGCTCATACTTGGTGAACGGCCTGTAGCAAGTTATCAGCCACCCAGGGATCAGTGGACAGGGTTGCAACCAGCGATTTTAAGGCTGTAAGTGCTGTTACATTTCTGTTGTGCTCTGGGCCACCACGTAAAATATGTCTTTTTTTTTTTTTAAGTTTATTTAATTTGAGAGAGAAAGCACCGAGCAGGGGAGAGACAGAGAGGGGGAGAGAGAGAGTCCCAAGTGGATGCTAGGCTTGAACCACAAAACCGAAACCACGAGATCATGATCGGAGCGGAAACCATGAATCAGACTCTCAACTAACTGAGCCACCCAGGTGGCTCTGTAAAATAGGTTTCTTTTATTATTTTTTTTTAATTTTAATGTTCGTTTTTGAGAGAGAGAGCTGGAGAGGGGCAGAGAGAGGGAGACAGAATCCAAAGCAGGCTCCAGGTTCTGAGCTGTCAGCACAGCTGGAGGACTGAGCTGGGCTCCAACCTACCAATGGAGAGATCATGGCCTGAAGCAAAGATGGATACTTAACCCACTGAGCCCTCCAGGCACCTTGGTAAAAGGTTTTGTAATCAAACCAGTAGTTGGGGGCTGGAGGCAAGAATTGACCTCAGTCAAGGGGCGCCTGGGGGGCTCAGTCGGTCAGGCATCCAACTCTTGGTTATGATGTCACAGTTCTGTGAGTTCAAGCCCCACATCGGGCTCTGTGCTAACAGTGTGGAGCCCGCTTGGGATTCTGTGTCTCCCTCTCTCTACCCTTCCCCTCCCGACACTGTCTCTCTCAAAAGAAATAAACTTTTAAAAAAATTGACCTCAGTCAAAATGGAACACTCCAAATGTAAGCTTGCTGTGCATGATAAGGGAGAGTGTGGGATTCTGGGACTGTAATGGCAGCACGAATTATAGGCACAGCCTCTTAGGAGCTGTGGTGATTAGGGGACTTCGTAAATACTTCTGCTCATAGCTGTCCCTCAGGCGGGAGGGAGCCGTCTTCTCTCCCAGATACACTGCGCTCCTCTACGCTGTGTTTCAGGTTTAGAAAATAAAGAAACACCTGGTCTTGGAGAGGAACAGGCAGCTGGATGTAACCACAAGTGACTCTTGACTATCTGGCTCGCGGCTGGCGGTTTGGCCCCATCCCTGCCCTCCGCAGATAAGCTGATGGGCAGGTGGCTTCGCAGAGCCTCCAGAATGCCAGGAGTTTCTGCCAGCATTTCATTTGCGCTGCACCTGCCTACGCACCGGCCGGAACGGAGTGCTGCCTGGGCTCATGGGCCCCAGGAGAGCCGCGTGAGCGGATGGGAGGCCGGCCCTGGGGTTGTGACAAAGCCAGGAGCTCCCCCACCCGCGGCCCTGTAGGAGAGAACTGCCCGCCTGCCACCACCTGGCTGTGTGACTTGGCCATGCCGTCCCACACACCCTCTTCGGGGGGACCCCCTGGGATGGAGCATGCCTGGCACTGCTGTGATCTGGCCGGCTCGCTGGGGCACCTGCCCGAGGCGGAAGCCCTAGGAGGCCCTGAACGGCTCCGGGGAGAGCTGCATCCTAAAAGGGCTTTATACGGGGTCTTGTGGGGTCCGGAACTGGCATCTGAAATGTGTCTGCCCGTGTGAGAAGGGCATCTGGGGACTCAACGGTGCCATCTGTGTCCACTCTCCAGTGACCAGCCAGCAGCAGGAGGGACACGTGCCACACGGCAGGGGCCTGGGCACCTCCAGTGCCGTGGCTAGTGACCGTGCTGCCGTGCTGCGTCGGCCTGTGCCGCTGTAACGTTCAGTGTCACTCCTGGAGAGAGGGCCTTCGGGGTGACTCAGGCTCGGGGGCCGCTCCTTCCTAGGAAATTGCCCCCTCCACACACACACCTACAATGATGGAGTCCAGCAGCCACCTCTGCGAGGTGTGACCCCTGCCTTTTAGTCACAGCTGACTGGACGAGAGGTGCACAATCAGATCCTCTCCTGGGACCCGACACTCTGGCGTAGCGATCAGCCTTTTGTCACCTCTGGGTGTGGGAAGTGAGATGGATTAGGACAGCCACCTTGCGGCATGTGTGTGGTGACAGAGTGAGCAAGGGACCGTGTGGCCCAGGGACAGGCAGCCACACACAGCAGCTGTATCAGATGGGCTGTAATGGTTTCCGGTTTGCTCTCCTGGTAGACCCACCGCCCTTCACGGGGGCCCTTGTGTGAAGCGGCCTCTAGCCCCTCCCAAACCTTTGCCTCTTTTGCTTAAAGTGCTTCTGAGTGGGTTTCTGTTTCTTCCAACCCCAGGAGGCTGGACTAAAGCCTGGTCAAAAGGTTGTTCCATATGAGACTGAATTAATAACGGTATAGAGTCTGGAATAAGGGAGGTGAGGGGCACCTGGGGGCTCAGTCAGTTGAGTGTTCGACTCTTGGTTTCAGCTCAGGTCACGATCTCACTGTTCAGTTCGTGGGTTTGAGTCGCGCTTCGGGCTCCCCACTCATAGTGCAGAGCCTGTTTAGGATTCTCTCTCTCTCTCTCCCCCTATGTCTCTGTCCCTCCTCTGCCTGTGGCCTCTGTCTCTCTCAAATAATAATAATGATTTCAGGTAAAGAATGTAAAACCCAGTCATGAGGTTGAGTGACTGGGGAGCCCCTTTAGATCTGAGGGTTTAGGGAGGCCTCTTGGAGAAGACGGTACCTGAATGGCAGGAGCAGCTGACTGAGGATAGAATAGAGAATAGAATCCAGAGCACCATCCCCATCGTCATCGTCATCGTCATCACCATCAGTGTCATTTTCACCACACCCCAAAAAAATAGACTTGCAGTAAGGTCTGAGTTTGGGTGACAGCCATATCTGACTGACCGTAACTTCCCTAGACCCCATCCCTCCCTCCCCCTCCCGCATCCTAGTAGGACACGTGCTTGGCATGAATGACTTCACCTCAGCTGCTCTGCCCTGGAGCCATTTGCACATTACAGCCACCACCCAGGGGTGTGCAGGACCTGACAGTTTTCAAAGCAGTTTCAGGAAACAGTGATGGCCAGACTGTTGAGGCGTGCAGTGTGCAGGCCCTGTTCCCCATAACTGGAATAACATACCTGTCTCACCCTCACGGCGAACCTACAGGCCAAACCCCGTTTTTGGGTGAAGAGGCAGACTTGCAGGGCATAAAGCTGGTGCGCCAAGGAGCCAGCTGTACTTGCCCAACTCCACTTCGTTGGCCACTCTTCCTTCCCCCAGAGACCAGACGGCGCTGGAGAGTAATGGTGGGATTCAGGCTCTCGGTGGTCCCCTGGACCCTGCGTATAGCCTGTTGCAGCCACAGGCAAGGTTTCCGTGGTCTTGGCTCATAACGCCCGTAGCCAAGCGTGGAGGCAGCGTCACCTTCAGTGAGGGCACTTGGGTCTCAGCCAGGATCAGCCTGCCCTTGGCTCACTGTCCACCAGACATCCTTGGAATCCATTACGCAATAGGACAAATGGGCCTGCTGGCCACCAGCGGAGTGGTCTGGAGGCCTCGGTCTCCCCTCCTCCCCCAGCCTCCGCTTTCAGAGAATATCAAGGTGGGGATAGGGCGCCCTGTGTCCTGATCCACGTGGGAGTGTCCAGAGCAGCACCGCCCAACGGAAAGGTAGCGGGCCGGGCGCCTGGATGGCGCAGTGGGTTGAGCTTCGGACTCTTGATTTGGGCTGGGGTCATGGTCCCACGGTTGTGGGATTGAGCCCCGCACTGGGTTCTGGGCTGAGTGTGGAACCTGCTTGGGATTCTCTCCCCACCCCTCCTCTCTCCCTCCGCTGCCCCTTGACGTTCTCTCTCTCTCTCTCTCTCTCTAATAAAGGAAGCAATGAAGCAGGAGCCACCACCGGCGTAGTTTTAACTTTCTAGTAGCTACATTACGAAAATAGTCAGGTGACAGTAATTTAAAAACTTTGTGTATATATATATTTATTTATTTTACCCATTATATTCCAGATGTTATCATTTCGACGAGCAACCGATATAAACTTTATTAATGAGCAGCCGGTCCACGGTGTTCGCCACCATCGGCGTCGCAATCAGCGCTGGGTCCTAGTACTGAACTTTCTAAGTGCAGCCCGTGTTTTACAGCTTACAGCACATCTCAACTTGGAACACGCTCAATTTTCATAGAAATGCTTGATCTTTATTTAGATTTCATGAGATTTGCAGTTGGAAATGGGTTCACGTGCCCGAGCTGTTCTAAATAGACTCCAGTTTTCCAATTAGCGCACTGAGCGTCTGAAATTAACCAACAGGGAGTGCGGGGGAAGCAGCGCAGGAAAGCGCGGAGCGAGGCGCGCGGGAAGACCCGGGCCCCCCACCCACGCCCGGCCCTGCGGGCGCGAGCACCCCACCCGCGAGGCTAGCCNGTGGGCGTGGGCAGGGCTGAGGCGCGCGCCCAGAGTTCCCACTCCACGGGCGCAGGGGGCGGACCCCTGGGACCCAACGGGGTCGCCTAGGTCGCCTCAGCCCGAGGGTTCTGTAGGCCTCGCCCCTCCTGCCCTGCGCCCTGCTGCCCTGCCCTCCGTGGGAAGGCGACCCTCGTGAACATAAGAGCCCCCGGGGAGAATGCCTGGAACCGCACGAGGACCCTGCGGGACAGTCAGAGGCGCCGCCTGAACCCCGGGGGCTCGCTTCGCTGGGAAGACCAGGCCCGCCCTCAGCAGGTGCCCACCTGGCCGAGCTCGCCGCGCCTCCCTGTGCCGGTGCAGGGACTGCCGTCGAGGGGCCTGTAAATGTCACCAAACGAATTTGGGGGAACCCTGCCACAAGCCACCCCCGATCCAGGTGAGTTCGACGTGGGAGGCTCCTCCCCTGCAGCATCCGCGCCGCTCCAGCCAGGTGCTGGGCACCTTGCAGGGCTGGGGCCACGGCGGGTGTCCCCTGGGAAACACTACAAAGGGAGTCGGGAGGTTGGCAGGGGCGCTCTCGGCCTGCCCCCTCGAGCCACCTGCAGACCCAACAGGAAGACAGGGGCTCAGCCTGCACGTGGACACTCCACCGCCCCGGCCTGAGGAAGGGACACGTTCCCCGTCCCCTCCGGGAGCAGCTGGCCGGGGAGAAGCCACCGCACCCCCAACCCCAGCTTACCCCGCTGCACGTTTAGCTCATCACAGCCCTCCAAACATATGCCCTTCCTCCTTGAAAAAGCCTGCCTCTCCTCTGTCCCCACGCGTGCCCGCGCTTTGGCCGCAGCGTGTTTGTCCCAGATTGCACCTCGGTTTTATCCCCTCACACATCCATCTTTTGCTGGTAAAATAGCTGGCAGGGTCTGCTTCTAAGGTGAACATCCCACACCTTCAACAGGTCTGCAAACAGGTGCTGTGCAGTGACCGTCCCCTGCACCAGCCGGGCAGAGGCACACTGGGTGGGGGCGTCCTTTCCTCTGGGACCTGAACTCAGCAGAGCAGCCGGCAAGGAGCAGCTCTCGGGAAGCCGGGGCTGGGCCGGTTCTGGCAGCTTGGCTGAGAGCGGGGCGTGCAAGGTGGCTCCGGCCTCAGACGGCATTTGGGCTCCTCCTAGGGCGACGGAAGGCTACACTCAGCAGTGGCAAGACCAGGCTTCAGATTTTAAAAGACTGTCCCACCGTCCCTGCCGGGCTCAGATGGTTCGGCGTCTGACTCCTGATTTCGGCTCAGGTCATGATCTTGCAGTCATGGGTTCAAGCCCTGAGTCAGGCTCTGCACTGACAGCATGGAGCCCGCCTGGGATTCTCACTCTGTCTCTCTCTCTGCTCCTCCCCTGCTCTCTCTCTACCTCTCTGAAAATAAATAAGTAAACATTATTTTTTAAAATAAAAAATAAAAGGCTGTCCTGGCTGAGGCAGAAGCCTGAGAGGTGGGAAGCAGAGAGGGGCTGAGGCCGTTACTCGGACAGAGCGTATGACTTTGGGGCACCCGGCTGGCTCAGCTCTTGATCTCAAGGTTGTAAGTTCGAGCCGCACATTAGGTATAGAGATTACTTAACAAAATCTTTAAAAAAAAAAAGGCCTATGACTTTGGATTGGACGGGGTGGGCTCAGGATCAGGTCAGACGCTGGCTGGCCCACCCACCCGTGTGCATGGCCAGGGTCAGCGGCGCCTGCGCCTGTGGCGCGCCTGCATGGAGGGCGGCGCTCAAGGAACAGGAACTGAATGGACAGCAGCAGAGCAGGACGTAAGCGCGCACGGGCGGCCCGGGCCCCGGGCTCGGCGCTGGCGGGAGGGCGGACAGGAGCGCGGTGGGGCCAGACGGGGATGGTCACCAGCCCCCCGAGGGCCGCTGGTACCACAGAGCGGCTTGGACTTGGTCCTGAGGCTCGCAGGGAGGGAGGCTGTGAGACATGCGTTAACGGGGGCTGCTGTGGAGGACGGTGTGGGCGGGAGGCCTGGAGGAGGCTGTGCTCCCTGCCGAGCGAGGCCACAAGCGGGCAGCGAGGAAGGGCTGAGCGCAGCCCGGCGGGGCCACCAAGTGAGCAGCTCTGGCCCGTGGTGAGGGGTGGGGGCCTCGGGACCCGACAGGGAAAGGGCAGGTTCTGGGGCCCCTGGAAGCTTTCTGCCTTGGCCTGTGAGGGGTGCCGTCAGCAAGGCAAGCTCCCCTGTGCTCTCTGCCCCGGAGGGGCACCCCCCCCCCGCCCCGCGCCAGGCACACGAGGGAGAAGGCTGAGGGCCACCTCCAGCCCCCTCCCCCGGCCCCCCGCCGCGTCTACACTCCCCGTTGTCAGGTCAGCTCGAATAGAGATGAGTGCTGCGCCTTGGGAGGGACGCTCGTAGGCCAGGGAGACACTGAGGTTTCCACAGCCGCGATGCCGCGGTTGTGCGGGGGACATAGCCCACAGCTGGTTGTCTCTCTATTGCACAGTTTACCCCGAGTGTCCCCATGACTCTGTAATTAAAGACCAGCTCCGTGACGAGGCCATTAAATAGGTCAGGAAACTCAAAGGAGCCAGAGAAGGAAGGGAATCCTGGTGAGTGGGAGTAATCCGAGCAGNTGGGCACCACCCTCGGAGGGGGTGGGGGGCGGGGGCCGGGGCGGGGTCTGTCCCATTGTCAGGTCAGCTGCCATCAGGAATCACACCGTGTCCTCGGTGGGGGCCTCTCTCCATCTGGATTGCCAGAGAGCAGGGCCCAGGGCAGGGCTTTGCTTGACGGGCACCCGGAGCCTGTGAGAGCAGGGCGCCAGGCGGGATGGAGGGGCCGGTGGGAGACACATCTCAGCTCAGCGCTGGTGGCTCAGTCACACGTGGCCGTTCCCCCAAAAGCCAAGTAGGTCACATCTCAGGACTGTCTAGGGAAGAAAGGAGAAGAGTGTTTCCACTGCCCCCATGGGTCAAAGGTCAGCTACACTCCCCTTCTGCCTTGTGCATGCGGTCAGGGTCAGGGCACAGAGCTCTGGGTGGAGAGTGGGTGTGGGGGGGGCACCACCAGGGTTGTGTGATTCTGTCGTTTGTGGCCGCACCGAGCTGGTCGCCAGCAGTCAGGATCAGTGGTCAGCACCATACAACGGCATCTGATAAAGACGCTGACCTCGCACCCACTCTGGAGGGTTCTGTGGCCGGCGATGCGTTGACCTGGGGGTTCAGAGTCACCTGAGGAAGGGCCCTGGGGAGCCCTCAGGCTCATGGTCACAGGCAGTCACATCCTGGGGGGCCCACGCAGCTGGAGTGAGTGTGGTAACCCCCTGGGCGGTCAGGAAGGGCTGGCAGAGGAGGGGACTGCTCAGGTGTCCCAGGAGATTGAGGAGAGGGAGATGCCACTCCCAGCAGAGATGTGACAGCAAGGCATCTGGGGGCCCCGAGTGGCCCTGCGTGCCTCACACAGGTGTGCAGGCCACGGAGCACTGTGGCAGGTGGCCAGGGCACCGGGAGAGCGTGCCCAAAACCCTGTGGGCGACCCAAGACCCTGGAGAGGGTCTCCCCAGCCTGCCGTCTCCTCTCTCTGTTCCCCCCAGAGCCCCTGGGTGGGAGAGGACCGGTCCGCCTGCTCTCCGTTGGCCTTGGCCGTGCTCTGCTCTCAGAGCTGGGGCCCTGCTGCCTGCTGTCCGCTGGCTGCAGGCACCGGGAGGCTTTGCTCCCTTCCCCGCAGCTGAGCAGGGGCCACAGCGGGGCGCCTTCCCTCCTGGAAGGGCCTCCCTGGGACCCGCCAAGGGTGTGCAGGTCGGCCGCAGGGTCAGGCGCCGCTCTTCACCGGGCTCACGTTGTTAAAGTGTTAGACCCTTGGGTCTTAGTGGTTTTCTTGAAAACCACAGGTGCGCTGCTGATCCCTGGCCTCAGATCCTCATCGATGAACGTGGCGATGGCCCGTCTTACTCAGTCTTCGCGTCCTCCAGCGGCGCGTGCTGGCCACAGGCTGGGGGTGCGGGGTGAGCAGAGCCCGCGGGTGTGAAGTCGCCGGGTGGGGGCTCCTCGCTCTCGCCAGATGGGGGCTCTCTCCACGCTTGACCCGTTGCCTCTTCTTGCGTTTACCTGCTTTGTGCAGGTTTCGATCCCCTCTCCCACGGCCCCTCCTCTCACCCTAAAAACGGGTCTGGATGGTGGAAATAATCCCATTTCCTAGGGGGAGCCATGCTCCCCGAGGTCAGGCGCCCTCTGTGATGCGGCCGCTGGCCTCTGCCGCTCTGTGCCACCCCTGGCTCCTGCCGTCCCCCCGGCCGCCGGCTCGGTCATCCTTCCTGCCCTCGCAGGCGGAGCGGGAGAGGCAGCAGGCGCTGCTGTGGGGCAGGCTGTGGAGGCCCGGACGGGGCGCCGGCCGCCTCTCTGAAGCCCCTCACCCTTACTTGCCTGTGGGCCTGTCTGCCGCAGGACGCTGGGCACTGTCATCAGACTTGCTGCTGCAGGCCCGGGCCGGGTCTGCGGCTCCCATCCGGCCATCCGCCCGCCCTCCATCACGTCCCTGCGGCCGTCCCGTCGCTTGTACTGCTGAGGGGGTGGGGGGTAAGGAAACTGCGGACAGACCTTCTAGAAGTTGGGTATGTGGAAAATGTTGATTCCTCATCAGGTGACCCTCACCACCAGCAGGTGTGGCTGGGGACCCGCTGGATTCCCGGTAGAAATGTGTGAGGGGCTCCTGGGCGCCGGCACCTGCTGGCACATTTGCGCACAGTGCGCTCCGGCCCGGGGTGGGGGCGGGGGCCAGGGGGCAGCAGGCAGGCTCCAGACCCGACTTGGGGCCGCTGCTGACTCTGGGCCAGTCACGTCCGGAGCAAGGACAAAGCACCTCTTCTCCCCTGGATCGCTTCCGGCTCTTTGTTTCCAGGAAAGGGGACACCGAGTGGGAATGTTCTCAGGGAAATAAAAAAAAATAATAACTCCCCAAAAGTTCATCAGGTCCTTGGCCAGGAGTCAGGAAAACAATATGCAGAAGGAGAGAATGTGGCTGCCTCTGGGGAGGCTCCTGGTGGGAGGCAGCCTCTGGGCGGGCCGTGCGTGTGTTTCTGCAGCTTGCTGTTTATGGCGTTAAAAACCCACGATATAAGACTCATCACTGTCGCCCTTTTAAGTGGGCGGAAGCAGGGGCATTAAGTACATTCACAGTGTTGTGCAATCACCACAAGTATTTCCTGAACTTTCTCATCTTCCCAGACAGAAACTCCATCCGCGTCAAGCACTGGCTGCCCGCTGCCCCCTTCCCTCGGCCCTGGGAACCTCTCATCTAGTTTCTGGGTCCATGAATTGGCCTCTTCTGGATGTTTTATGCAAATGGGATCGCGCAGTGTGTCTGATGTGTGTCCTTGGCACGCTGTGTTTTCGGTGCATGCGAATTGCAGCATGTGACCGACCGTCTTTTCCTCCCCGAGGCTGCGCGGGCCCCGTGCAGGCGGGCCACGTGCGCTCCTCCACTCCTCTGTTAATGGGCGCTTGGGTCGTTTCCTCTTGAAATTAAACTTTTAGGGGCGCCTGGGTGGCTCTGTCGGTTACGTGTGTGACTCTGGATTCCTGCTCAGGTCATGATCCCGGGGTCGTGTGATCGAGCCCTGTGTGGGGCTCTGCGCTGATCACGGAGCCTGCTGGGGATTCTCTCTCTCCCACTCGTGCACTCGGTGTCTCAAAAAAAAAAAAAAAAAGAAAGAAAGAAAAAGAAAAAAAAAGGAACAGTGAACATAGCAGGGCTCTACGTTGTGGGATAGTAGGACAAGAATGGCTTTGGACCTGGAATCAGAAAGCTGGAATCAAGGCCTGGCTTGTTCTGTGGCGAATGACCCTCCCCCCTCCACGTGTCATCTGCAAAGGATCGGGGACGCCTGGCTGAGATCCCCCCTGCCGGCAGGGAGGCAGGCCAGGAAGCTCTTCTGAGAATCTGTTCCTGCTGTGTTCCATTTAAATTTATTTCGAGAAACGTGATACCGTATGTATATAGCAAAAAGTCTGAACAGCACACAAGAGTATTTCAGTGACCATTATGTTTCCTTCCCACCCTGATGGTGTGGCCTCACCCTATGCTCTCTGTGTGTCTCCGCTTCTCTCGGCCTCGCGGGCTCTCTCCCTGGGCTGTAATATTGTATCTGAGAGGTTGTTCCAGGCGGATACAGAGGGCGGCTTCTCTGCTGCAGGATACACTGTAATTTATGTGATGTCTCCGTGGGCGGTTGTTACATTTTGTCCAACCTGTTGCAACTCACGAGTCTTGCGCACCGGGCATTCTGTTCCTTAGGGAGCACACCTGTCCGGGCAGTTCTGCGCCTCCCCCGTTCCTTGTGGCCTCCGCTTGGGCGCCAGCGGGGAGGGTCAGCGCTGTGAGCCGCGGCCCCGAAGCTGTGCGGGCGCTGGGGCCCTGCCCGCTCTGGACGCCCCCCATCCCTGTCCTCTGCGGCCTCCTCACCCCCACTCACCCTGCTCTCGCGGAAGGGTCCTAAGCCTTGTATCCTAAGCCTTAGAAGGACTTGCCGTAAAGGAGTGGCTTTTAAACTTTTTTTGCTTCATTTAAACCCTTTAGACAAACAGGTTATCTTACGTTCCTCCCCATATGAAACAGCTGTTCCCCCTGAAGCCCTGGGGTGGGGTGGGGTCCACACTGGTCTTCCTACCTACACACAGATTTCAAAACCACTGGTTTAAAGTATCCTTAGGGGTGTGCCTGGCTGGCTCAGTCAGGCAAGTGTCTGACTTCGACTTCGGCTCAGGTCATGATCTCACAGCTTGTGGGTTTGAGCCCCACGTCGGGCTCTGTGCTGACAGCTCAGAGCCTGGATCCTGCTTTGGATTCTGTGTCTCCCTCTCTCTCTGCCCCTCCCCTGCTTGTGCGCTCTCTCCCTCTCTCACGAATAAACACTTAAGAAAAAGAAAAGATTAAAGCATTCCATAGAATCCTCTCATGTCAGAGTAGGGAACCCTCAGGGATTACTGACCTGAGTCTTATTTTACTCCTGCGGGCAGAGCGCAGAGAAGGGCAGCGGTGAGCCCGGACTCACACGGAGCTGGGGTGCCCTCTGTGCTTCTGCTTTCTGACACCATGGACACGTCAGAGGGCAGTGCGCTGGGCCAGGAGTCCTCCCCGGGCGGGTGGGAGGGGCTTGGAGGTTGGGACTGTGGACGGCGGACGTGGAGACCATCCCTTCACGGCCTGTGCAGGTGGAGGTTAGTGTCCTGAGCCTGGAGCCCCTCCGCCATCTGCCCCCGTGACTGCCCCGAGGGCACAGGAAAGGGCAAGGGAAGGCCTCCCCGGCTCCCGCTATTCCGCCCATTCCCCGCTGCTGGTGTCCTGGGAGGGCCTTCCTCTCCATCTGCCCTCCCGTCCCTGGCCCACGACCCGGTGTAGGACGCCCACGGGGGTAGCTGACGGGACAGACGACACTCGTTACTTGTCAGTCCGCCGTGAGGGGCTCCCTTGCATCTTCACAGCTGTGCTGCCCACGCCCCCTGGCCTGTCTCATGGGTGCTCTGTGAGGCAGAGAGTGGAGGGATGGCTCCGGGGACACAGAGCCAGCAGCCGTGGGGCCCACGCGGGCTAGCCTTTTGGTCATCTCTGTTGATCTTGATGCTTCTTAGAGATCTTGGCCACGGCTCCGGCCAAGGGATGGCCCACGGTGGCCGGATTCTGGCTGCCCTTTAAGGTGGTGCCAGCTGCCTTCACTAGAGGCTGGGACTAGCCAGCACTCGCAGGTGGGTCCTGGGGCACCCAAACAGCTGGGCCTTACATCCCCATACATCCCCACCTCCTCGGGGCTCCAAGCCGCACAGGGTTCTAGAAAAAGGCCAGGGTCGGATGCGAGGCCAGCAGGAATGGAGGCAGGAGCCGGCAGGCAGAGGAGAGGCGGGAGGAACCGCGGCACTGAGCAGCAGACTTCCCAAAGTCGGGCTCTCCGGCTTCGGCCGGTGGGAGCAGGGCCTGCAGCCCAGCCTGGCACTCAGGACCCAGGGTGCAGCCACACTCCTGCGGGCCCTTCCCCTCGCTCCTTTCCAAGCTCGCCTCCACGGTGGCCAAGGCCAAACTGAGGCGGCCTGGCCGACGTGCCCAGCACGTCCTGGAGCTTCTCCAGCCGCGGGGACGGCAGGCCCAGGCGGCTGCTCTGGCGCCGGTCCCTGCATCTTGCAGCCCGGCGACCCGGGGGCCGCCCCGCGCCACCCCGCGGTCTCCAGGGGGCGCTCTGCGCCCACGTCCCGGGGAGCAAAGCGAAAGTCGCTCCAGCCACGCGGGGCTCACTGGCGCGTGGGGCGCTGCC
>NW_027528369.1:10659979-10661006 GCF_008692635.1 Crocuta crocuta | reverse complement strand
GTCATCAATCTCTTTCTCTCTTTCGGGTTTAAAAAAAAAAAGAAAGAAAGAAACGCGCAAACTTGCATCATGACTTCCTGACCAATCTGGGAGAAGGCGGGCTTCCTGCCTGGAGCTGTTTAATCTGGAGCCTCCCGGGGCCCAGCTAGCCTCCCCCGGTTCCCGGGCTCCCCGGCTCCCATCGGCCCCTTTCCCCTTCCCGGCCCCACCCCCGCGCCGGGCAGGCCTCTGGTTTGAGAAAGACAGTTGAGTTCCTCCCCGCCCTGCCCGGTGCCGGGTTCACTCTCCGGCTCGGCTCGTGTTGGGCCAGAGGAGGAACACCCCCCAGAAGGCTCCGCTCCGCCCTTAGGGTTAGAGCTGAGGGTCTAATACCCACCCTGGCATCAGCGTCCCTTCCGGAAAGCAGGTCACTGGGGTTCTCCGTGCCCAGGAGCTCATTCCGCCCTTCACTGGCCCTCGGCCCCTCCACATGGCGCTGCCTCTACGGGTGTGAGCTGGAAAGTAGTCTGATTACATTCGTTCTGGGAAACATGGAATGATTTGCACTGTGGACGTCTGTCTGTCGGGTGGAAATCTGTCAGGCCGGGGTGGGTGGGGGTTGCCAACCTCCGTTCTAGGCAGGGGCGTGGATCCCCCGGGGCCGGGAATGCGCGTGAACTAGCGTGAACTAGAGCCGTCTGCACTCGGGCTCTGTGTTTGCGTTTGTCGCAGAGGGAGATGGTGAAACAGGGGAATCTTCAGGACAGGAATCAATGGGAACCATTGAGGTCGGAGAGGAGCGTTTGAGTCAGCCCTGTGTGGACAGGGCTGTCTGGGATCTGCTCGGGGGAGAGTTCGGGGTCACCTGGACTGGACGCCATACTGGCTGGCTTTCCTCTTCTCGCGTCCAGAAAGCCAGACGTACAAACAAACAGACCAGACCTGGCTGGAAGGGCGGGGGGTAAACAGGTTAGCTTCTCCAAGGGCAGGTTTATCTCTGATCGGCCTGCGGTGCACCTGTGTCCTCCTTCGTCCGGCCTTGCGAGAT
>NW_027528369.1:10656491-10659958 GCF_008692635.1 Crocuta crocuta | reverse complement strand
GGGGGGGAGGGGCCCTTCCTGAAGGCCCCGCCTCCCCCCAGCTGGCCAGCCTCCTGGCTTAGGCGGCAAGCTTCTCCGGTAATTGGCCAGATAGTAAATATTTTCACATCATGAACTCTTGTGATATTTTTTCCAACCATTGAAACCCGTAAAAACCATTCCTAGCTTGTGGGCTGTGCCAAAGCAGGTTCTGGGCCCCATTCGGCCCGCGGGCCCCAGCTTGCCGGCCCGATAATTAGTCAGGGTTCCTGGCTCCTGGCTCCTCCCCCCACCCCCCATGGGTGACGAAGGCTTGCGCGGCTCAGGGTTCCCACCTGGGCCGTACTGGAGTCACCTGGGGAGTTTCCAACTACTGATGGCGAATTCACGGTACCCTTTCCTTAGCTCCAAATAAAGTCTGTTTAAAAGAAACAAACGCCGACGGCTCAGCCATGCCGCATGCCGATTCGGTGCCTGGGTGTGGGGCTTGGGCCTCAGGATTTTTTTCTTGAGCCCTGGGAGAGGGTGGTGTGGAACCGCCCCGGAGCCCTGCGGATGACACCTGAGACTCTGGAGGCTGGTCTCCCGGCCTGGGCGTGGGCGGCTCCCAAGGGACCCTCCTGCTGTCCCGCTGACCGCCCGGCCGGCTGCCATTGGCTGTGCTGCTCTCCGCGCGCCTCCTCGTTCTCTGCGAGGCTCTGGCTGGAACTGGTTAGTTCTGCAGCGTTCTGGAAGTGAGTGTGGATGCTGGGTAAGGCGTTTGGATGTCGGTCACGTGTGCCCCGTGCCGGCTCAGGCAACGGCCACGGTGAGGGCTTGAGTCATGCTGGGCGCCCCTCCATTACCCTGCGCCACTCCCTCAGCAGCCCGACTGCCTCTGTGCCCTGACCGTGGCGGACACTCCGTAGCTCTCAGCGAGCTCCCCTGCTGTCCCTGAAGCCCTGGGGGGAGAGGACCCAGAGCTGGAAACTTCTAGATGTTGGGGCAGGGCATTTTGTGATTTCCCATAGAGAGGCCGTGCCTCCTGACCCGACCTAACGGGGGCAGGGGGGCGCGACGTGGAAACCCTCACTGAGCACGGGCATGGGGAACGCACGTGGCGCTGCAGCACGGCCTCTCCCTGCCGGATTCCCCCTGCACCCTGGGGCGTCCCCATGCCACCCTGTCACTGAGAAGTGCTGCCGTTTAGAATGGGGACACTTCCTTCTTTGCACCATCGCTGTCTCCACACCCTTGCGACCAGGCAGCAGGCGAGAGAGGGTCCCGGTGCTCAGAGCCAGCGTGGAGCCGGGGCTGCCTGGCTTGCAGGCCGCGCTCTCCGCAGGTGCCACTAGGAAGGAAAGCGCGAGGGCTGCGGCTGCGGCCGCCCCAGAAAGACTGATGAGTCAGCAGGATGGAGGGCCTGGTTCGCAGGACCCCAGGTATGCGTGTGTGCACGCGTGTGGTTGCACACGTGTTGAGGGAGGCGCCCGCCCCCCCGGAGCTGATGGCGGGGCACCTGTGTTCACCCCACGCCAGCGGGGCGCCGAGAGCCCCATGCTGGCCAGAGGAAGTGCCTGCCTGGGGGGGGAGGAGTCCCCAGTCCGATCTGGCCCCGGGGCCGCTTCCTGGGCGGTGTCTGCTGTTCTGATCGAGCGCTGCATTTGCTTCTGGTGCTCGGAAGATGGAGAGAAGGAAGAGCGGGCCTTCGGGACTTGACTTGATGGGCCCCCGCTGGCTCTGAGCGCAGCTGCAGGGGACTGCCCTCTGTGGTGCGGTGCCGACATGGGGCCAGCCCGCCAGAGGGCCCTAGACGCCCCTTTTCTGCCACCGTCATCTTCGGGGCCCAGTGTGAGCTTCCTCTTACAGGAAGCCACCCTTGACCACCCTGGGCCTCAGGAATCTCCTTTGACTCAGAATTCAACAAAATGCATGTCTTGTCTTTGCTTTCTATTTTAGAAAGACGTAGACGTTATTTAGATAGATTTCTTTGGTAACATGTACCTTTTTCCTTCTGGTTCCCAAGGCACTTTCACGCTTCCTCGTGGTGAGGGGCTCAAACACTAGGAAANGGGTGGTTCCCGGATGAGCAACCTAAGGGCTGGGGAACTTGCTTTGCTCACCTGAGGTCACACAGGTGGGATGAAGCTGGGGACGAGGGCTTTCCTGTTCTGGGGCAGGTGACTCGGATGTCACCTGCGGGGGAGCCAGGGTGCAAGGTCTCTGGAGGATGGGGAGGGGAGGGGGGGTTATGTCCTGCTCTGAACTTGCCAGGCCCTCACCGCTCTCTGGGCCTCAGTTTCCTCGCCTGTAAACCAGCTAATAAAAGTTGAAAGGCGGCGCCCGTGTCTCTGATCTCAGGGGTGTCCAGGGCTCCGGATGGGAGCAGGGGCGGGCCAGCCCTCCCACACGGTCCTGGTGGCCCCGAGCACCAGAGCGCTTTCCCAGATGCGCGGCTCGCAGGCCCGCGTGCTGGAGGCCAGTGGCCAGGTCAGGCGTCCGGGGAGCTGGGTGCAAGGGCCCCGCGCACGCCCGGCTGCCCAGCGGCACAGGCAGTGCCCAGGGAGGGGGAGGGGCGGTGTCCCGGGCTGGCCGAGGGATGGAGGGCGTCTGCAGCCTGGCCCCCGGCCACCGCGCTACACCCGCCCGCACAGATTCCGGAGTCTTTCCCAAATTCATTCAAGTCTTCCCCCATCCAGTTCTCGAGGGATGGAGCCCTGGGCAGGAGCCAGGAGCCTCAGTGCTGCACCGGGGCCAGCGGTGGTGGGCTGTGGGGGGGCCGCTGGGGCTCACTCTTCTCCCTGTCTGACCCGGCTGTGCTTTGCTTGGCTCTGAAGGGTCACCTGGGCGTCCCCGGCGCTCGGGACTTTGGTCCGTAAGTGCCTTTGGGTTTGTCCCTCTAGTGCTGTGTTGATCACAGATGGGAGAGAAACCCAGTGCAACGAACAGAGTCCCCACATAACGCCTGCAAGGTGCCCCCCCAGGGACGCCAGGCAGAACCGAGTCCGGCTGGGCTGGGGGGCTGAGCACCTGGCAGGGAGGGGGTGCCTGTCTGGAAGTTGCTGAGGGGCGGCCTGGAGAACGGGGGTGCTGGGGGGGTGCGTCTTTTCTATGCTCTAATCCCTTGATGGCTGGTAGGAGGCAGGGGTGGGGACAGGAGCAGGGCTGGGAGTGGCGGAGTGGACGGTTGGGGTGGGGGTTCCCCGTTTTTATTTTCCACTTTGTTTTAATTACACAAGTAATGCTTTCCGCGAGACCGTGAAATTTCAGTCAGATAAGATGAAGTTTCCTTAGCTCTCGAGCCTGTCGCCCCCACCGTGCTTTGGGAAGAAGCGCTGGGCAGTGCGCCATCTGCTCGAGTCCGCGGCGGACTGTGACTCAGTCTCCCCCTGTCCTTCCCGGCAAGGAGTCCTCAGTTATTGCAGCCCCTGGTCTGGCCGCTTGGGCTGCTCCCAGCTCTCTGGGATCCTGTCGGTGCTGTCCTGTCCTCACGTGAGGAGGGAGAGGAC
>NW_027528369.1:10656066-10656332 GCF_008692635.1 Crocuta crocuta | reverse complement strand
GAGCCGCCCTGCGCGACGGGCCAGCCTGGCCCCCGGTGACGCCAGGACAGCCTCAGCCGACGTGCGTGGCCTGCTTCCGTGCAGCCGTCTCGCGGGGACTTTGCCGAGCGGGGTGGCTCAATTTTTCTGGCGTGTTTTAATAACATAATTATAGGGAGTATTTTTAGGTTCCCTCTAACGGCCCAGCTGTTTACCAGGCTCGAGCTGCACACTGTTTTTCTCCCTGAGTATATATAGCCGGGCCACTTCTCCCTCCTCGGGTTCCG
>NW_027528369.1:10655153-10655982 GCF_008692635.1 Crocuta crocuta | reverse complement strand
GGACTGCTTCCCGCACGGCTGTGTCCAGGCAGCACCTGGCGTGTTGCTGGCCTGTCCCCCCCCCAGCGTGGACGAGAGGAAGAGCGGCTGCGGGAGCACCCAGATCCTGGGACGGAGGGGCTGGGCAGGAGAGGGCCAGGCAGGGGTCCCCGGTGGCCCCCTGAGGAGGAGTCGCGACCTGTCATCCGCTGGAATCATCAGGGCCTGTGACTGTCAGCCGAGCAGAGTCCAGTCCTGCCCTGCGGCGTTTCCACTGACCCGCGCTCTCCTCTCAGGTGTTTGATTTCTATCCATGGTTGAAACAGCGTCTAAAGCAACACATCACCGGGCGCCGGCGGCGCAGTCGGGTGAATGTCCGACTCTTGATTTCAGCTCAGGTCATGATCTCAGCGGTGTGTGGGTTCAGGCCCCTTGTCGGGCTCTGAGCTGACAGCGCGGAGCCTCCTTGAGATTCTTTCCTTCTCCCTCTGCCCCTCCCCTGCTCGCTCGCACTCTCTCTCAAAATAAACAAACAAAAAAGAATTCATCACTGTAACAACCTTAAAGGGGGCTTTTAGGGGAAACCGGATGGTGCATCCCGGGGTCCTGCTGAGCCCGTCTCTCTCTCTCTGCCTTCCCTTCCCGCGTGCGGTGGCCGGGCCACAGTCCCGCGGGGAGCTCCGGGGACCAGGCCGTGTGCTGACGCGGGTCTGCGTCCCCTGGATGGGGGTGTTCTCAGGTTCCCCAAAGGAGCAAGTCGCCCAGGCTGGCCGAGGTCGCCGGTGCTGGGCTCCCCCCGGCAGCTGGCACGTGTGCCCTGTGACTGACAGTCTAGATGTAGTGCCCCCGG
>NW_027528369.1:10648660-10655085 GCF_008692635.1 Crocuta crocuta | reverse complement strand
CCCCCCCCCCCCCCCACGTGCCCTGCACCCTCCTCGGGGACGGACACCGGGACCTCTCTGCCTTCCCGGCCCTGGGCTCCGGCGCTGTGTCCAGACGCGTCCCAGAGCCAGCGGCCTCCCGGGCACCTGAGCGGCCCTTCCCCCACACAGAGCGCAGAGCTGTGCTGCGTCGCCGCCTGGCGCGGGGCCCACGTAGCGGCGCTCTCCAGGGAGCACGTGCACTTCTTGTAACCCGTGGTGGCAGTGGCTGCATCCACTGGGCCTGGGGGTGACGCCATGGAGGGAGAGTGGTGGTTGGCACAGGTCGGCGTCCCCTGGAGCCGGGACCCCCCATCCCTTCCTCCAGCTGCGCCTTGTGGCGCGTGAACCTCTGTCACGCGGCGCCTGGGGCTGGCCTCACCCTGGGCCGGCTCTGCCTGAGGCTCCGCGGTCCACACGAGACCCCGGTGGAGGCCAGTCCTTCGTCCACGCCTGTTTCCCACTGGGAAGTCCTGAGCAGACAACCGAGCACATGCTCTTAGGTGTCCCGCCGGTGCGTCTGACAGCGGAACGTGGCTCGTGTGAACTCCCCCCAGCGGAGCTGTCGCTTGTGCGACAGGCACTTTCCGGTCACCTCCTGGCCAGCCCCCACGACTGACCTCTGCCCCCAGGTTACTTCTGCTTGCGTGTGGGACTCACGATGGCGGGACTGCTCGCGCCATGTGAGTGCCGCCTCCACTGGCCCTTCCTCCCCTGGACGTCCGTGCAGCACTGTCCCCACCCCGCCGTCGTCGGGCTCCGGGCGGCGGGCCCCGCGCGTCTCCGTGCACACCCCTGGATTACGTTCGCTCGTGCACACGGGCGTGGGGCTGCAGGGCACAGGGGCTTCACGTCCCCGGGAAGCTACCGTCGTTCTCTGGGTTCGCGGTGCCTGACCTGGGCAGGCACACTCGCCAGCGCACGCGGCCTCTGCTGTCACCGCTTCGCGGGCGTGAAGTGTGTCCTCGGGCTTTGGTCTGCGCTTCCCTGACACCAAACGATGCTCCTCACCTTTGATGTCCCTTTTTGTGACGTGCGTCCGACAGTCACCTGCCTAAAAACGTTGGGTGGCAGGTCTTTTTAGCTGTGATTCGTGGCCGTTCCCTGTGGGCCGCGACTAAGGTCTCGGTCCGTTTCCCTGCGTCTGGTCGCCGACTCTAATCATTGCTCTGTCGACGGCTGTTGAAGAGCTGGTGTGTGTAATTCCAGGTCCGGGTAACTGGCGCCGTGCTGTTTATGTGGTCAGCTCCCACCTCCGTCGTGCGTGCTGTGGCGGCGGCCTGGGCGCCAGCCACGTGGCAGGCTTCTTGGCGCGTCCTGACCTGTGTCCCCACCGGTCTCGCGCTGCTTCCCGGGCGCCTCCTGCCGTCCCCGCCCCTCTGTCTGCCTGCCCAGCCCTCCCCGGCCCCTGTGCCCGTCTCCAGGGGCCGCCAGCCATGCCTGGGCCTCTCGCTCTGCCGGCCTGGCCTCCCCTGGGCTGCCTGTTGTTTTAAGTGGGTTTCTTTTGGGGCGCCTGGGTGGCTTAGTCGGCTAAGCGTCCGACTTTCGCTCAGGTCATGATCTCGCAGTTCGTGGGTTCGAGCCCCGCGTCGGGCTCTGTGCTGACAGCCAGCTCAGAGCCTGGAGCCTGTTTCAGTCTGTGACTCCCTCTCTCTCTGACCCTCCCCTGCTCATGCTGTCTCTCTCTCTCTGTCTCCTAGAAATAAATAAAAAATTAAAAAAAAAAAAAAAGTGGGTTTCTTTAGCTCCTGGGAAGTGACGTGAAAGTGACCGTCCCCTGTCATTCCCGGGATGCGGTGAGCACCTTTGTGCACCGCCTCATTTTCCTTCTCCCGACTGGCGCCCTCAGGATGACCTCCCGGGCCCCCAGGTTGGGTCCGGGACAGGCGGGCTCAGGGCCGCGGAGGTCGCCTGCGCTGTGTCCTGCTTCAGCCTCCGGGGCCACGCGGTCCTGGTGCGTCTCCCCCGCAGACCGGCCCCCGGGGGTCCCTGCGGCCGTGTGGCCTGGACCCGCACAGCCCCTCAGGCGGACGTGGCCAGCCCCGGGTGAGGTGGTCGGGGTGGTTAGAGGCAGGGGCTCGGGGGCCAGGCCTGCCACCAGAGGGGACCCTCGGGACCAGGCGGTTTCTTTCCCTCAGCTGCGGGCGCTTGTTGCTCGGACCTCGGCAGGGACCCTTCCTGGCCCGGGACAGCGTGACCTCCCGAGAAGGACTCCAGCCAGCACAGGAGCAAAGCGCGGGAGCCTGTCCGGCCTGGAGGTGGCTCCACGCAGAGTCCTGGACATTGAGGGGCGGGGGGGCGAGCCGTGGGCCCCGTGTCCCTGGGTCCTGTGCCCGCGGAAGCTGCCCGCTGGTCCTGCCCCGAGGCTGCGGGTGGAGACACTTTGGGGGGGGCTGTCCTGTCCCTTCCAGAGTGAGGCCGCCCGGGGAGGGGTCTGTACCGCACTCACCAGACCCTGCCCTTGCACCCCCCGCCCCCCACGGGTTCCCGCTCTCCACTGTCGGAGGGCGTGTCAGCCCCTCGGTCTGTACCCCCGGGCCCCCTGCGTGAGGAGAAGGGCAGGGCTGGAAGCAGAGTTGTGCACGCGCCGGAGGCACACGCTCCCCTGTGGGCTTGCCGAGTGGAGGAGCCCCCCAGGCAGATCGCGGGGAGATGGCCGTCTCCGGAGGAGGCCTGAGAGCCTTCTGGGCCAGACCAGCTGCCCCCTGTTCTAGAGCCTGAGGGGCCCCCCAGGCGTCACGAGGGGTCAGGAGCTTTTGAGTCCCCATTTGCGTCTCCAGCCGGTGTTGCCGGCACGTGGCAAGGGCCTGAGGTAGCGCTGAGCTGAAGCAGCCCTTTGGGGGGCGCGGCGCCGCCTCGGGGGCAGGGCGGGAGCCGGCGTCGGGGCGGGGTGACCTGAGCACGTGGGCAGAGCCGCTGAGGGTCACCCCTTGGAAAAGGATGTGGCAGCTGGAACCACACGTGGGGGGCGGGGGCCAGAGCGGTGCTTTCCTGCCCCGCCCTACGCGGCCCCTCCTGGGCTCGCGGGATGCGCGCTCCCTTCGGTCGGTTACTCGGAACTGGAGGCTGGTGTCCGCGTGCGACTTTCCGCTGTGGGGCGCCTGCGGTGGGGCCCCCCGGGTCCCCGTGACCGTCCCGGACGCCAGGCCGCAGGTCACGGCCCCGGCCCCGTGCGGAGGGTCTGGGATTCCTGCCTCCTCTTCCCGGTTCTGAGCCCGGCTGGGGGTGGCGGCCGAGGGGACGCGAGATGCCGCCCCAGGGTCTGGGTGGCGGGGTGCTCTGGTCGCGCTACTGTGGCGAGGCCCGTGGTCACCGCTGCAGAGAAGAGGCAGACGCGAGGTAAAACGAGCAGCAGGCAGCTCATTGGAAGGGTCAGAACGAAGAACAGCTCGGAGGTCTCTTTACGGAGGGGGCGCTGGATGGCGAGCGGCCGTGACCGCAGGGGAGGGTCCCGTGGCCTCCCTCCCCCTCGTTCCTCCTCATCCCACCTCGTTGGCATGACGGCCCGACCCCGTCGGGTGAGGGTGGCCGTGGCCACATCGGTCCTTGCGGGTCAGACGTTTCAGGGTCCTCGTCACATCCCCCGGGAGCCTGCGGGGAGGGCGTGGGGTCTGTCATGTTCTTAAGAGGAACCTCATGCCCGAGGGGGTTTGCTGTGGTCAGAGGCTCCCAGCGTCTTTCCAGAACATGTGCCCCCCCTGCCCCGGCCTCAGGGCCTGACCCCTCCCTCTCTTCCGGCCACGCTGGGGCTCCCCCGGGACAGCCCTGGGCAGCGTCTGCTTGTACTTGCCCGTGGCGCTTGTGTGAATCCGTGTCCTGCTCTGTGTGCGGGGAGGGGGGTGGCCGCTGGGGCTGCCTGGGGACCTCGGTGACCTCTGCTCTGCCCTGGACACTGTCACTGGGGCGCCCCCAGGTACAGCCGTGCTGGGCTTCTGGCCGGACCACGTGTGCCCCTCAGCAAGAGAACCTGTGGCTTAGGGGCGCCCGGGGGCCCAGGCGGGTAAGCATCCGACTCTTGATTTCGGCTCCGGTCATGTTCTCATGGTGACACTGGGCTCTGTGCTGACGGCGTGGAGGCTGTTTCGGATTCTCTCTCCCTCCCCCTCCCTCCGCCCCTCCCCCACTCATGTGCATGCATGTTCTCTCTCAAAAGTAAATATTAAAAAAAAAAAATGCACTAGTTTATGAAGCCACACGTGGGTGCCTGTGGAATGGACACCGTGGGAGGGAAAATGCCAGGCGAAGCTTCTCCGTGCTCATTCCGTCAGACCCGCTCCAAACCTGGCTCTGCTGCTGGGCGCCCTGGGGCACGTTACACGGTGTCTCTGGGCCTTGAGCTCCTCACCTCAGCAGCAGAGCCGCCCATGTGGAGCGGGGCCGGGCACTGGGCAGCGGCAGCCGGCCTGCCCTCCAGGGTCAGCACCTGCCCGGCTTGGCATTGAGGCCCCTGGGTGAATGCCCAGGTGGCCGGGGCCGAGGGACCTTGTTAGGCCCCCTCCCTCAGGCGGCGTGGGTGGGGCGGAGCCTCTGAATCACGGCTCCGTGGGGGGGGGGCTGTGGCCCAGGTCCCCCCACAGCCCGTGCTCTCACCAGAGAGGAACGTGGGGCAGCTCGGTGCCGTCCCCGAGCTGAGGTGATGGCTGGTGGGGTGGGCACAGCCGGGCGGGGACAGTGGAACCCGCTGGGTCTGGCCGAGTCACGGGCCGCTGGGCGCTCCCACAGGACAGCAGCGAAGATGCCTCTCCGCTGACATCGTGGGCAGGGGGCGGGAGGTCCTTCCCACTGGGACGCATCGGGAGGGCGTGGAGCCCTTGCTGGGGGGGAGGGGGCGCCCGTCCTGACAGTTCCTGTCCCCTCCCGTCAGCACTGGTGCTGGGGGCTTCCTGGTGCCTTCCCTAGGGAGGCTACCTGGCCCCACACACCGGAGCCGTCACCCGCCGCTGGGAAGCCCCGGGCAGCTTGGTGACGGAAGACCCAAGATGGCAGTCCCCTGTGTGGCTGCTGTGACCCCAGGCCCCCATCCTCACAGACCCTCCGAGGCGTCGGGCAAAGAATCAGCTTGAAGAGGAGGAGCAGGTTCCCGGTCCCACAGCCGGAAAGGGGCTCTGGGGCCCTGGGACTGGCTGGAGGCGCACGGTGTGTGGCTGGCATCGCACAGGGGACAGTGTCACGCTGTCCCCACGGCTGCCTGTACAGGTCCCTGCGAGGGTGGAACTATGGGCACTTGGCCGGCAGGGAAGAGGGGCCCGGCCAGTGGAGAGCCTGTCTGCTTGTGGGTGGGGATGTCCTTGGCCTTGGGGACCTCCCCGCATGGTCCCCTCCCTGCTGGGCACCCGGCCCCACCTCAGGCTCCCCTGGGCCTCCCGCTCGCTGGGCCTCACTCCCACAGGAACCTCCATTTGTGTGTGGGCAGGACTCTGCAGGGGCGGGGCCGGCCCTGCCCCCTGTAGGCCTCTGCCCTCAGGCCCCCTGGAGCCTGCCCAGCAGAGGCTCAGCCCTGACCTTGAGGAGCAGGAGGGGTGGGGAGGGCCGTCGGGTTGTGGTGGTGGGCAGTGGGCAGCGGGCAGTCAGGCCTGGCTCTGGTCCCTGGCTTCACGGCTTCGGGCAGGGGCCCGGGTCTCCCAGAGGAGACGCCGGTGTCCGGCTCGGGCGCAGGCCCTGGGGCGGCGTCGGCCAGCGCGCTTCGTGTTAGCACCGCAGGCGGTGCTGGGGCGCGGCAGCAACAGCTGGCATTAGCGCGGGGCCCGTAGCTTTATCCAGGGCGTCATGTTGGCCCCATTGAACAGGTGAGGAAACCGAGGCTCAGGGGTCACACGGCGCGCAGACTTAGAGCCAGGCTTCTGGCCAAGGCTGTGGTGACGCTGAGGCCGCAGTCCCGAAGCCACCAGGCCACCGGGGCAGGAGAAGGTCCTCGAAGGCCGTGGCGTCTCGGGCACTCTCTGAGCTCTGCGTGTCTGGGTGGGAGCCGCGAGGGACCAGCTGCCTTCCCGTGACAGAGTCCAGCTGAGATGGGGGTGGACAGCAGGCCTGCCCCTCACTGCCAGGAGGACCCGCCGTCCCCAGCCTCCCCCGGGGTGGGGGCTCCGGGCCTGTTTCGCCACGGCCGCTCAGGACCCCCTTGGAGTCGGCTGCCTGCTGCGCTGTTCGGAATTCGGTTGGTTTCCATAAAAACAGGATGCGGTGGGTGAGCCGGCAGCACATCCCTGGTTTTCCAGGAACTGAACGTATAGCTTCAGCCAGGCCTGCCCCGTCCCCGCCCGCTGTGTCCCCCAGGGCGTGGGGGCTGCGCTCTCTGCTCTCAAAGTGGCCACTTAATGGGTTCTCCTCTCGCCTGGGGAGCCGGTGCTGACCCGTCCTGACGGCCCCGGGCCGCGCTCTGCAGGCCTCCGTCTGGAGGGCCCGTTGAA
>NW_027528369.1:10632586-10648637 GCF_008692635.1 Crocuta crocuta | reverse complement strand
CGGGCTTGGCCACGCAGGGCTGGCAGCCCCTGCCCCTCGGCCACTGTGCTCTGAGGCAGCTTTTGTTCCCTGGGGCCCCAGACCGAGCGTCCCCGCAGGCCTGGAGCGACCCCTCGGAAGTGACCCCGGAGGGGATTCTGGAGCTCAGAAGTGGCTCTTTCTGTAAGGATATCCTGAAATCCGAGAGTGTTTTTACTGGAGGAGGGAGAGGAAGGCAGGAAGATGAGCCAAGGGCCCGGTGTCGGCCACACTGTGACCCCCGACCCCAGCGGCCGAGTGCGGGAGGCACAGAACCTGGGCACCTCGCTGCGTCCGAGCCTCAGAGCGCAGAGGGAAGGGAGTGTCGTGGGCCGCTCACAGATGGGCGACGAGGCGGGGAGAGCCCGGGCGCTGGGGCCGTGGGGCTGGGTCCTGCTCCCGGGCTGGCTTCCTGGGGGCGGGGCCGGGCCGGTTGTTATGAGCCGACAGTGTTGATTTTTCCCTTGGTCATTCCATGAGCTTGTTGAATTTCCCGAGGATGCGCGGGGGCCCCGCACCCTGCTTCCCAAGCCTGCGGCCATCTGGGCCCGGACCGCGAGACAGGTGCTGACCCTCAGGACCGGGCGGGTCCGTCAGGGAGACAGGTCCCGCGAGAGAAGCACCCACACGCGGGAGACTGTGGGCTGGCGAGCCTGACGTTTGCAGGGAGGGCACCCGGCAGGCAGGCCGGGAATTCAGGCAAGAGTGGAAGTCGCCGTCCCCAGTCCGCATTCCGCAGGCAGCCCTCCTTCCCAGGGGCCGCCGCCCGCTCCTAGGCTTTCATCCGGTTGGTTGGCTCCGGGAGGGTCATCTGCTTCTCTCTGAGTCAACGGATTCAAATGTTAATCCCTGTAAAACAAACCTTCCAGCAGCTTGGCCAGGTGACCAGAAACCACCACACACCCAGCCCCCAGGGCCCGTTAGCCACTCCCCACCCGGGACGCGGAGAAGGTGCGCTGGTGTGCACATGGCGTGCATGAGTGTGAGCATGTGTGGTCACACCGCCAGGCGTGCCGACACAGCCCGTGACCTCGCGGCCTGATCGGGAACGCAGATGCCGTCTCCGCTCTCCGAGGACATGCGCCTGCTCATGCAGGGCCTTCTGGTGATGGGCCCTGAGCTGGGGTGGGGAGAAGGGTGGGCACAGGGCAAATTCCCGTTGTCACCCCATTTCACCCAAAGGGAAACCACGGTGCGGGGTGGCGAAGGTGGAGCCGGGACCTGATGCGGGTCTCCTGCTGAAGTAGACGTGATGACAGCGCCCTCCTCACCCTCAGTGCTGCCCCCCTCTCAGCCTGGAGAGGCCCGGGACCTCCCCCCTCCCACCTGGCCAGCGACACCCGCCCCCACGCCCGCCTGCCAGTGGGAGGTGGCCAGATGGCATTCCTTTGTTCTGCCAGAAAGGGCCCCCAGAGAGCAGGGCCAACCGGACTCTGTGGCCGTTTGCACAAGCCAGACTGGACAGGCTGACTCGGGGTGCCGTGGGCTGGCTGAGTCACGGGGTGGGGCTCTGAGTCAGCGCCCCAACCCTGGGTCCTGGGCCCAGAGCTGGTGAGGAGATGTGGGTACCCGGTCTGCCTCGGGTGGACCCCCACATTTGGAAAGGCTGGCGTGGCCACCGGAAGGGGGTAAGAGAGCAGCCCAGAAGTGCCTCTGAAGCCTGGGCTGCACGTGGTCCGTGGCTGCACGTGGTCCACGGCGTGGATGCCGTCCTGGGGTTTGCGGGGAGAAGGCACTTGCAGGAGAGCAGCCTGAGGCTAAGGGACAGGGCCCCCACCACGCAGGGGACAGGTCGTCACCCCTGAAGGGTGGTCCCAGGTCACGCTGCAGCGGAAGACAGGACATGTCGTGACAGTCACGTTGCTTCTTCTGAGTCAGAGGAAGGACACCCGGGTCCTACAGTCCACCAGGCAGCTTCCGGAGCGCGGGCCCTGAGTCCGTAGGGCGCATCCCTGCCCCCAGACTGTTCCAGCACCGACCGCAGGACCCGGCCCTGTATGACCGGGTGAGCCTGGGAAACTGCACCCCAAATTCCCAGGTGATGCTGACGGTATGGCCTGGGACCCCCCCCCCCCGCCCCGCCCCGCTCTGGAGATGGGTGACGCTGCACTTTGGCACAATGAGGAATTGACAGAGCACCGCAGCCGTGGGCAGAGTGGCGCCCCCCCCCCCTTCCGGCTCTCCTGAGAGCACGTTCACCTCAGGGCCTTTGTGCGGGATCTCCGGGCCCAGGTCCCCTCTGCCCCCAAGGTGGGGCTTCCTGGAGGCCTGTCCGAGCAGCCCCTGCCCTGCCTGCCCCTGCGACTCGTTCTCGTTGGCTTGTTCATGTGTTTCCCTGTGTCCATCGTCGTGCTCCAGACACCTGGCCCCGGAGGCGGCGCTCTGGCTCGCGGGCCCTCTGCACGTCACTGGGCTGATGGCCGAGCCTAACATGCGACGGGCTGGGTCGAGTGTGTTGATTATTTGGGGCCCATGGCGGGTGTGGACCCTCGCTGCCCTGGCTCCCAGTGTTCGCCCCAGAGCTCTGTGGTCCCCCCGTGGCGTCTGCGTGGAGGACTGGGCCTCAGCGGCTCCAGGGGGGCTGCTGTTGAGACCAGGGCAGCAGCCCCCCGTCCAGCAGCCTGTGCCGGGTGGTGGGTCCTGCCTGTGTGAGGCGCCGGGTGGCCCGGGGATAGGTGCGTGGCTCAGGGGGAGGTGGCTCAGGAGAGTCACTGCTTGGTGTGGCCCTTGTGACGTTGGGCACCCCCGTAGGGGCGTGTCAGTCATATCAATGAGCCTGGAATTTGGGGGTGGGGGTGCAGCAGAGCCCCCCCAAACCCTGTCTGCTCTAATCAGCTTAGCCCAAGGGGCCTTTGGACCTGGGGGTCAGCCGGCCAGAGGGCGCCAGGACGTGTCGGGACCCGGGGCCTCGTCCGCACGCCCGGAGACCCAGGGAGCAGGACCCCCTTCGGCAGCCCCCGCCCCCAGGAGAGGCCCCCCCAGCTGACACCCCCACATCGTCTCATCAGACCCCCAGTAACGTGGAGGGCAGGGTCACAACTGCTGCCCCCACTCCCTGGGCGAGGTGGCGGGGGGGCCACAGAGGGACCCCTCCTGCCTCCCGAGCGGACGTGGCGGCCTCGCCTGAGCTCCAGGTGCCACTGGCCCCTGCGTGGCCTGACGCTCCGCCCGGGGCCCTGCGCCTGGGGGGCCGCCTGACCGGTGGGGCGCCAGCTGGCATCCAGGAAAGGACTCTTGGGGCGCAGGGAGCCGCCGGGGTGGGGCCTCCACACGAGCGCCCGGCGCAGCCCGGGCCCACCTGCTCCGCCCTTCTCCGGCCGGCAGGGGTCCGCTCCGTCGGGGCCCCTTTCCCTGTGGCTGGAGCCTGTCCCGCTGTCCCCGGGGACTCGGGAGGGCAGCGATCTGAGCATCTGCCCAGGGCCCTGGACGGGTCTGGCCCGAATGAAGACCCAGGGGCTCTAGCCCACCAGCCCCCACACGCGCCAGGCGTTGGCTTGGGGACATCATGGTGTCAGCTCGCCCCTCACTGTCGCCCTTTCTTCGGCCAGGCCCCTGAGCTCTAGGCGGCTGGGGTGGGAGGTGTTGCCAAACCACATCCTCGCAGAGGCGGGTGGGAGTGCCCTGGCCCCCTCCCTTCCCCGGCCGCCCCCCCCTGCTGTTTACCTGTGGCCCTGCAGGTCAGGTCACAGCGCAGCCACCAGGTCCCTCCCTGTGGAATGCGGCCCCACCCCTGCCTGGAGTCTGGCCTCCTCTCTGGACAGGGCAGAGCCTCTGGGCAGGGCGGGTGCTGACCCTTCACGGAACAGAGCCCGGAGGGCGGAGGAGCCCAGCCAGCGGGTCGCTCCTGGGAGGGCTTCGCGGAGCACTTGCTGGGAGCCTGGACAGCCTCCCGGGAGGAAGCAGAGGAATGCGTACCAGAGCTGGGGGCGGGGGCGTGGGGGGGGGTCCCACTCGTGACACTTTGGGGCCAGGAGGCGTGTAAACAGTTGGAGGCCAGGCCACCCCACCCTGCACCCACCACCGGCTTCGAGGTGCCTGCCTTGCACGGCGTGGGCCCCGTGGCGACACCCCGTGGGTCACACGCCGACCCCTGCTGCCCCTTTGTCCCCCGCTCTGCCGCTCTTCAACACTGTGCCCACCTCACTGAGGCTGCGTGTGGCTGGGAGGCCCGCAGCCCGAGGACCATGTGGGAGGATGTGGCAGGGGCCCCTCTGTGCCCGGCCCTCGGTGGCCGCCGGGTCCTCGGGCCTGGGGGGGAGGAGGGGGAGCCTGGCTGTCAGGTGAGCCGTGAAACCCAGTGTCCCGGACCCCACGCTGATTAAACCCTCGGCCAGCAGCACGGGGCGCTGGGCTCTTGGCTGGGCTCCCAGTAGGTAACACAGTGTTCTTGGCATTGGCGCGTGGGGACCGCTGCTGTGTCCTGTCCCGCCCCCCCCCCCCCCCCCCCTGCCACTCCCCAACCCCACAGTGGTGCTTCCACTGCCCCTCAATACCNGGTGCTCTCCGTCCCTGGGGTGGCGTCCGTCATGACCAACCCCCAGGCCTGTGTGGTGCTCTGTGGGTCAGAGGCCCCAACAGCCGGTGTGTGGCTGGTGCTGGAGCTGCTGAGGGGACGGGGCGCCAGGCCCCTCGGCAGAACTTTCTGGGTGGGGCGCTGTGGGGCACATGCTGGAGACCTCGTGGGGCTGGTGAGCAGGTGGCGGGTCGTCTGAGTGCAGCCTGGCCAGGAGCCGGGTTCCCGGAGGCACCCCTCGCTCCCCCTCCCGCCCGGGTGCTCCGAGGCTCTGACCTCCAGCCCTGCCTTCCTGTGACCAGAGATCTCATCTCCAGAGGGTACAGGGTGCCTGGGTGGGGCCGGCTCACTCTGTGCCCTAGGCCCACCTCCCCCCCTTCCTCTTCCAGAAAGGTCCAGACCTTTGGTCACCTCGGGTCAGGGGCTGGGTTCAGCTTTTACATCCCAGCGTGGGGACGCACCGCAGCTGGGGGGCCGGCGGTCCAGCGGAGGGCAGGCGGCGGCCGTCTGCCATGGCTGCCCTCCTCCCCCGCCCCGCCCCCTGGCAGAGGCCAGCAGGGTGTTCACGGGCTCCTCCAAGCCAAGGAAGGGGCGTGAGCACAGCCGGGGAGGCGGCAGGCTGGGGGAGGGCGCGGGGTCGCACTAGGCCCCCCACCCCGGGAGTCGCCCTGCTTCGCAGCTGTCGTCTGGGACTCTGACCTCCGGTCCCCAGGCCCCACCTGGCCTCCTAGGGGCTCGGCCCGCAGGCAGCAGATGGCAGACCTGGAAGGTGCCACCCCGGGTCTGGAGAGCCTAAGCCTAGTCCCGCCCACTGCCACCCTGCCCTGGGGACTCAGGCGACTCAGGCCCCTCCCAGCCCGCAGCCCCTGGTGTGAAAGGAGAGCCCAGGCCACACGTCTCTCCCCTTCCCCACGTCCCCCCCAGGCTTTTATCTTTGGGGTCACTTCACTTGTGAGCGGGTCCGGGGCGCGTGAGAACGTCGTCCTGAGAGAAAGGGGACTTACAGACGGGCGCGAGGGCCCTGCACGGGTGAGCGCCCGCAGCAACTTGGCAGAGACCTTCCCGGGACTTTCTGTACATTTACGAGCCTGAATCCTGTTTCCGCTTCTGTTTCTCTCGAGAGGAATCCCACGCGTGGCCGGCCGGCTGCCGTGTGCCAGTGCCCGGGGGGTCCTGCCGTGCGTGCTGGGCCGGTGCCACTGCCGCGGCCCCGAGGGGCACAGCGGGATCCTGTGTCCCAGCGGGGGATGGGGCCCGGGGAGGCAGAGCTGGGCAGAACCCCCAGATTTCGGACTCCGGCCCTTTGGCTCCCCGTTTTCACCAGGGGGGAGACCGAGGCCCCGAGGAGGGTGGAGACATGGTGCTCTTCCTCCCAGACCGCTGGGCTGGCGGCCTCGGGCCTTCTCTCCCTGTGACCTGGCAGCCCAGCCCGGTCCTCAGGGCCTCACCCCTGCAGGGCACAGCGGGCAGAGGAGGAAGTGCCCCTCCCTCTACTGCAGCCNCTGCACCAGCCCCCACCCCCCACGCCAGCCCCTTCTGTCCTGTGCCCAGGGTCACCTGGGCCTGCACCGTTTCCAAGCGGCAGGGTGTCAGCCCCGGTCCCTGGGCGTCCCTCAGCCCCTCACCCGCAGCGTGGAGGAAGCTGCCCCGCCCGTCGTAGGTGCCGGGACTGTGCTGGCTGTCGCCCCCGTCCAGGCCCCCCGGCCCCTCCCTGGGTCCCCGTGCCCACACTGGCCTCTACCTTCGTGTTTGTTGCTTGGAGCCTCCCTCCCAGGGGTGCCGGACACACCCGCCGTGGGGCCCCTGAGGACCCTGCCAGCCGGCGAAGTGCCCACCCATCCCCCCCTTCCATGTACAGGCGCTTCGTCCACCCTGCTTCATAGATGGGGAAACTGAGGCTCGGAGCACCGGCTCCTCAGGAAGGATGGAGTGGGGAGGGTCTGGGCAGCCTCCTTCCCCCTGACACTCGCAGCCTGGGGGCGGGGCCCTGGGGTCCAGCCCCGGCCAAGCAGTGTGTGGTCGGCCCTCCACCCCCCTCCTGACCTGCGCTGGCTGAGACCCCGCTTCCCTCCTCTGCAGGCCCAGGGCCTGGTGGGCTGCTTGCTGGGTGGGCCTGGAGGGCTCTGGAGGGCCGTGTGTGGGTCTGTAAGGGTTAAGCATGCCCTGGCGGTGCGGGTGAGGGGCCTGGCGCTGGGAGTCCTTCCTGCTGGGCAGGGCTCCCCCACCCCCAGCCTATTGTTCTGGCTCAGGAAAAGGCATGTTTCCCCCATGAGGTCACAGCCAGCCTGGGAGGTGGGGGCCGCCTGGGCAGAGCGGGCCTGTCCCCTCCAGATAGTTCCTCCTCTGCGTTAGCCTGGGCCTGGCCGAAACCCCCTCTACCCTTCCCCGAGTCTTAGCTGGCCTTCAGGGCCAAAAGAAATGCCACCTCCTCCAGGCAGCCTGCTCTGATGTCTTGGGCCTTCTCTGCATGCACAGGCACAGTGAGGCCACATTCACGGCACTTAGCCTGGCAGCCTGGACGGGGAGGCCACGTTCATGGTGTTTAGCCCGGCAGCCTCGATGGCTGCACGGAGTGACCCTAAAGGCCCGGAGGTGGAGCCAGGAGTCTGGAGCTAAGTCCTGGCCACACCAGCAGGAGGCCTGTCCTCTCTGAGGCCCCCTGCGCCCTCCCCTGGACACAGGGCACCGTGAGCGACAGCTGCGCTGGCCTCTCGCCCCGTCCCCAGTCCCTGCTCACGGGGGAGGGTGGCCGGCCCAGAACAGGCCCCGAGCCCGCCTGCCACCCACCCGCTGGCGGCAGCGGGGCCGGCTTTCCCCACTCACGTCCCCTGGGCCGGCGTGCCCGCCTGCCTGGTGCCCGCTTCCCGGCCCGGCTGGGAAGAGTGAGGGACGGCAGCTGGGCTGGCACGCTCCGGGGGGCGGGGGGCCGAGACCTCCGGGCGCCTGGGAGCGGGGGCCTGTCCCCTCGTCAGTGCGGCTGGGACGCGGCCTCCCTCGCATCCCCGCGGCCGCGGAGCCCAGACTGCCTTCTGCCGGGCAGAGCGAGCGGGCTGGATTCGCGGGCCGTGGTGGGTCCCTCGCGGAGCCGGGTCCCTTGGCGGCGCCCCACCGGCCGTGCCTCTGACTCTCCATCTCTGATTTCCTGCTTCGGGCAGATAAGCTTCTCAGAGATTCTTTCCCTTCTGCTCAGCCTGGGCGTGGGGACAGGACGGGGCCCTTCCCGCGCTGGGCCGGCCCTTCCCTCGGGTTCCGGGTTCCGACATCCTTTGCTGGACTCAGGACACGTTTGTTTTCTTATTTTGGTAAAAGACACAGAACATAGGGAAGCCTCGCTGGCTCAGTTGGTAGAACATGCAGCTTTTTCTTTTTTTTTTAATTTTTTAAATCTTTATTTTTGAGAGAGAGAGCAAGACAGTGTGAGTGGGGGAGGGGCAGAGAGGGAGACACAGAATCCGAAGCAGGTCCAGGCTCCGAGCTGCCAGCACAGAGCCGGTCCCAGCATGGGACCTGAACTTATCCCCGCGTGTGACTCTTGATCTCGGGGTTGTAACTGCGAGCCCCACGCTGGAGGCAGAGACAACTTAAAAATATAAAGAAAGACACAGAAGGGGCGCCTGGGGGCTCAGTCGGTTAAGCGTCCGGCTTCAGCTCAGGTCATGATCTCACGGTTCGTGGGTTCGAGCCCCACGTCGGGCTCTGTGCTGACAGCTCGGGGCCTGGAGCTGCTTCAGATTCTCTGTCTCCTTCTCTCTCTGCCCGTCCCTCATTCGCACTTTCTTTCTGTCTCAAAAATAAAGATTTAAAAAAAATTTTTAAAGAAAGGCCACAGGGCACCAAATCGACCGTCTTCACACGCGTAAGCGTGCCGTGCCTTCTCCGCACTGTGCAGCCGCTCCCACCACCCGTCCATGGAACTTTCCATCTTCCTGAACTGAAGCTCCGCGTCCAGGAAGCAGCACCATGACCGTCGCCATCCCGGCCCCCGAGACCTGCTCCCCCAGACCCACTGCCGGGCGCCTGGGCCAGAGCAGCAGGGGCCCCGAGAGGCGACGGCGGGTGCCGGGTGAGGGGCCGAGGGCGGGCACGGTGGGGTGGACACAGCCTGGCTGGTACAGGGGTGCCACCCTCTCTGGGGACAGGCCGGGGCGGTCGCTGTGACTCGGGGAGAGACGACGTGGGGGCTGGGGCACAAAGAGGAACTTCAGAAGCGTTTGCCGTAAATGCATTTTCCTCCGGCCCCTTGGGTCGGATCAGATGGATTTTGTTTTAAATGAAAATGCGCGTTTGCTGTACATGTTGTATTTCTGGTCGAGCCGGTGCCCGCCAGCGTGCGATGGGAGGGGGAGGCGCCCTGCCTTCAGGGTGGGGGGTGACCTGGAGCGGCCCCCTGGGGCTCCCGGGCCTCCGCGTGGCTGGGCTGATCGGAGGGGCGTCGCCAGCGGTCGGTGGGACCGGACTGCAGCCCCAGCTCTGCACCCGGCCCTCCGTTCAGTGTGACACGCGGACGACCCTTCAGGCAGGACGGGTGAACCCCGCTGCACAGACGTGGGAACAGAGGCCTGGAGCAAGCTGCCCACGGCCGCGCAGTCGGGGGTCCGCTCCTCCCCCCACCCCAGCCTCTCTTCTTGCCCAAGGTCCTGGCCTGGGGGAGGGCCCCGAGCCCCGAGGCGAGGCTCAGGCAGAGGCATGCCCAGCGCCTGCTGGTGACTGTGGGCCTGGGGTGGGGCTCCGTGGCCTGTGCTCTGTGGGAGCCCCTCCTCCGTCCCTGCGGAGCAGGAGGGACTCCGGCCAAGGCCTGTCTGAACAGCAGGGGCGGGAGGTCGGAGCCCAGAGGAGCCCCAGGAGGAGGGGTCCCCGTCCCCACCTGGTGATGCCAGCTCGAGGCTGTGGAAGGTGCAGACCTGGCCACGCCCCCAGGGCCCCTGCCCTACTCCCCGCTCAGGTGGGGACAGTGGCCTCCTCCTGGAGCCACTGTTATTCTAGCCCCTCCTCCCCCCCAGCAGACGCCCGGCCCCACACTTGTTTTCTGCACACCCCACCGGGCCCTGCGCCGCTCCCTGCCCCGGAGGCGGCCTGCGTAGCCGACTGGGCGAGTCCGGGTCAGCTTGTCTGGGCTCTGGCTGTCACCCGGATGTCCGCGTCATCGTGGGTGCAGAGAGTAGGTCCTGGGGTGGCTTGTAGACTCGGCTTCTCGGTGGAAAGCAGAGCGGGGTCCACGTGCTCCGTGAGGCCAGGTTGTCCGGGGGGGCGGGTCCGCGGTGGGCACCAGTGCCCGCAGGGGTCCCCGCCGGCCTCCCGGGCCGCTTGCTACTGGAGGTGATGGAGGCGCGGGCGGCAGAGACAGCTCGCCCCGGGGCCCCTCCAGCCCCGCCCTTCCAGCCGGCCTCGGGCACCCCGGGAAAGGCTCCCTGGCAATGACACCCACATCAGGACATGTCCCCCGTCATCCCCTCACAAGCCTTGATTCCTTGGCGCCCCGACCCCCCGGCCACACTCGGTCAAGGTGGCGTCCAGATGCGCCAGGCGGGGCGTGTGTGGTCGAGAGAAAAGGCGGGGACGGGCCGCGGGCACACGGTGGCTCTCGGGCGGGGACAGGAGCCAGGCCGCCGGCTGTGTCTGCCCCACGAGTCCGTTCAGAGAAGGTGGAGCCGAGAGCCGTGGGGTGGCCGCGTGTCCCCGCGAGCTGTGAGTGAAGGCTCGGAGAGGTGATCGCGGAAGTCAGTTGTGCCGTGTGTTACCTGAAACTAGAATTTTACAAAGGAAGGAAGGTCAGCCACCTGGTCACTGTCCGTGGGGGGAGGACGCCACACGGTGGCGTGTGCCTGACACACAGGCACACAGGACACATACAGACAAGGGAATCACAGCACGGGATGTAGGTAAAAAGGACTGGTTGTAGAAGGACACAGTGTGACGGTGCGCGTGCTGAGTGACGGGTACGTGTGTTGTCTGGGGACACGTGTGACGGTGCGCGTGCTGAGTGACGGGTACGTGTGTTGTCTGGGGACACGTGTGACGGTGCGCGTGCTGAGTGACGGGTACGTGTGTTGTCTGGGGACACAGGGACAGATGACTGTGTGTTGCCTGGACGCCGTGTGACCGTGTGAATCCTGAGTGACGGGTGACGTGTCGCACGGTGGGTGAGGTTGCTCACACGGGGAAGGAGGCAGCCAGCCGCGCAGGGATGACAAGCAGGTGACACCGGGGCTTTTGCTTTGCGGGGGCTTTAGAGCGATGCTCAACGGTGATGTCCCGTGGGCTGGGGGGCGGTGCTGGGGGCTGGATGTCGGGGGAGCCTGCGTGGGTGGTATTCAGGGGGTGACGTCTGGGATGGTATTTGAGGGGCAACGTCTGGGGATGATTTTGGGGGACAGTGTTNGGGTGTGGTCCGGGGCACGGGGCCGGACCCCGTGGGCCGGGCTGACCGCCCTCCCCTCCCCTCCCCTGCAGCCTGCCTGTCCCGTTTCAACGCGCTCTCTCTGACCTACCTGCTGTTCCTGCTGCTGCTGCCCTGGTTTCCGGGCCCTTCTCCGCACGGCACCCCAGGTAAGGGCTCGTGGGGCGGCTCCCGGCCAACGGGATCTCGGAGCTCCTTGTCCACAGACCAGCTGGGCCTCGGGCCCGGGCGCTGCGTGCTCCACAGAAGCCCCGGGCGGCCGGGGTACAGGAAGGGTGGCCCCAAGTTAGATTTCTTCATTGTTGACCCTCGGCCAAGTGCAGGATCTTTTCTGTCACTGCGTGCTCCGGGGATGCTGAAGGTCGTGGGCATCAGTGGACNCCACCAGCCCCTTGTGTCCGGCCCCCCCGGCCCCACCCCCTGAAGTGAGGCTCCTTCCATTTGCGTGAGCTCAGTGGGGTTCAGTCTGTCACCGGCTGGAGGGCCCAGCTTTGCAGGGAGGGCCGTGCTTGGCGACCTGCCCCAGGCTGCTCTCCCTTCCCCGGGGCGGGAAGGCCCCCTTGGGGCTGGAGGGGAACCGGGGTCCCCGCGAGGAGCAGGCTGTCAGCACCACGAGCGCCGGCTCCTGGCAGAGATGGAGTCCCAGCTGGGCCAGGCCCAGGTCGGGCCGTGACAGCTGAGACCCGGGAAGGGGACAGGCCACAGGCTCCACCTGCCGAGGCGCTGGACGTGGCTGCTGGCTGGTCCGGGCCCCGGAGCCCCTCGCGGCCGCCGCACACGGCCTCGTCCGCTCCGGCGGGGCCGGGACACCAGCACGGGCCTCGTGGGCCAGCGTCCGTGCCTGTGTCCTTCTGGAGGCTCCCAGGGGGATCCGCTGCCTCATCTTTCCAGCTTCTAGAGGCATCCGCAGCCCCTCCCCCCATCACCCAAGCCAGCGACGGCCAGGCGAGTGTCACCTCGTCACTTGGACTCTGGTCCACTGTTAGGACCCTGTGGTGACCCGGCCTTCCCTGGGGACCCGAGGTCAGCGCCTGCTCTCCGGTCAGCTGCTTGGAGCCTCGAGTCCCCTTCGCCACATAAACGTGGTCACAGGATCCGGGGGTTGGGGTGTGGACATCGAGGGAGGGGGCGGGTGTCGTTCTGCCCCCACAGTGGTGGCTGGCCACCCCTCCCTGGCCTGTGACACTGGCTCTAAGCCCCATCAGGCTCCCTCCTTGCTGGGACGCTGGTCCTGAGTGTGGGTTGAACTTTGGGAGCAGAGGGCGAAGAAGGCTTCTGGCCCAGCTCAGGCCCTGGGGTCTGTACCTCCCTCAGGGCCTCCCCCGCCCGGCACCCTCCTCCTCCACCCGCGATCTGTCCATCTGCCAGCCCCACCGTCCAGGGAGCCAGTGCCTCTGTTCGCAGCCTCCCCCGCCCAGCCCCCCACGGCCAGTGGGCGGAGCGGGCGGAGCAGGAGGGATCTGCTGGGGGCCGGAGGTGGGGGGGCTCTTCGAGGACTTTCCTGCCCGACCTCTGTCTGTCCATCTGTCCACCCCCAGAGGCCCTTCAGGAACAGGGAGGCTGCTGGGTTTTTCCGAGTGGGAGAGAGGAAAACAGGCGCAGCCTGGCCTCGGGGTGGGCCGGCGTGGAGGCTGGGCAGCTGGTGGAAGGTCTGATGCTGCCTGAGCCCTGAGGGGGCTGATCCCTGGCCCCGTCCCCCGGCCCCGTGCCGGCTCGGAGCCCACAGGGGTCAGGCCCGGGCGGCGGGTGGGGGTGCTTCACGGTTGGGGACCTCACACCCGTCCCTGCCTCAGGACGAAGCCCACCCGAGGGGCTGGTGCTGCCGGCACTGCCGCTGCTCTCCCTGGGGGTGACTGCGGGCGCCCCCTCCCCAGCTTCTCAGCGTAGTTCCTGGGACACCCCAGGAGCTGCTCCAAGGGTCCCCATCCCACCCCCTGTGCCCCTGAGGGCTGGGCTCCCATCGGGGGTGGGGGGGGTCTGCAAAGAGCTGGCGCCCCGCCTGGCTGGCAGGAAGAGGGTGTGTGAACGAGGCTGGTGGGTGGGTGGGTGAAGGTGGGGGGCGGCGGGCCACGAGGTGCCCTGCCGTGTGTGTAGACGGAGGTCAGGGCGGTTTTGGGGGGCCTCAAACCCCAGATTCCTGCTATTCTCTGTACAAACCCCCTCTGGGAGCCCGTCCCGCCGCCTCTGCTCCTGGGGTCCACGGCCCGGCGGCCTCACTTCCTGTTTCCCTGGAGAGTCTGAGCCCCCTGATCTTTCGGGGGGGGGTGTCTGGGCTCCCTCCCCTGCGGTGGACGCGGTTGGGGGTGCCTCCTGTGTATGCCGGCCTCGAGTGGCAGGGCCAGTGGCACTCAGGTCCTGGGACAGTGAGCTGGCAGCAGCCTGTGGGCCCTGCTGCGGCCAGTGTGCCCCTCGGCACCCCTCCCCTGCCTGTTCCCAGCTCTCAGGGCCAAACCTCACAATCGTCAGGGGTTCCCAGCCCTCGCCCCTCCCGGGCAGATGAAGGAGCCCCTCGCCCGCCTGACCCCCCAGCTCCATGCCTGGCCTCCCTGCCCCTCCCGCGTCCTGCTCAGCCAGCCCCCACCTGGCAGGGAGCTCCAGCCACGTGGCCAGCGCTCTGGCCCCTTTGGCTTGGTGGTGGCTTGTGGTCTAGGACACGGTGTGCCCACCCGAGAAGCGAACTAGGTACGAGGAGGGGTGGATGGTGGGGAGGCAGTGACATCTGACACTTGGCCAGTCTAAGAGGGGCCGGATAGGAAGACGGGGGCGGGGGGGGCGCCCTCCTGCTAAGGGGTCTTGAGCCTGGCGCTTCCCTCCCTGATCCCCGGGCTCTTGTGCGTGTGAGGAGCCCAGCAGCCTGGCACTTGAGGCTGCAGCTCTGGTAGTGCCCGAGGTCCCGTAATACGTGAGGTCTGGTAGTGCCGGGGCCCGGTTGTGCCCGAGGCCAGCCTGGGTGTCCACGGGGCTGCCAGGTCCTCCCCCACTGCCCCCTAGCGGGATGTGCTAGGTGTGGAGGGGAGGGGCTGCACAGGTGAGCAGGGCGGGGGAGTTGGCTGGGAGGGCAGCCCCAGGGCCCCTCTAGACTCCTGGCAGGGGAGGGGTGCAGCGGCGCCCCCCCCCCCCGCAGGCTCCCGCACAGGTAGCCCAGCCCCTCCTCCTGATGGGAGGCCTGTGGCCTCTCCGTGCCCTTGGCCCAGTGCTCCGAGCAGAGCTGGCCCGGCCGGGGCTGACGGCCAGACGTTCCGTTCATTTTCCACTTCTCCTTCCCAGTGCTCCGCAGCCCCACCCTGCCCTCCCTGTCACTCACCCCTGCCCTACCGAGGGCTGGAGGCGGGGAGGGACCTAGAAAGGAGTGTCAGCCAAGCCGCCCGAGTCCCGCATGGCTGCCCCTGGGGGCTCCTTGTCCTCTCTGAGCCTCGGCAAAGTCAGGGGGGGCTGTGGGTTGACAAGGACCGGCCACGGCCTCCCTGGCGGGTGCTCGCACGGCACCCTAGGGGTCTCACCTGCTGGGCCACCCCTGGGGGAGGGGACACAACTGAGCAGGGGCCCCGAGCTCGCCAGCCTTGGGCAGGAGAAAGTGACGCCTCTGTCCCCGAGCCAGGAGTCAGCTGGCCGCACGGGGAGGAGCTGGGGCTCCTGCTGGAGAGGCCAGAGCAGGAAGCCGGCCACGGCCCGCGTCCTGAGACAGGACCTGAGCTCGGCGAGTGGCCCTGGGTCTCCGTTCCCCGCACGGAGTGCGAGCTGTGCCCGCTCAGAGCAGAGTGACCCCAGGGCTCCGTGAGTCCTCCCCGGGTGCAGGGCCCGGCCCTGGTGTGGCCGCCACGTCCCGCCAGGGGCAGGACACGTGGAGTGCTTCTCTGGGGCTGTCTCCGCCTGAGCTTGGCGTCTCCTGGTTGGGCTCCCAGACTCTGGTGGGACGTGGGTCCCCCAGGATGGGTGAAAGAAGGAAGGCCCTGTGCTAGCCTGGCCCCTGCCCCCTCTGCCCGCAGGCCACACTGGTCGCCTCCTCCGAGCCCTGCTGCTTTTCAGCCTCCTCTTCCTGGCAGCCCACCTGGCCTTCCAGATATGCCTGCACACCATGCCCCGCCTGGACTGGTTCCTGGAGCCAAGCTGTGAGTCTCCACGGGCCTGGGAAGGGGGTGCCCGGGGCAGCAGGCCCGGGAGAGCTAGCTGGAGGCCAGGGGAGAGGGAGGGGGTGCCGCGGCCCCGGGAAAGGCCGGCCGCCCTGCCTCAGCCAGGCTTTGCCTAATATGGGCCGGTCCCTGAGCTCCTGTCCACAATTTCTGTGCAGCCCACGTGGGCCGGGTTAAGAGCCAGTAGCAGTTGGCCTGGGACTGGGCCGAGTGAGGCAGGGTGCTCATTCAGACCCCGAAATCTGGCACTCGGGGCAGCCCTGGCCTTCTAGGCCCTTCCCTCCGTCAGCGTCTTCCTCTGGCACCTGGAGACATGGCCACTGCCCGCCCCGCTGCCCATCCTGCAGGTGGGGTTCCCAGCTGACACCCACCCACCCAGCTCCAGAAGGGAGTGGCCTCGGCGCTCCGGACTCCAGACACGTGAACTGTGGGTGCCCGGCGCCCACAGCTAGTGTTGCCGCCACGGCTCCCCTGCCCTGGCCGGGCTCCCGATTTCAGCCTGTGGGGATCGTGTCCGTACCCCAGTGTAGCAGGCGGGGCGTGGAGCGGAGCTAAGCGCCTGCTGGGCGCACGGGTCCTGCCTTCGCAGACAGGCCTCCCACACGGACCCCAAGGTGCGGTGGCCTCGGCTGGTGGTTTTGAGCGCCCGGCCTGCGCTCCTGGCTGCAGATCCCCATTCGCCCCCCTGGCTTGGCCTGGCTGGGCCTCAGTTTCCCTACTAGTAGAGGCAGCATTGTGTGGGCAGCCCAGAGACCGGGCGATTCCTGGCAGGGCTGCGGGGCTGCGGGGCTGCGGGGCTGCACTGCTGACCCCGCCCCCCATGCCTCTCTCCGCAGGCAGCCCCTGGCAGATCCTCTCCCAGCACATAGGGGTGACAAGGTGAGCCCTCCCCCTGCCTTCCTTTCCCAGGCCCGAGGCTGGGGCCTCCGGCACCTGGGGTCCCCACTTCCCTTCTTGCCCGCCCCCCCCGCCCCCGGCACCCGCCCCCCCCCA